>NC_140800.1:19105000-19705000 GCF_037176805.1 Vigna unguiculata | reverse complement strand
GCGCACTGGACTAGGATATTCATAGGCCAAACTTGGGACTATCTAATACCTGCTCGACATGGCCAAGGTTAGGTAGTGAGTATATATCTCTTTTTATGGGCCTATAAATGGCTAATATTCTCAAGAAAGAAATAATTATGATTGTACCAATGGTTTATGAGAAATACTCAACTACCTAATCACTTCCCAAAGTAACTTTTGATTTTCATAATGGATCATCAGAAGTGGAATATGAATCCAGGTAAAACAAGATCAAGTTTTATGGTTGTAGGTCCAATTCTAGGCCCCAATGTTTGTATTGTTTGTTGAGTTTATTAAGATTGATATTTAAGGCTTATAAAAACCTCACTCCTTTCATATTTTTCTTTCATATGTACCTGTTGCATGAGTAGAAGGGGAACTTACTCATTGAGAGTTGTTCGGGATATTATTGGTGGATCTTCTGAAGATTTATTCGTCGATAAATTATATTAATATCTTGATGAGTTATTAAAAATATAAATAATCTTCTATTCTGATATAGAACTCTTAATATTATACAAATACATATTTTTCTAATATTTCATGAACAATTACAAAGATGTAACTATTGATATATAGTTGGATATGAAACTATGTTATTGTTGGTATCCTCTTAAGGAAAATCTTATTGTACAAAAAAAAGTAATTCCATCTTTTTATCAAATAATAATTATTCAATATAGTAGTTGGGGCGTCACAAGACGCATTAGTTAAGTCCAAGTCATTTTGCCATAGGCAAACTCCTAAGCTTAACGTAACCTATAGGCTTTATTTTCCAATTGAATATTAGTCACCTACAAATCATCATTCACCTTAGAATCACACAAGATATACCATTTAATAGTGAGCAATCCTCATTTATGTGTATCTTAGTTCAAACAAAATTTTGACTTCATCATACCATCTCAATAAAAATACTAATAGACCATTTATAAACTTGGAAGTTATAAAACAACAAGCCAACAATATTTAAATATAATTGAGTATATATGTTTTTGGTCCCTCAAGTTTCAATAAATTTTGGAATTAATCCTCTTCGAAACTTTATACCAATTTAGTCCTTCATTTTTAGAAACACGTGGATTTAGTCATTCTTACCAAATTTTATTAGGTTTATTTGACATTTTAAACGCATTTTATGATAATATTTGAGTTAATATTAAAGCGAAAATGTGTCAAACGGTGTAAATAATTCAAATACCATCATAAAATGCGTTTGAAACGTTAGATAAACTTAATAAAATTTTGTTAAAGATGAAGGACTAAATTGGTCAAAAGTTTTGAAGATGGACTAATTCCAAATTTCACTGAAACTTGAGGGACCAAAAACATATTTAACCTTAAAAGTTATAATAAAGTATGTTTAAATAAATGTAATAAAATATTTATGCATAATTCATCTATAACAATATATAAAGAGAATTCCCTCTTTTTTGTCCACATTTCAAAATTCCAATTTTACCCTTTAAAAGATAATTATTTATTAAATTTTTGAAAATTGAATGTTATTTTTACAAGCTTTTTATAAAATCGTCTATCTCTGGTTCTTCTCTTTTTCCCTATTTATCAACCGTTATTCTCTCATCTTTTATGATATATTTCATATAAATTTAAATTTTATATAAATTTTACAATGGTATTTTTATTATAGTTGATATTTTTAACAAAATTAAATTTATTTAAATGTATATTTTGCACTAATATTTATTTAAATTTTATTTTAAATATTTATATATCCATAATTTATAGATAAATGTTAGAGTTGCTTTAAAAATAAAAACTTTATAAATTCAAATATAAAATTTAAAAAAAAAATTATAACAATTCTAACATTTGTCTATAAATTATTGATATATAAATATTTGAAACAATATTTAAATAAAGTTCAATGCAAAATATACATTTAAATAAACTTAATTTTGTTAAAAATATCAATTATAATAAAAATACCATTGTAAATTTATATAAAAATTAAATCTGATATAGGGATAAAATTGATTCAGTTTTAAAAAAATTGGGACCAAATTGAGACAAAATAATAAATACGGGGACTACATTGAGACTTTTCACATCCAATATTGACATGTGGCACTGCCACTGCCACATCACCCTGTCTTTGCCACGTGGCACAATGTCAGATTGACACGTGGCAATTTTAATTTTTTTTAAAAAAAATTATAAAAAAAGAATTAAAAATTAAAAAAAAATTAAAAAAAATTAAAAAAAATTAAAAAAAATTAAAAAAAAACCACGTGCTGACACGTGGCACATAATTAGCACCGTTACTGGTCAACTAACGAAAAGGAACCAATTGCATAGAATTTTCGAAAATAGGGACTCAATTGAGTAAAATAAAAATGGGGGGACCTACTTGAGATTTCGCTACAAAAATGGGGACCTATGGAATGATTTAACCATTAACTTAATAACATTACAATATCATCACCTATTAATATAATATTATGTATATATAAAAATTGTATACACAATCACGTTTGAAACGATGTGGTAAAAAGCAACGTGCAACTTGAAAGACATGATTAAATTAGGGGTGGATTCTGATATCCGCCACTTTTTCTAATGTTTTACAAACGAACATGCTTTTGACTTGACAAACAATAAGGTCTAATCGATATGACTTAGGAGTTAATGAAATCTTTTACAAAAATCAACTACTATTATCAATTAATCCCAAAAGTTTATGTTATTATTAAATTGAACTATGATATTTGATTTGTCAAATACATCATTTGTATCGCATTTTATTTTCAATTTTACCATTTAAATACAAGTTTTTTAAATTAAAATAATTATGTTTCATGTTTTCACCCCGTAAATACCGGTCTATGATATTTCTGTCGGTTGTATTTTTAATTTAATTGTAATTTCGATTCATATATTTTATAGAATTTTCAATTTTGGTCCTTATTCTTTATTTTTTTCGCAATTGTAGTCCTTTATATTCTAATAATAAGCTATTTTGATCTTTAAATTTTGTTTTACACAATTTTAACCTCTTAAATTTTAATTATTTTTAATTTTGTCTAATTTCCAGTTCAATTTCTTGTAACTTGTTTTAGTATAATATAACATAGTGAAATTGGAAAAAAAGAAATGCATGATAATTATGAAAAATAAATTAGGGGCCAAAATTGTGAATCTTATAAAATATAGGGCCACAAATTATAATTAAACTTATATTAGTTATTACGCATAATTTTAAAAAACTATGATATTTATATTTCATCTTTAAAAGTTAAAAGTAAGTAATGCTTGCACTTTTATTTATAATGTTAAATATAATTTGAATATACAAATTGTTTTGTTTGTTTGTTTTTTTAAATTTTATGTCTGTATATCAATAATATCTGAACCACTGGAATTCTTTGTTTTCTTTCATCCTGTGTGACGTGAACATTATTATCTTCAATTTTGGTAAAACGTGGTCTTTTCTGAATTTTTCTGAATAGACAGGAATGTCAAATTTTGTTTTGCACACAATAATTATGAAGAAGTCGACAACACTATCCTCAACAAACAAAGCAACAATATGGTACTCTCATAACAACAATCAATTTTAGATAAATTTCTTGATGAATGTTTTAAAAATAATAAAAACTCTGTAAATTAGTTTTATTTATGAAAAAGTGAATTTCAATTTTGTTTTTCTAAATTCTTTGTGAAAAAGTTTCTCATAACATATCCTAAGTCATAGGAGGTTCTAGAAGATATGATCTTATAAAATTAGACCTTTTAAATTTTGCAAGCTATTCAAACTTCCATGGTGAAAGTGAAATTATCTTAGGAAACAATTGTAAAGAGTAATGTATTTACTGTATAAGAGGAGAGCAAGCAAGGACCGCATAGCGCAGTGGATTAGCGCGTCTGACTTCGGATCAGAAGGTCGTGGGTTCGACTCCCACTGTGGTCGTTTATTTTTTCCTTTTAACCAGTTTTTTTGTGTGCCGTTCTAATATTGGGTTTTTTTTTTTTTTTTTTATTTATTTATTTTTTTTTATCAGCATTGGCTTTGTTTGTTGTTTTTTCCTGTAACCAATTATTTTTTTGTTGGTGCCTTTAATATTCCTTTTTAACCAATTTTTTGTTTCATAATTAATATTTGTATTTGCGATTTAGAAATCCGTAAAAGAGATTATAGTAAGTGATTCAATTCGTTTGCATAGTAAAGTAATAGAAAAACATTTTTATACATCGCAGAATCAAGAACAATTTAATATGTTTTCTTTTTTCAACACTCCAAGATGTTTTTTCCGAACAAAATAATAATTGACCTTCGAATTTTAAAATGAATAACAGTTTAAATATGACTATTAATCTTAAAAATACCATCTTAATGAACTGAAGTCAGAACATTAATATTATGTGAGAATTAAATATTTCAAAGACAATTTTGAAATAATAATTAAAATAAACTAGTTTAAAATGTTATTTTAATATGATAAAAGTCTTTATATAATTATTAAAATGGAAATCTTAAAACGGAATGTAACATATAATTTAATTATGGTTTAACTGATTTGCTCTTTATTCATTGAGTTTAATCAATTTATTCATAATTTATTTTTACTTTTTTTTTCAATTTAGTCTTTTTTTTTGTCAATTTTCTTTAATTTGGTTTTTTTCTAATGCCATTAGATAATCAACAGAATAATGTTTCGTACCTATTTTTATTGGTTCCTATTCTTTTTTTTTTTCTATTTTAAAAAAATGTTTTTGTGTCAAGCAAACTTTGTTTATGTGTCAGAGTCAATATTTTTTTATTCAATTTGATTATTATATTCATTATTTTTGTTGATCTAGTCTCAATATTTTAAAAAAATTGGAACAATTAACAATTTTGTTCATTTCCAAAATGAAATTAAATTTAATCTTTATATAAATATTATACTGATATTTTTATTAAAATTCACATTTTTTATTAAATATTTTTAGTTTATGGTTATAGTTGGTTTAAAATTAGAATGAAGATTTTAAAAGTGGAGAGTAACATCATTGATTTAAAATTTTAAAAGGTTAAAAATCACGTAAAGTAATGGTGTTACTCCTCATCTTATAAAGTAACGGTGTTACTCCTCACTTTTTAACTTCTTAAAATTTTAAAATTCACATGTGATTGTTTAACCTTTTAAAAATTTTAATTAATGATGTTAGTCATCATTCTTTATAATTTTTCGTTCTAATTTTAAACCAAATCTAATCCTAAATTAAAAATATCTAATAAAAATATAAATTTTAATACAAATATCAATATAACATTTATATAAAAATTAAATTTGGTATTAATTTGGATAGGGACATAATTGTTTCATTTAAAATAAAAAAATTGAAGTAACACAATTACTTTATAAAGTGGAGAGTAACGCCATTACTTTATATAATTCTTAGCCTTTTAAAATTTTAAAAAAGTAACGCTACTCCACGTGACAAGATATTGATTTAACATGTGGATATTTTTATAGAATTAAAAAAATTAAAAAATATAAAAAAGCAATGAACTCACATATTAGTGTCCATTAATTATTTAAACAACTTTTAAAAAAATCAAATTAAAAAAAATTATGAAAATTAAGACCAAATTAATATTTAAGCATTTAATTATTTAACCATTTTTTTGGTAGGTTAAGTGAAAGAACGGTTTTTCATATTAAATAAGAAGAATAACTTAAAAAAATTAGGTATAATTATTGATTTGATTTTTTGAGTTTGTTCAATTTGATCCCCGAATTTTTGAAAGGTTCAATTTAGTCCCCAAGTTTTTAGAAGGTTCAGTTTCGTACTTTTATTATTTAAAGTGGTTCAGTTTGGTACCTCCCGTTATATTCTAATTAAATGTTGTTTGTATACCGGTGAACTATCATTGTGCAATAGAAACTTGGGTGAAGTTGTTAGTTGGATTGATTTGTTTGTTGGTTGTAGTTAGGGATGGCAACGGGACGGGACGGGGACAGGTTTAACTATCCCATACTCATCCCCGTAAAAAAAAATCATCCCCATCCCCATACCCAAACCCAACGGGTATCAAAGTTTTATCCCATCCCCATCCCCACCGGGTAGCGGATATAATCTCGTACCCATACCCGTACCCGTTTCCTTACTAGTTCAATATAAATTTTAATTAATTTTTATAAAATAATAAAAAATTATGGTAAAGGAAACATAATATTATCAAATATTCAATATTAGGAGGATGGTTGTTTCTTCGATATCAAATACTTTGAAATAAATTATAATTGTTTACATTTTATATTGGAATACCAAATAAAATTTCATGAGAACTAAAATATTTATTAAATTTGTAAACTGCAAACATTAATGAAACCAAGTTGATAAAATTTAAAAATATTTTTAAAAAGATTTAAAAGAAAAAAATATTCAAATTAAAATGTATTTTAAATGTTTGTTTACTTTAATTTTTTAAATTCTAATGAATCTCTTTTTTTTATACACTAATAAAAACGATAATGCATCACTTAATCAAAATGACGCAAATAACAAATAATAAAGATAATAAAAAATTTCAACATGAATATTGTATCTTTTGAACTCCAATATATGTTGGATGGTGATAAAAAAATATTCATGGCAATTACATTAAATTTTTATATTGTAGTAAATATAAGTTATTTATACAATTATAGTGAAAAATTACAGTATGATTGATATAATGAGTTAGAAAATAAAAAATAATTAGATAAAATGTACTGAAATAGTATTCTACATGATGAAAATAAACAACAAATAAAAATATTAAAAAATTAACAAATGTATGTCTTAGAAATTATTGAAAGAAATCGTACAAAGAAAAACAAATGTATAATTAAGGATATGATAAGATGAAAAATTCCTTAGACATCTAAGAACACTTTTCAAATATCAACACATATACTCAATAGTTGAGAAATAATTGTTTTAGCGAAACAAAAGAGTTCTTCAAATGAAACAAAAAGTTAATAAAAATAAGTAAAAAATTTATTTTATATTACCTAATAAATGAAAGGTTTATGCTATTAAACACTTAAATTGAGAGTATTAAACATACTCATGTGCAAGGAAAATATACAATAAATAAAAATATTAAAAAATAATAGAAATATTCAAATATGAGACATAAAAAAATTTTAATTGACATACATCATTTAACATAATTACATAAATGTTATGATAAGATGAAAAATATATTGGAGATGTGAATGAGTTTCATGACAAACAAAATAATTAGAAGAAATAAAAAATTAAAAAAATGATATATATATATATATATATATATATATATATATATATATATATAGGGTTACTTAATTAATTGTGAATATTTTAATAATTTAAATGATGACAGAGATATGGCGGGGACGGGTTATAGCAGGAATATGTACATCCTCATAACCATCCCCATACCCAATTGAAAAAGTCGGGGATTCCCCATACCCATACCCAGTCAATGTGGGGATTCCCCGTCAAAACGGGGACGGGTTCCGGCAATACCCACGAGGACGAGTTTATTTGTCATCTCTAGTTGTAGTTAACATCATTTTAGTCTCTTTGTTGATGTATCGTTGATCAAGTGTATTCGGTATGGTACTAAATTAATCCATTTTAAAAAATAAGGGTACCAAATTGAATATTTCAAAAATTTGGGAACCAAATTGAACAAACTAAAAAAATTAGGGTACCAAATCAATAATTATACCAAAAAATTAAAAATTTTAACTTTGGTTAGTTATTTACATATTTAATTGATTATAAAAAAATATTTAAATTTATTAATTAAACGTCATTTATATTTTATATTTTAAAAATTTAATGAGCTAACTCACACGTTAAATTTGGTATTAAAAGATTGTAACTTACGTAAAGTAAACTAAATTAAAGAAATTTGCTTTTAAATGAACTGATTATAAAGTTAATCTTTTGAGACATTTTAACGTATAAATATTCTACAATTACTTTTATTTAACTTTACAATAAGATGAAAAAAAAAGAGTTACATTAGTCCGTGTAAAGTCCCATTTAATTAATAAACGTAATTAAAAGAAACGTCACACACAAATAGTACGACAGCGCAGTCCTGGGGTTCTTAACCCAACCCCTACAAAGCTAGGCACACCACGATGCCAAAAGAAAAACAGTTGAGAGGTCTAACAATTACAGGTAGAGTAATAAAGCATATAGCAATACATGGGACAAAGCCCTAAAGAAAGCCCAAAGAAACTAAGATTCAGCCCATGCAAATTATGCAGCAGAACCATCACCTCCCTGTTGCCTGCGGGTGTTCCTCGCATCTGCCTGCGGGAAAATTAATTAATTAAATAATTAATTAATTAATAAATGCGGGTAGAAGGCTCCTTTATGGCTTTAATTGTTGTTTATTGTGATGTGGAAAAGTACTAGCTCAAGTGGTTGAGAGTACTTTGGTTTGTGTGAGAGGACTTGGGTTTGAGTCCTAAGTATGCCAATTATGTGTGATTGTTTTGTTATTGATTTTTAAGAATATGAATGAGTAGGTGATTGGTATTGTAAACTATTGTTGATTTGTGAGTATCACCAAATGTGGTTTGGTATAGTGGTTGTGCTTTGGCCTTATAAGTGGAAAGTCACAGGTTCAAACCTTAGTGGGCAAAGAATAAGCTTTATTTTTGCTAACTAATAGTTGTGGTATGAATGTGAAGGGGTAAAGAAAAGCCTAGCAGAATGGGGCAACCAAGGGGCTGAGAAATTATCAAATACGTAACATTGAAGAGGAATTAAAAGCCCAAAACTTTTGGGTGTGCAAGGGCTGAATTATGTGCGTTTACTTGAGTTGTATTTTTGTGTGGTGTGCTCAATTGGGGTCTGAATTTGGTATGCTTTTAGGGGTTGTATATGCAGTTGTGATTGAGTAATTGTGTATTATTGCTGTTGTGCAATTTCTGGAATATAACACGTAAGTGTATGTGGGTTTGGGGTTTTTACGTAGTTCTTTTGGGGAAGTAATGAGATGGTGTCAAATGAGATGAAAATTCAATTATTAAGCATGATTCTGATGTACTTGTGCAACTACGTTGTGTTGATAATGGTTGGTTGATGTTTTGGTATGATTTTGGACGAAGTGAGTGCGTGAACAGACTCGAAACCCTGCAAGTCTCGCCCAAGCGGGTCCATCTCGCCTAAGCGAGAGTTGCAGAGTTCCACGTAGAGTTCTGATTCGTGGGTCTCGCCTAGGCGACCAATGAGGGGTTTGAGCGACATGGTCTCTCGCTCAGGCGAGAGGCACTCGCCTAAGAAAGTTCGCGAGGAGAACTTGGAGGTTTGAGCGCGATTTCTCACCCAGGCGAGAGGCTTTGGCGTTTTGAGCGACTGACACTCTCGCCTAGGCGAGAGTGGTTCGCCTAAGCGAGTTCTCGAAGTGTGTTCATGTTGGTTTTGTCGCTTTCTCGTCTAAGCGAGGTTTGTTTGTTATTGGGCCAACTGTGGAGGATTTCCTATGCCACAAGCCAGCAGAGTTCACTGGCAAGGCCTCCCCTGATGAAGCGAATGCATGGCTCCGCAAGTGCGAGAAGATTTTCAGGGTGATGAACTGTGAGGATGAGCAGAAGCTGCTCTGTGCTACCTATCTGCTGAATAAGGATGCAGAGTATTGGTGGACAGGTATGCAACAACAGATGGAGACTCGGAAGGAGCCGGCTACTTGGGAAAACTTCAGGACTCGTTTCCTGGAGAAATATTTTCCAAACACTGTCAGACAGGATCGGGAGGCAGAATTCCTTCCACTGCAGCAAGGAGATATGTCAGTACAGGAGTACATCAACAAATTTGAACACTTGGCGAGATACTCCTCACAAAATATGACTGAGGAGTGGAGGTGCTTGAAGTTTGAGCGAGGACTCAAACATGAGTTGAAGAAGGTGGTGACGCCTCTGAGAGAGAGGAGATTCCCGGTCTTGGTGGAACAGGCCAAGAGTGCTGAACATTTAGAGAAGGGCCCCAGTCCTATTGTGAGCCGACATCAGAAGAATGTCGCGGAGGCTAGGCAGATGAAAAAGCCGTATAGCCGACCTCAGACATCTCAGGGTCCCAGTTGCTACCAGTGTGGCGGACCCCACCTGAAGAGAAATTGTTCACAGCTGGCAGGTGGAGTAGGAGGGTCAGAAGACCATCGCAAGTGTTTTATATGCGACAAACCGGGACACTTCACCAACAACTGTCTAGAAAAGAAGAGTCTAGTCACGAAGAAACCTGCAGCATCGCCAGCAGAGCGAGCTAGGGCAGCGGGCAGAGTCTTTGCCTTGACCACCACAGAGGCTACACAGTCAGGTAATCTTATCCTTGAACCTTGTATGCTGTTTGGTAATTTAGTGTTGGTATTGTTTGATTCCGGGGCAACCCATTCTTTTATTTCTAATGTGTGCGTGGGGAGATTGCAATTGGTGACACGTGATTTGGGATGTGAGTTGCTGGTTTCAACTCCCTCCTCAGGTCAAGTGGCTACCAGTTCGGTCTGCGTTGGGTGTTCTATGGAGGTGGCAGGTCGTAGATTCAAGGTGAACCTGGTGTGCTTGCCTTTGTATGGATTGGACGTAATCTTGGGGATGGACTGGCTGTCTAACAATCACGTCATAATTGATTATGGACGACACAGTTTGGTATTCCCAAAGCATGAAGGACTGGAGTTAATCTCGGCTTAGAGGGCGATAAACGAAGTAGAAGCCGGAGCCACCTGCTTTATGATAGTGGCTCATACAGAAAAGAATAGTACCACCAAGAAGATCAGTGTGATTCCAGTCGTGGAGGAGTATGCCGACGTATTTCCAGATGAAATACCCGAGTTGCCACCGAGTAGGGATGTGGATTTCTCCATTGATCTCATCCTTGGGGCTGGTCCAGTATCCATGGCGCCTTATAGAATGGCACCCGTAGAGTTGGCAGAGTTGAAGAAGCAAATAGAAGATTTGCTTGAGAAGAAGTTCATTCGGCCGAGCGCATCACCTTGGGGAGCACCGGTACTGCTAGTAAAGAAAAAGGATGGCAGTTCGAGGTTGTGTGTTGACTACCGTCAGTTGAATAAGCTGACCATAAAGAATAAGTATCCGCTGTCGCGGATAGATGATCTGTTGGATCAACTGAGGGGAGCCGCAATGTACTCTAAGATTGACTTGAGGTCTAGATACCATCAGATCTTAGTCAAACCGGAGGATGTGCAGAAGACGACGTTCAGGTCACGATACAGCCATTACGAGTATGTAGTGATGCCATTCGGGGTGACAAATGCTCATGCTATTTTCATGGACTACATGAACAAAATATTCCGACCGTACCTTGATCAGTTGGTTGTCGTGTTTATTGACGACATATTGATATACTCAGAGGATCGGGTTGTACATGCATATCATTTGAGAGTGGTGCTAGGAATTCTTAAAGAGCATAAACTGTATGGGAAGCTGTCAAAGTGTGAGTTTAGGTTGGATGAGGTATAGTTCTTGGGTCATGTAATCTCAGCCCAAGGTATATCGGTGGATTCAGCGAAGACTGAAACAGTGGTGAAGTGGGAAAGGCCACAGATGGTTACTGAGGTGAGGAGCTTCTTGGGTCTGGCGGGTTATTACAGGCGGTTTGTGAAGGGGTTCTTCAAGCTGGTGAGTCCCTTAACTCAACTCACTAGGAAGGACCAACCTTTCTCTTGGACAGACGAGTGTGAGGTCTGCTTTGAGGATATCAAAAGGAGATTGACTACTGCACCCATATTGGCTATTACTGACACCTCCAAGACGTTTGAGGTATACTGTGATGCTTCATACCAGGGTCTAGGTTGTGTGTTGATGCAGGAGAAACGGCCTATTGCTTATGCATCTCGTCAGTTGAAGGTGCATGAGAAAAACTATCCTACACACGATTTAGAATTGGCGGCGGTGGTTTTTGCTCTAAAAACATGGAGGCACTACTTGTATGGGGCACAATTTCAGGTATTCAGTGATCACAGGAGCTTGAAATACTTGTTTGATCAAAAAGAATTGAATATGAGGTAGAAGCGCTGGATGGAATACCTGAAGGACTACGACTTTGAGCTATTGTACCATCTTGGTAAGGCTAATGTTGTAGCAGACGCTTTGAGCAGGAAGAAATCTCATGTGTCGGCCATGATGATTAAGGAGTTGAAGTTGATCGAGAAGCTGCGAGATATGAATCTGGGATTGGATATGGAGACAGATCACATACGGTGCAGCATGTTGAGGATCACTAATGAATTCTTGGATGAGGTTCGGGTGGAATAGGGTAAGGATCAGGAATTGCAGCATATCATTAGTGAATTGGGCACAAAGAAGAGAAAAGACTTCAGGATGGGTAGAGATGGCATCCTGCGATTCAGAGAGAGGGTGTGTGTACCCAACAATCAGGTGTTGAGGAAAATGCTCTTGGATGAAGGGCATAAGAGTCGTCTTAGCATACACCCAAGTTTGACTAAGATGTACAAGGACTTGAAGGCGACTTTCTGGTGGACTGGTATGAAAAGTGATGTGGCAGACTATGTAGCATCTTGCCTAGTGTGTCAGAAAGCGAAAATAGAGCATCAGAGGCCAGGTGGTACGTTAGAGCCTCTTGAGATTCTTCAGTGGAAATGGGACAACATTTCCATGGATTTTGTTACCCATCTACCGAGGTCAGTGAGGGGGCATGATTCTATATGGGTAATAGTGGATCGATTGACGAAGTGCGCTCACTTTCTACCTATTAATCAGAAGATGTTCCTAGATAAGCTGGCAGAGTTGTACGTCAGGGAGATAGTCAGATTACACGGTGTGTCTGAGAGTATCATATCGGATAGAGATCCGAGGTTTACCTCGAGGTTCTAGCAGTCGTTGCAGAACACTATGGGTACTCAGTTGAGGATGAGCTCGACATATCATCCTCAGACAGATGGCCAATCTGAGAGAACCATACAGTCTTTGGAGGACTTATTGAGAACATGTGTTTTGGACCACCTCGGGACTTGGAGTGATGTGCTACCACTAGTGGAGTTCACTTATAATAACAGCCACCATTCCAGCATCGGGATGGCACCGTACGAGGCCTTGTATGGCAGGAGGTGTCGAACACCTTTGTGTCGGTAGCAGGATGGGGAAGCTGTGGTACTTGGTCCAGAGTTCTTACAACAGACCACGGAGAAGGTCAGGGTAATACAGGAACGAATGCGTGTAACTCAAAGTCGGCAGAAATCCTACGCAGATAAGAGGAGAATGCCACTCGAGTTTGAGGCGGGTGACCATGTATTTCTCAGAGTTACACCTACAACAGGTATTGGGAGAGCATTGAAGTCGAGGAAGTTGACCCCTCGATTCATCGGTCCATACTAGATTACGAGGCGAATTGGACCGGTGGCGTATGAGATTGCATTGCTACCTCACTTTGGAAACCTGCATAATGTTTTCCACGTATCACAGTTGAGGAAGTACGTGGCGGATCCTACTCATGTGTTGGAGCAGGATGATGTTCAGGTGCGTGAGAACCTGACTCTAGGAGTTGGACCGGTGAGGATTCTAGATTCTCAAGTCAAACAGCTCAGAGGGAAGGAGATTCGGACTATGAAGGTTCTCAGGGACGAGGCAACCCAAGAGATGACTTGGGAGATGGAAGATCTCATGAGGAAGTCCTATCTTCACCTCTTTACTAGTAAGTTCTATTTTCGAGGACGAAAACTTTTAAAGGTGGGGGAATTGTAAGACCCGGGAAAATTAATTAATTAATTAATTAATTAATTAATAAATGCGGGTAGAAGGCGCCTTTATGACATTAATTGTTGTTTATTGTGATGTGAAAAAGTACTAGCTCAAGTGGTTGAGAGTACTTTGGTTTGTGTGAGAGGACTTGGGTTCGAGTCCTAAGTATGCCAATTATGTGTGATTGTTTTGTTATTGATTTTTAAGAATATGAATGAGTAGGTGATTGGTATTGTAAACTATTGTTGATTTGTGAGTATCACCAAATGTGGTTTGGTATAGTGGTTGTGCTTTGGCCTTATGAGTGGAAGGTCACGGGTTCAAACCTTAGTGGGCAAAGAATAAGCTTTATTTTTGATAACTAATAGTTGTGGTATGAATGTGAAGGGGTAAAGAAAAGCCTAGCAGAATGGGGCAACCAATGGGGCTGAGAAATTATAAAATACGTAACATTGAAGAGGAATTAAAAGCCCAGACTCATTTTAGGTAAAAGGAAGGGTTTTGGCATTTGTGGTGAACTGCTATAGTGAGGGGCACAAAATTGAGAGTGTGTGCGGAACTTTTGGGTGTGCAAGGGCTGAAGCAAGAGGGAGGTTGGAAATCAAGGTGTTGTCTTCTCAATTTTGAGCACTAATTCCAGGTTAGGGGTCTGAATTTTGTATGCTTTTAGGGGTTGTATATGCAATTGTGATTGAGTAATTATGTATTATTGGTGTTGTGCAATTTCTGGAATATAACACGTAAGTGTATGTGGGTTTGGGGTTTTTACGTAGTTCTTTTGGGGAAGTAATGAGATGGTGTCAAATGAGATGAAAATTCAATTATTAAGCATGATTCTGATGTACTTGTGCAACTACGTTGTGTTGATAATGGTTGGTTGATGTTTTGGTATGATTTTGGACGAAGTGGGTGCGTGAACAGACTCGAAACCATGCAAGTTTCACCCAAGCGGGTCCATCTCGCCTAAGCGAGAGTTGCAGAGTTCCATGTAGAGTTCTGATTCGTGGGTCTCACTTAGGCGATCAAGGAGGGGTTTGAGCGACATGGTCTCTTGCTCAGGCGAGAGGCACTCGCCTAAGCGAGTTCACGAGGAGAACTTGGAGGTTTGAGCGCGATTTCTCGCCCAGGCGAGAGGCTTTAGAGTTTTGAGCGACTGACACTCTCCCCTAGGCGAGAGTGGTTCGCCTAAGCGAGTTCTCGAAGTGTGTTCATGTTGGTTTTGTCGATTTCTCGTCTAAGCGAGGTTTGTTTGTTGTTGGCGAAAGTGTGACTCGCCCAGGCGAGGGGATCTCGCCTAAGCGAGATAACGTGCTGTGGTCACTGTTTTAAGCTCGCTCAGGCGAGGTGAGCTAGACCAAGCGACGCAAAAGGCTTAACTTGGGCGAGTGTCCCAGGCTTAAGCGAATTGATGCGAGTTGCTATGTTTTACATGTGCTTGTGAGTGCATTTTGGCTGATTATGCCAAGTTTAGATTGTATGTGCATGTGGTGGGATGTCTGGGCTTGAAGGACTAAGTCCAATAAGGGTCTGGGATGTGCTCGGTGGTTGGACACATGATGGGCATGGAACTGGTTGAGTTCCCGTCGGCTACTAATGGGCGAGGAGTCCTTAGTATGGTGATTGCATGTGTCAGGCGCACGATGGGCAAGGAACTGTGATGTTCCCATCGGTTACTATTGGGCGAGGAGTCCATAGTATGGTGATTTCGTGCGTGCCAGGGTCCAAGTGTGAGACTTGGATGTTTATACTACAGGCGAGGAGTCTGTAGGGCAGGACTATGAGCGAGATAGGCTCATAGGGTTGGACCACGAATGAGTTAGTTTCGTGGGAGCACAGGGAAGTCCCAAGACCTAGTTCATGCATATGACTCATGAAGGACTATGAGGTCATGGTTTGGGTAATTTGGAAATTATGAAGTTATTTATGTTATTTTGGGTTGGGAAATATACTCATAAGCATGTTTATTTCACATACATCTGTTTATATTTTATTGTGCATAGCTCACCCTATCTATGTGTGTGGCAATGATCGGATATCTTGTTATCCGGGAGCAGATGATGTGACAGATGGGCCAGGAGATGCATAGACTCGGAGCGAGGGCTAGCAGGGGATATTTTGTATATACATATAGTATATGTTGATGTTTTTGTTTTGAGAACCTCATGTAAATTTGGCGGGAGCCATTGTTTTTAATTCCTTTTCATGAAATTTTGGATTCTTGGTTTATGACTTTATATCTATTAAAGTTTTAAATTTCCCGTGTTTTTGGGAAATAGTTTATATTAAATGTGAACTTATTTGTAATTCCGTTATTATTTATTTATTATCAAGCATTATTCCTTAGGGATGTTACACCTCGCCCAACACCTCACTTAGGCTGAAGGGTCTCGCTCAGGCGAGAGGCTCTTGCTCAGGCGAGAGGCTCTCGCTCAAGCGAGCCCCCTTCGCCTAGACGAGGGCTAAAAAAAGGGGAACAATAGCTCACGCGGGATCTCGCTTAGGCGAGACCCCTCTCGCTTGGGTGAGATGCTTGCTCGCTCAAGAGCAAAGTGGGTCGCTTGAGCGACCGCTCACGTGAAACATCTTGGCCGAGCCTCTGTTAATCTCGCCTAGCCGAGACAGGCTCGCTTGGGCGAGAAAACCAGAGCTCACCACTGTTCTCTCGTGCATTACTACACAACAGATCACCAATGGCACAAAAATTATCATACCCCAGTTCGTACAACATACCAAACATATCTAAACGGCAAAACAGAGGCACAAACAATATCACTCAAAAGAAAAGGGCAAACCCTAGCTTCCCGTTCCTGGAAATGGGTTACCCGAGGCTTCGACACGAAACCACGGAGCATAACAGCTCGAGAGGTAGACTAGGAAACTGGTGGAACAAAGGAACAGTAGGAAAACAATATTATTATCGAACCCTAAACAGAGGAATACGAAAAAGAGCTTTAGGGGGTAAGGGTAGTAGGTTTAAAATCACTTACATGGAGCAGAAAGCAATAGTTGAGCTTTGAGCGGACTGGTTCGAGATGGGAAAGTAAACCCTAGCAGAGCTCTAGTGGTACAATTGAGAGAGACGGCTGCCAATCTGTGAATGAATGAAAGTGGAAGCGTTAGAGCAACTTGGGATCAGCTTTATCCTTTGGGCCAGCTCCTTGGCCCATCAGATTTGGGGCAGCCATTTTTGTTAAAAGGGGTACAAAAGAATAGGGCCTTACAGTCCGTTTTGATTGATCCCTCGTTAGACTACAAAATTGGAAAAAGCGAGGTGATTATCATCTATAACAAAATATATATATATATATATATATATATATATATATATTTTTTTTTCATATTTCGTTATTTTAAATTTACTTTTAATTATTTTTTAAAAAATTAATTATTTATAACAATATATAAAGATAATATATTCTCTTGTATACATATTTTATTATTTCAGTTTTATTCTTAATTATTATTTTAAAAACTTTTTTTTATTTTTAACCATATTAAAAACTTCTTTTGTATATATTTTATTTTTCTAATTTTATATTTAACAACTATTTTCAAAATTAATTATGTATTTTTTATTGATTTTAATTCAAATTTATTTAAAAATTAAAAAATACGATAACTGTAACGCCCCATTTAATTTATATACATAAAATTAAAGGAAACGTCACACAGAGATAAATCAACAATGCAGTCCTGGTGTTCATAACGTCACCCCTACAAAACCAGGCACACCACGATGCCAACTAAAAGTAGGATAACCGATTACTTAAGAGTTTACAATATAACAACTACGAATACAGGGGTCATAGCCCTAAAGAAAACATGAAAAGAAGAAGCGTGAGATCTAGCCCAGATGGCTAAGCTGCCGGATCACCGTTTCCCTGCTGACCACGAGAACTTCGCCCATCTGCTCCCATCAACCAAGTCGATGATCATCGCAAGAAAGAACAGCCACATACATCACAACCATGCAACAAAACGGGTAAGCTAGAGCCAAACAACATATTCAACATGCAAATCAAATATACTTTCATCATCTCATCCATAGAGCAACCAAACATATTATGACTCTTCATTCAATACACTACGACTCGACTCGACTCATCCGGATACGTATAACTTGGTCGGATTCAGCGGATGCTTGCACTTGTGTGGATACCTCTGCTCGAACCTGAGCTGCTCGATCCCTGAGCTATGTAATACAAGTGTTATGATGAATCAAAATCTCTCCCACCACAAGGTTAGCCCTTAATGAGTTTCAGACCTCCTGCTACTCCCACCACAAGAGTCAGTCCGCTCTAAGTGAGACTAACTGACTCCTCGGAGCGTCAGGATGCAACCTTACCTTGAATCCTTACCTAGTTATACAGATGGGGCACCACCATGAATACCCACTAGCAGGGGCCATAGAATTACGTCCCGACCACTGAAGCGCGACCCCGGAGGTCTCACCTAGAGACCCCAAGGAAATTACACGCTGACACGGACCAACATTCGTAAAATCAGCAATAAAAGAATATTAAATAATATTATCAATTCCTTATCAACCCTTGAAGTTAAATCCTCATATCAATCACATCCCAAATCCATACCTCTGATCATCACCACCCCAAAGAGTCTAGGGTCTCATCTCATGTCAAAATCATGTTCTTTTAAATTCCAAACCACACATTCATTTTACATGCTAAGTCTCATACCAACCCATTCATCCACAATTCATGAATCATGCCAAAAAAATATACTTCATACTCCATTACATACATGTCCATTGTCATACAATCATACTCAACCAAGATAAATTATTCGGGAACCCTCAAACATCCAAAACACAGCACTGTCTCGCCTAGCACCTCGCTCAGGCTGAGGGATCTCGCTCAGGCGAGACGTCTCGCTCAGGCGAGCCTCCCCCTCGCCTAGGCGAGAGCACAAAAACAAGTGTGTGGGCATCACGGGATCTCGCTTAAGCGAGATCCCTCTCGCCTGGGCGAGTTGCCTGCTCGCTCAAAAGATGAGCGAGCCGCCTGGGCGAGCTTTCGCGCAGGAGCTCTATGTGAGCTCCCTGTTTCATCTCGCTTAGGCGAGACGGACTCGCCTGGGCGAGATTAACAGGTCTCGCCACTGTTTTTCACTGTACAACCATGTTTTCCGGCCAAACCACACATGCAAAGCACTCTCACACATCCATACGACAGATCCAACCGCACAAACAACAAATAACTCATAAACAGTTCAAAAAGGGACTCGAAACTAGAACCCTAACTTCCCGTACCTGGGATTCAAGCTAGCAAACGCTCCGACACGGGACCCCGAGATGCACCAACTCAAAGATGGCTCGCAGAACTGGCTGGACAGCGAAAAAGAATCAAGGAAACTGAGTCAACAGAGGCTCGTTAACTGGAAATATGAAACAAGGTAGCGAAATGTGAATCAGTACGGCTGGGGAAGGCACTTACATGGAGTAGAAGCCCCTTTTTGCTTACGTGACAGTCGAACGGAAACCCTAGCGGAAAGGGGGTGGCGGCTGCAGCTCAAGGCAAGGCAAAACTTTTTCTGAAAATGGCAAGGAACTCTAGGTTTAGGGCAGACCTAAGAATTTTATACATTGGGCCGGCCTTAGGCCCACTCACAAGGGCAGCCCATCAACTTTAAGGCAGAATATGAAAATGGGGCCTTACAATAACACTTGTATTTTCGTTAGTTATATATAAGCACAGTTAGTTATACAAATGTTTTTAAGTTTTTTATTAGTTAATTAATATTAATAATTAAATAAATAAAAGAATTATTATATTTACTCATATATAAAATTAATTTATGATAATTAATTATTAAAATTTAATGTATGAGCTAATAATTTAAGATGTAATATTATTATATATTTATATTCTTTAAATAATACGATATAGAAAAAAAAATAATTTTTTAAATTCTATTTTATTTTAATTTTTAATTTTAAAAATATACCAACTTGTCCCGTTTATCTTTAGTATAATGATGTAATAGGTAAAACACGCCATAAACAAATAGATGGGTTAAAAAATAGGATAATGATTCAATGTCTTAGTTTTTTGACCCAAATTTTACTCGCCTACGTGGCATGAGTTATTTTAATGTTTTGTAAATATGAAAAGAGAACTGACGTGTGAGGTTATGAATGGTTTGTAGGTCACGCGCTTGCACAGGAAAACTGAGAAAAAACAAGTGAAGACTGTGGTTTTGGGAAAACAGAGAGTGTAATTTTGGGAAAGGAAAACAGAGGCGGGCTTTGTGGCTGCTGTAGCTTCCTCCACAATCGCTGCTGCAGCTTCCTCCACAATTGTAAGCCCTAATTTTGGTGTTCTTTTTCTCCAAATCAAAGGCCAATTTGGTATGTTTTACTTCTCCGATTGCAATCCCGTATTTTTGTGTTGTTCTTCCCCAAATGAAACCCTATTGTCGTATGTTCTTGTTCCTCGATTGAAATGCCATTTTTATGTGTTGTTTTTCCCCAAATCGATGCTCTCCCAATCCTAAATGTTGTTGTGGACTGTTAATTCGAAATGTGAACGGGTTTGTGTAAGCAAAAATGCTTCGAATGTGCGAATGCTTTTGAAGAAGAAGCGTTTCGACAATTAAGCTTGGGTGGGTACAAAATGCGAACTGCAGTTGTGTTGTTGGATGTTAGAAAGTGAGTTTGTTGTTTTCGACATTTAGGCTTGGGTGGGTACAAAATGTAAACTGGATTTGTGTTGTTGGATGTTAAAAAGTTAGTTTGTTGGTTTTTGACTATGTTATGTGTAATTTTATTGATCTGTGCCAAATTTGTTTAAATTAAATTTGGTTAATGCGTTTCATAATTTCAGGTCAGTTGACATGAGTGACGTTAGTGAAGGTTTCGAAGGTAGTGAAGGTTGTGAAGTTGGAGATTGTAGTGATATAAGTCAGTTATTTTAGTTTTTGTTGCTTTGTAACTTAATTTATATTTCAGTAGAATAAGTTTAACCTATGGTTTTTAATATGAATATTTGCAGATTAATTTCAGGCATTCTTGTAGAACACAATATATTGGTTTGTTGAACAAGAAGTTAAGTGTGGAGCAAAAACAATGTATTCAAGGAACACCGTCACTGAGTTTCATGACACAATCTTTTGTGTGAGGTTGACCAAATATCAAAGTCGAAAGTCTCATCTGGTATATGTCATTTTCAAGTTTTCTATTTTCATTAACCAAATGTTAACCTCACATTAATTGGGAAACTGAAATTTTTTTTACGTTTTTTGCCAATCAGGACCTTAACACCAAATTTACTACCTTGATCAGGAGCAAGCATATCAATCAGGTTGTTCTTAGTGGTCCTAATAGTGCTGTAGTATGCAAACTTCTAATTTCAGATTCACCCCGCTCCACCAAAATTGGGAAGGTCTGGAAGGAATTTTGCAATGAACATCAATTGAAAGAAGGAGATCGTGTGCTCTTTCAAGTGGATCACGCTGATGTCGATGAATTCATTACAGTCTTTGTCAACAAATGTTTGTGTGACGAGTAACTATGATGTTCAAACAATTAGATGTGATGTTATGTATGTTAAAGTTTTTTGTTAAATCTGATATTTGTGTTTTGTGGTGAATGAGGTCCTACATTAATTATAACCAACTATATTGATCTTTTAAATTATATGTATTCCTTGTGGTATTAGAATGAACTGTACTTTTCTAAGTGAATAAGTGTCTTTTTCAAGCCTAAATTTCGTACGAGCAGTACTGGAACTGGTTTTGAAGTGTTTTTTTTTAAAAAACACTAGTTTGGACACAATGCAAAACACATCCAAATAATTCCATCAACGTGAATCATCAGTAAACAACTCAAAGGAGTAAGTACAAATGAATATAGAAAAAATAACCAACAATTGTGGTACTAGAATGAATTGTATTTTTCTGCTTGAATAAGTGTCTTTTTCTACTTGAATAAGTGTCTTTTTCAAGTCTAGATTTGGTACGAGTAGCCTTGGAACTGGTTTTCAAATGTCTTTTTACATAAGAAATGGTTTCGACACAATGCAAAACACATCCAAATAATTCCATCAACGTGAATAATCAGTAAACAACTCAAAGAAATAAGTAGAAATGAAGATAGAAAAAATAACCATCATTTGTGGTTTTAGAATGAACTGTACTTTTCTGCTTGAATAAGTGTCTTGTTCAAGTCTAGATTTGGTACGAGCAGTATTGGAACTGATTTTCAAATGTCTTTTTACATAAAAACTAGTTTGGACACAATGCAAAATACATCCAAATAATTCCATCAACGTGAATCATCAGTACATAACTCAAATAAGTAAGTAGAAATGAAGATAGAAAAAATAACCAACATTTGTGGTACTAGAACAAACTGTACTTTTCTGCTTGAATAAGTGTCTTGTTCAAGTCTAGATTTGGTACGAGCAGTACTGGAACTAGTTTTCAAATGTCTTTTTACATAAAAACTCGTTTATACACAATGCAAAACACATCCAAATAATTCTATCAACGTGAATCATCAGTAAACAGCTCAAAGAAGTAAGTAGAAATGAAGATAGAAAAAATAACCAACATTTGTTGTACTAGAATGAACTGAACTTTTATGCTTGAATAAGTGTCTTTTTCAAGTCTAGAATTGGTAAGAGCAGTACTGAAATTATTTTTCAAATGTCCTTTTACATAAGAAATGATTTCGACACAATGCAAAATACATCCAAATAATTCCATCATCGTGAATCATCGGTAAACAGCTCAAATAAGTAAGTAGAAATGAAGATAGAAAAAATAACCAAGATTTGTGTTACTAGAATGAACTGTACTTTTATGTTTGAATAAATGTCTTTTTCAAGTCTAGATTTGGTACGAGAACTGGTTTTCAAATGTCTTTTTACATAAGAAATGGTTTGGACACAATGCAAAACACATCCAAATAATTCCATCAACGTGAATAATCAGTAAACAACTCAAAGAAATAAGTAGAAATGATGATAGAAAAAATAACCATCATTTTTGGTTTTAGAATGAACTGTACTTTTCTGCTTGAATAAGTGTCTTGTTCAAGTCTAGATTTGGAACGAGCAGTATTGGAACTTGTTTTCAAATGTCTTTTTACATAAAAACTAGTTTGGACACAATGCAAAACACATGTAAATAATTCCATCAAAGTGAATCATCAGTACACAACTCAAATAAGTAAGTAGAAATGAAGATAGAAAAAATAACCAACATTTGTGGTACTAGAATGAACTGTACTTTTCTGCTTGAATAAGTGTCTTGTTCAAGTCTAGATTTGGTACGAGCAGTACTGGAACTGGTTTTCAAATGTCTTTTTACATAAAAACTCGTTTGGACACAACGCAAAACACATCCAAATAATTCTATCAACGTGAATCATCAGTAAACAATTCAAAGAAGTAAGTAGAAATGAAGATAGAAAAAATAACCATCATTTGTGGTTTTAGAATGAACTGTACCTTTCTGCTTGAATAAGTGTCTTGTTCAAATCTAGATTTGGTACGAGCAGTATTGGAATTTGTTTTCAAATGTCTTTTTACATAAAAACTAGTTTGGACACAATGCAAAACACATGCAAATAATTCCATCAACGTGAATCATCAGTACACAACTCAAATAAGTAAGTAGAAATGAAGATAGAAAAAATAACCAACATTTGTGGTACTAGAATGAACTGTACTTTTCTGCTTGAATAAGTGTCTTGTTCAAGTCTAGATTTGGTACGAGCAGTACTGGAACTGGTTTTCAAATGTCTTTTTACATAAAAACTCGTTTGGACATAATGCAAAACACATCCAAATAATTCTATCAACGTGAATCATCAGTAAACAATTCAAAGAAGTAAGTAGAAATGAAGATAGAAAAAATAACGAACATTTGTTGTACTAGAATGAACTGAACTTTTATGCTTTAGTAAGTGTTTTTTTCAAGTCTAGATTTGTTATGAGTACCACTGGAACTAGTTTTTTAATGTCTTTTTACATAAAAATTGGTTTGGACACAATGCAAAACACATCCAAATAATTCCATCAACATGAATCATCAGTAAACAACTCAAAGAAGTAAGTAGAAATGAAGATAGAAAAAATAACTAAGATTTGTGGTACTAGAATGAGTTGTACTTTTCTGCTTGATTAAGTGTCTTTTTCAAGTCTAGATTTGGTACGAGCAGTACTGGAACTGGTTTTCAAATGTCTTTTTACATAAGAAATGATTTCGACACAATACAAAACACATCCAAATAATTCCATCATTGTGAATCATCAGTACACAACTCAAATAAGTAAGTAGAAATGAAGAGAGAAAAAATAACCAAGATTTGTGGTACTAGAATGAACTGTACTTTTATGCTTCAATAATGTCTTTTTCAAGTCTCGATTTGGTACGAGCAGTACTGGAACTGGTTTTCAAATGTCTTTTCACATAAGAAATGGTTTGGACACAATGCAAAACACATCCAAATAATTCCATCAACGTTAATCATCAGTAAACAACTCAAGGAAATAAGTAGAAATGAAGATAGAAAAAAGAACCATCATTTGTGGTGTTAGAATGAATTGTACTTTTCTGCTTGAATAAGTGTCTTTTTCAAGTTTAGATTTGGTACGAGCAGTACTGGAACTGGTTTTCAAATGTCTTTTTACATAAAAACTGGTTTGGACACAATGCAAAACACATACAAATAATTCTATCACAACGTGAATCATCAGTAAACAACTCAAAGGAATAAGTAGAATTGAAGATAGAAAAAATAACCAATATTTGTGGTACTAGAATGAACTGTACTTTTCTGCTTGAATAAGTGTCTTGTTCAAGTCTAGATTTGGTACGAGTAGTATTGGAACTGGTTTTCAAATGTCTTTTTATATAAAAACTCGTTTAGACATAATGCAAAACACATCCAAATAATTATATCAATGTGAATGATCAGTACACAACTCAAATAAGTAAGTAGAAATGAAGATAGAAAAAATAACCAACATTTGTGGTACTAGAATGAACTGTACTTTTCTGCTTGAATAAGTGTCTTGTTCATGTCTAGATTTGGTATGAGCAGTATTGGAACTAGTTTTCAAATGGCTTTTTACATAAAAACTTGTTTGGAAACAATGCAAAACACATCCAAATAATTTTATGAATGTGAATCATCAGTAAACAACTCAAAGAAGTAAGTAGAAATGAAGATAGAAAAAATAACCAACATTTGTGGTACTAGAATGAACTGAACTTTTATGCTTTAATAAGTGTCTTTTTCAAGTCTAGATTTGGTACGACCAATACTGGAACTGATTTTCAAATGTCTTTTTACAAAAATACTACTTTGGACACAATGCAAAACACATCTAAATAATTCCATCAACGACCATTGATTAGTAAACCTCTCTCAATGAATGAACTAAAATTTAATTCAATCAAAAATTAACATTTGTCTTCCTAAAATTAAGTATATTGTTCACCATGTATAACTGTCTTTTTGAAGTGTACATATAATACAAGGAATACTGCAACTCTCTTTGAGGTCTATTTTGACAACAAATTTCGTTTGCCATCAAAGGCATTCACATTCAAATGGTTGGATTACCATTAAATCATTAATAAACCTAATGTACAAACTACATATTTACTCCAATTTATGATTCAACAATATATATTATTGTGCCTACATAAGTGGCTTTTTCAATGACACTTTTAGTTCAAACACTACAGAACAGATTGCAAGTCAAATAATAGTTTCCAGTCAAATTCAAATATATTAAGTACATTCATCCAAGTTTCCGAACAAAATATACAATAAGTACATTCATTTATTGTGTCTACTTCATTCTAACTATACATATATACAATTATCTACATCCCATTTCTCAAAAAGCCTGTTATTGTATTCCATCAAAGGTATGCCCAAATTCATAACCTTAGTCTTCAAAACAATACAGTCACAAAATTATGCTGTATGCAAAACCACAAACTTCTACATTTACAACAGCTATTTCTTCATGAGCAGATCATAATGCTGAATAATGTTATCGCAGTGGACATTATCTTCATGAAAAACCCAATCACAAACGAATTTCTGCCTAATTAATTACAGCTCCTCCTAAAAAGAACAACATGATAATGTTACCAAATGTAATCTTCAAAGAAACACTAAAAACAAATAAACATATTATATAGGTAAGAACTATTGTGAGCATGTGGCCTGCTACAAGCATTAGTTGGTCTCTAATTAGGAAAAGGGGGATGGGGATAAGAACTGCATGCAAGTGCTTTAAGGGTTGCATTCCAATTATTGATATTTGATCAACACACCTAATAGGAATTTGGCCTTGTATTTATTTTCAAACGCATTGCAAAGCTCCCACTACTGTTTTCCTTCCACTGGACCATTTATACCTACTACAGTTATCAATTCTAATGGCAGAAGATGCTAAACAGTTTAAATATCCTTTCCCACACAAAGTTCAACCACAAATCAAGAAACTAGAATCAACGAAGTAAAAAAAATACCCACATTAAACCACATACACAATGTTCAACCACATCCGCAAATTACTGTAAAAAATTAAACAATGACTTCAAGTGCACAAAACTCATTCAACTATGGAATCAAAACCATACATTCACCTACATTCAACCAATAACCATTTCAGAATTAACCGCCTTCAAATAGGGTTTTTGACGATAACCTACCGGACAAAGATTCCTTGTATGAATGGCCTTCAATGAACCAAGAACTATGCCACCAAGACTGCGGCCAAGCAATGTGCCCAACGGTACCCACCAATTTCCGGCGAACCAACCGCGTCCAACAACCCAAACCACTCTCGAGAAGTCTGCTCTCCGCTACGACTGCTACCCACACCAAATATCAACAACAACAACCTTTGTGGAAGAAGAGGCTTTTGGGGAAGAAAAAGATCTTGGGGAAGAAAAAGCTTTGTGTTTGTGTAAGCTTGTGGAAGAAGAACGTTGCGAAAAAAGAAGAACGAGGGAAAACCAAACAACTCAGTTTATTTTTTTAAAATGTTTCCCCAATTGAGCGTGCGTGCACACCACGCAAAAAAACCTAAGACGCTGCTTCCAATTACCATAAGATTTAAAAAATATTAAATAACCCATGCCATGTAGGCGGGTAAAATTTGGGTAAAAAAATGAGGCATTATATTATTATCCTAAAAAATATTAATTCACCCCAGGAAAAGATAGTCGAACCGTAACCCTCAAATCTAATATCATTATAATATATGCTATAGTCTTTCATTATATTACTTTTTATATTTTTATTTAATACTTAATTAAATTTGAAGTCTCTTATAAATTTAAGTATTTTAAATTAACTTTGTATTAATATTTTTTAGCAAACAAAAGTATTATATTTTTCAGGTGAGTACATGTAGATTTTATTTAATTTTTTTGTTAATTAGATAATTTATTGGCATCTTGTTTCATTGTGTTACTTAATTGTCTTTACATGTTAAGAAATACGAGACTTTGTGATTAAAATAAAATAATATTAATATTAATATAAAATAACAATAAATTTTCATTATTTTAATTAAAATTGTGTTGAATAATATAGTTTGATTGTCATTCATCACCTATATCAATAGTAGTGATAATTGTGAACGCTGTAAATGATGACATGTAAGTCATTAAAAACATAATGAACTCTACATCTATATCAATGGTGGTTATAACAACAATTCTTTGGTCGTTAACTATGTGGAAGTCATTGCAAGCATAATGAACTCATTACCCAACAAATTTTCTATTGAAACAATAAAAGTTCCTTGACGTTTTGTATTAAGCATAACAACTCAAACTGAGAGCAATATACTACTAATAAAGTCATTCTTTGGGGAGCTTATTCTTTCTCCCTTTCTAATGAATTTCCCAACAACAAATTCAAAACATTTTTTGGGCCTTGGGTGGTCTCACCATGAGTGAATAGTCACAATCCACTGATTTGTGGAGATGAAATGTGAAAAAGTTGTTTTTCTTTGAAAAGAAACATGAGATCATCGAAAACGGATTTGCAAGATATCATGCAAAGTTCGTCCGCTCACCATGAAGAAGATTTGAGAGGATAAACATTTTTTTTTTTTACTTTTATACCCTGTTATTAAAAAGTCAAACATATAAATTACATATATATATATATATATATATATATATATATATATGAAATATCCTTTATCAATTATTATTATTATTTTATTATATATGTATATATATATATATATATATAATATAATAATTATTATTAATATATAATAACTTATAATAATAAAAATACATATAATACAATAATTAATAATAATAATAATTATTATTATTAATAATATATAATAATTAATAATAAATATATAGAAATATATATATAATAATTAATAATAATAATTAAAATATAATCAAAATTTAATATTTTTAACTTATTCAAAAATTATTTAATTTTATTTTTATCATACGGGTAGTTAGGTAATTTTAAATTCTATTTATTCTAATTTTTTTAATCTGTCACATCACTCACTAATTTTCATAAAATTTATCTATAAATTTATTCATTTTATCTTCTAAATTCAATCAAAGAAATACACATATCCATCCACTTAAATCTATCCAAATTCATCCTTACACTCTTCCTCCAATCCATCTCTTCAAATGAACACATCTAACTAAAATGCCTAACCTTGTGTTTGGATGGAGCATTTCAACAATACTTAGAAATTGAAATGCTTTGTATTTGAATTGCTTGTAATTAAATTTCATTCATTTTTTAAATAACTTGTTTGGTTAAGGAAATTAAAATACCTTACATTTCAATTTCTTGTTTGGAAAAAAATTTGAATTTATTGTGAGATAAAATTTAATTTTAACAATATTTATTTTATACTTAATTATGTTTTGAGTCCATGATAAATTTGGAAACATGCTCGACAACCCAGATGGGTCGGCAGACCCAACTACGCAACCAGATTGGTTAGACCCGATGACCCACCCGAGCTGGACCAATTAGGAAACCAATACAGGTTGGGTGGCCCGATGATCTAGAGGCTTGACGACCCATACTGCACAATTGTGCTGTGAAGTTCGTCAATAAGGCCTGGTCCAACCTGTCTAGGTCATTGGCCTAATGCTCCAGACGGATCCGACGAACCGAACGGGCCCGACGACCTAGACGGGCCAAAGACCTGGACGGGCCCGACGACCTGGACGAGCCTGACAATTCGGACGGGGTCGAATACCAGGACGAGTCCGAATACCCAGATGGGTCCAAATACTCGGACGAGTTCGACGACCCGGACGAGCCCGTACACCCGAACGAGCCCGAAGACCCGAACGAGTCCAACGACAATGATGGGCCTGAGGACCCGAACGGGCCCAAGGACCCAGACGGGCCCGATGACTCGGATGGGTTCGACGACTTGGACACGTCAGATGACCCGGACAGACCCGACAACCTAGACAGGCACGAGACATGAACGGGCCCAACAACTCGTACGGGCCCTTTCAAACGGTCGGTCTCATCCAGATAGTTTGACCCGTACGAGTCATCAGGCCTGTCTCCATCGTTGGGACTGTCCGTGTCATCGGGCCCGTCCGGGTCATCGTTCTTGTCTGAGTCGTTGGGCCCGTCCGGGTCGTCGGGCATGTTTGGGTCGTCACGCCCGTCCGGGTTTTCGGGCCCATCTGGGTCATCAGGCTCGTCCGGGTTGTCTAGCTAGTCTAGATCGTTAGACCCGTCTAGATTGTCAGGCCTATCTGGGTCGTCGGGCCCCTTTGGATCGTCGGGCCCGTTTGGGTCGTTAGACCCAATGATTTGGAAGGTCCTGTTCGGTCATCGGGCTCGTTTGGGTCGTCGGGCCCGTCTAGGTGATCAGGCTCGTCTGGGTTGTCTGGCCCGTCTAGATCATCATGCCCGTCTTGGTCATCGGCCTTGTCTGGATCGTTGGGCTCATTTGGGTCGTTAGACCTGTCTGGGTCATCAAACCCATCCGGTTTGTCGTGCTCGTTTGGGTCATTAGGCCCAATGATTTGGAAGGGCCCGTCCGGGTCATCAGGCTTGTTTGGGTCGATGGGCCCGTCCAGGTCATCAGGCTCGTCTGGGTTGTCTGGCCCGTCTAGATCGCCAGGTTCGTTTGGGTCATCGGGCCTGTCTGGATCGTCTGGCCCGTTTGGGTTGTCAGACCTGTCTTGGTCATCGGGCCCATTTGGGTCGTCGAGCCCATCCGGTTCGTCAGGCCCGTCCGGGTTGTCGGGCCTGTTAGGGTCGTCGGACTCGTCCGAGTTGTTGGCCAAGAGCTTTGTGATCCATATTCTTTTTATGGCCAATAGTATTTTGGCACTCAATTTTTTTATTTTCTTACATTTATTTGTCACTATCCTTCGTTACTTTTCAATTACTTTTTTATTCTATAAATACTAAAATTTACTTTTTTATGAATATTTTATTTTTATATAAGATGTCAAATGTTGTCAAAACCCGTTTCACTTTATTTATTCATTTTCTGTTGTCTACTTTATAGTACATAAACCATTATAAAATATTGATAAATGTCTAAGTTATTATTGCTCAGAGTGCCATCTATAACCTGTGATGAAGGATTATCTTGTTCCTTTTTAAGATTATTGAATATGGTGTGAGTTGATTAAGAAAGTTAAGTGAAATCCCCACTGGACATTAAGATAACAAACTATCTAGATGTGAAGGTTCCTTTCACAAAGCTCAAGAGAAGAAGATGATGGATTGATTCAAAACAAAAAGGAAATGGAAAGCACATAAACCATAGAAAACCAAGAACAAATTAAAGGAAGAAGAAAACATAAAATGGAAAGGAAAGAAATGGTAAAAATGTGAGAAGCACGCTACTACAAGGCTAGGCTAGAAGCCATGGCAACCTTGAAGATGAGTGAATGTGTGCCGCCACTTGCTATGCAAGATAATGCTTAAAAGTATTCACTCCCTAGGGAGGAAACTCTCAAATGGTTGAGACACAAGAGTGTTTTTACTTCAAAATGTTCAACCCTTTTACATGTCTAGGAGCACCCTTTATATAGAAGAGTTTAGGGGCCTCTAAGCAAATAAAAGACACCTAAGGATGTCTCTACAAAAACCTAACCCTAGCTTTTAGAAACTAGGTCAAATAAGGTTACAAAAATGAGAGACAAAAGAGCCAACTATGGTGTGTGCAAGGCTAATTTCGTTCTAGCACAAAAGGAGACAAAGAATGTGTCTCATATGTCTCCAAAAAGTGGCCAAAGTGTGATAAAAACAAAGGAGACCAAAGGTACATAGGTACACTTGTTTTATGCCTTTTACTTTATGCTTTATGCCTTTGCTTTACTCTCTCATCCACATCATTTATGCTCCCCAATCACCATGCGCCACCTAGCATTACTTTCTTACTCCTAATTAACCTACAAAGCAAATAAACATAGATTAGCATGTTGGCTTAAGTCAAGTCAACTATAGTCAACAAGTCAAACCTAGTCAAAGGTCAACAAGTCAACTAAAGTTGATTCAACTAAGTCAACTTAGGGAATCAAAAATAACAAACACAAATGAAATGGATGAAGGATTATTGAACTTCCTTTCTAAACATGCTTAGTCTTCTTAAGCATGTGCCTTCATCCTTGGTTGGGGTCAATCCTTCATCATCCTCCCCTTCTTGGAGAGAATTTGACCACAAATTCTTTAAGCCTTTGTAGATGGAGCTTGACTTGATTTGGGGAAGGTTTTGCGCCTCCCTTTTATGAGCTCTTGTTCCATCTTTTCTAAGGGTACTACCCCTAGCTTTGGTTAGGCCATCCCTCTTTTCTAGGCCACTCTTCTTCTCATGCTTGCGCATTGGGTCTTCCTTTTGAGCCTTGCAAGAGAAGAAAGAATGGTGATGTCCATCTTGCTTTGGAAAGCTTTTTTTAGAGGCAAGTAACACTTTGGAGCTAACTTGCTCTTTTTCTTTTTCATCTTTTCTCTTATCTTTCACTTTATTTTGGTACTCATTTGCTTGATTGGGTGATAGAGGTAGGAGTGTGAACTTCTTGTCTTGGAAGGAGAAAGCATAGGTGTTAGCATGGCCATCATAAAAGACTTTTCTATCAAATTGCCATGGCCTACTTAACAAAATATGAGTTTCTTCCATAGGCACAACATCACATAACACCTCTTCTTTAAAATTTCCAATTGAAAAGTTAATGAGGACTTGTTGAGTTACTTTAATGTCTTCTTTCTTAAGCCATGATATCTTGTAGGGCTTGGCATGAGGAATAGTTTTCAAGCCAAGCTTGTCCACAACCCTTGTGCTAGCCACATTTACACAACTTCCATTATCTATGAGGAGGGGACATAATTTGTCTTTGATATGACACCTTGAATGAAAGAGGTTTTGTCTTTGAGAAGGGTCAAGTTCCTCGGAAACTTGTCTTAGTTGGTGCCTTATCATTAACAATCCACCTTCAAGGGGTTTAATCCTTTCACTTGAAGAAGTGTGGGAAGAAATACTTTTGGGGAAAGGGGGAGAAGAATATTCACTCTCTACTTCTTTTTTAAGGTTTAAGGCCATGGTTCTTTTGGTGGGACAATTTGAAGCTATGTGCCCATATCCCAAACACTTAAAACATTTTATAGAACTTGTCCTTGTACCTTGAGAAAAATTAGGATTTTCATTAGAAGGCCTAGACGAATTAGTCCTAAGAGGTGGGTCTTGGGAACTCTTGAGTGGTGATTTATCATGTTTTCTTTCTTTATCTTTCCAAGTACTAGAATAATAGTCATTGTATGAACCACTCCTCTTGGCCTCTTTTTTCTTTTGCAATTGAGTTTCAACTTTGATGGCCAAATGTAAAACTTTGTCAAGAGAGGAATACTCATATAACTCTACTAAATCTTGTATGTCCCTCCTTAACCCACTCACAAATCTAGCTACCTTTTCCTCTTCACTTTCAAATTGGAGTCCTACTTTTAGAAGCATGGACTCCATTAACTTGTAATATTCATCCACACACATGGACCCTTGTTGAAGCCTTTGGAGCTTCAAAAGAGTCTCCCTCCTATAGTAGGAAGGAACAAATCTAGCGCGCATCAAATTTTTAAGGTCCCTCCAAGAAGTCGCGAGTGACTCTTGGTTAATATTGTCCATACATAATTGATGCCACCAAGTCATGGCATAATCCTCAAACTCTAAGACTACCAAATCTACTTGCTTTTGATGACTAACTACATGAATGGTAAAAATTTGGTCCACTTTTTGTTCCCACTCAATGTAGATGTTTGGGTCATTTTCTCCTTTGAACTTAAGAATCTTTGGAGTTTGCTTCTCTTGTGATGGTTTGCGCCTAGAATGCCCTCTTTTCCTAGCCTCTCTTTCTTGCTCCTTAGCTTCAAGCCTTTGAATGTGCTCTTGGATTCTTAGGTCACTTTTTGCTCCTTGTCCTTTCTCAATTGTTCAAAGGCCTCCTTCCTAGACAACTCCAAATCCCGAAGCAATCTCATCAATGTATTGTTTTTGTTTGGTGTAGGTGCATTTGATGAACTTGCCATGATTCCTACAACAAAAACACTCAAATCCGAGGCAAAATAAATGGATTAGGGGTTAGACAACATGAAAACCAAGACCAATTCCAACCCAAAATGTAACCCAAGTGTTTAGATCACTCTCTCAAAGTAACAAGGCAAGGCTACACTCAAAGCTCCTCCAAGGAGTGAAGAAAACTCTTTGTTCAAAAATCCTTTTCTTGCATACAAGTGGCTCGGTTCAAACACTCAAGAATTTCAAGAAGACAAACATACTATGACAAAACCAAGAGTACCTAAAGACAAGCAAGAAAAGCACAAAAACAAGAAATGCTAAACTCTAAAGAAGAAAAGTTTGAGACAAACTTTTAACAAGACTAAAACAAGAAAAGCACATTATAAGAATGACATGGAAAATACTTGAACATGCATTCCCTAGTCTTAAATCATGCATACACTAAGAAAGATCATAACCAAGTCAAAGAATGGAACTAATTTGCCAATATCACCCCTTTCTCAAGCATGAAAACTAGTATCATAACACTTAGTGACAAACACACTTTGAGTTCACCAATGAGCAAGTTTGCTTTCGGTTTTTTGACAAATTTTGGTGTAAAAATTTTCTTCTTTTCACAACTAGCTTCATAAAATGGTGAGAAAGAGTTTTAGGTGGCTTGGACACTTAGTTCCTCAAGTTTTAGGCCAAAATCAATTTCATGGAGCATACATCAAGCAAAACATAAAGTGAAAGCAAGATTCAAATACTTGGAAAAACAAGAATAAGAAAACTTCAAGTTAGCATATGACATATGACTCAAGCAAAAGTTAGACACATTTAAAGACTCAACATGACATAAACAAAGACACAAACATGTAGCTATCATGCATTTAAACTCATGGATTTGAGGCTCAAAGACTAAGCATCCAAAGACATTTTATCCAACCACATTTAGGAGCTTAAAGAGGTGCAAAAACCGTAGCCAAACTGCCACAAAAGAACCTGAAAACGTTGATTCACGTATTCTTGGCAGATCTGACCTTTGCTCACTAATTTGATCATAACTTTCTCCACAGAACTCCAAATGCGTTGGTTCTTTTTTTTCTGGAAACTAGACTCAAAGAGCTTTCTTTTGACACCAAAAACGTAATTTTTGGACCGCTGAGCTGGTGCAGTTTAATGTTTTAAAATTGTCACGTTTTCTGCCAGCACTGTTTTTGTGTGTCATGAAAGTGGATTTGAACCATACCAAGATAGCTACAACAAAACAAGGTTAGCACATGAAAAACACCATATTCAAGATAACCTAGGCTCTAGATACCAAATGATGAAGTATTATCTTGTTCCTTTTTAAGATTATTGAATATGGTGTGAGTTGATTAAGAAAACTAAGTGAAATCCCCACTAGACATTAAGATAGCAAGCTATCTAGATGTGAAGGTTCCTTTCACAAAGCTCAAGAGAATAAGATGATGGATTGATTCAAAACAAAAAGGAAATGGAAAGCACATAAACCATAGAAAACCAAGAACAAATTAAAGGAAGAAGAAAACATAAAATGGAAAGGAAAGAAATGGTAAAAATGTGAGAAGCACGCCACTACAAGGCTAGGCTAGAAGCCATGGCAACCTTGAAGATGAGTGAATGTGTGCCGCCACTTGCTATGCAAGATAAGGCTTAAAAGTATTCACTCCCTAGGGAGGAAACTCTCAAATGGTTGAGACACAAGAGTGTTTTTACTTCAAAATGTTCAACCCTTTTACATGTCTAGGAGCACCCTTTATATAGAAGAGTTTAGGGGCCTCTAAGCAAATAAAAGACACCTAAGGATGTCTCTACAAAAACCTAACCCTAGCTTTTAGAAACTAGGTCAAATAAGGTTACAAAAATGAGAGACAAAAGAGCCAACTATGGTGTGTGCAAGGCTAATTTCGTTCTAGCACAAAAGGAGACAAATAATGTGTCTCATATGTCTCCAAAAAGTTGCCAAAGTGTGCTAAAAACAAAGGAGACCAAAGGTACATAGGTACACTTGTTTTATGCCTTTTACTTTATGCTTTATGCCTTTGCTTTACTCTCTCATCCACATCATTTATGCTCCCCAATCACCATGCGCCACCTTGCATTGCTTTCTTACTCCTAATTAACCTACAAAGCAAATAAACATATATTAGCATGTTGGCTTAAGTCAAGTCAACTATAGTCAACAAGTCAAACCTAGTCAAAGGTCAACAAGTCAACTAAAGTTGATTCAACTAAGTCAACTTAGGGAATTAAAAATAACAAACACAAATGAAATGGATGAAGGATTAGTGAACTTCCTTTCTAAACATGCTTAGTCTTCTTAAGCATGTGTCTTCATCCTTGGTTGGGATCAATCCTTCATCAACCTGTCTCACATTGGACATTCTGTATAAGCTATTTTACATCGAAACAGTTAGTAAAATTTGTTTTGTAACTGGGGTTAGAGAATGGAGTTGTGGATACGTTGGGGGAGAGAAACAACCACAATGGCCAGGATGAGAATGGGAGAAACCATAACATTGAAGGAAAACAAAAAAGTATAAATTGGGGAGAACTGCAAAAGTGAAGGAGAATAGAGAAGAACAGTTGAGGAGAAATGCAACTGTGGGAGAGAACCATGGTCACACTCACACAAGGAAGAGTATTTTGAGAAGGGGAAGGGAAAGGAAGAAGAGAGGAGGGATAAAAGGTTAGGGTTTAATTAAAACCCCTTTCAACAATTTTGACACTTCACACATATTTTTCACCTCAGTCAATTGGTTAATTTAGAGATTGAGAGTAGAATTGACTTTAATGATATCTTTTTATCCTCTGTTATTAGCTTTCTATGTTTTGTTTTTTCAGTAGTTATTAGCTTTCTATGTTTTTTTTTAGCAGTTAGCGTTCTTTGATTTTTCTTTTCATTTTTTTTATAAGCAAATATTAGTCGTTAGTTTTGTTAATCGGTCTCTCTTTTCGTGAGTTTGGTATAACCCCTCATGATTTGTTTCTTGTATCTTGTATCTTGTTTTTTTTTTTTCTTTTCTATGATATGGTTAATGTGATGAATATGATTTATGATTTGTGTTAGTCTACATAAAATACAACTTAATTGAGATATTAGATTTTACAATGATGTATAACGTGATTTATTTCAATAAAAATTGACATTTTTCATTTCCAAACTATGAATGAGATAATTTTTAAATAAGTCATGCTTGATATCCAGGATTTGTTGGGAAAAGAATTATACTTCAAAATAAGCCTACAGGAATAAAATAATTTTTTATATTTGTAAAAAAAAGGAGAAAGTAAATAATAAAGAAGGATAATATTAAATGGTAGTAAAATAAAATGTGGTATAACCGGTGTTCTTTGTTTATTTAGAAATCATAAAAGTCTTATTGCAAATAACGTATCAAGTAACAATGAAACTCACGTATTGACCACATGAATTTCACCAAACAAATATATAATTTTAGAGTCCAGAAGGGAGGCGAGAGAGGCAGAGTATATACAAACAATAATTCAAGAAAATATTGAAAAGGTATATATTAAGACTCTCCAGGAATGGAACATGAATGGAAGATCTCATGTATATATGCTTGCTGCCACATTTTTACCTTCGAGACTCCTCATAAAGTTGTGCATAGAACCTTCTAGTTCTGTGAGCGATGACCAAGCTCAAAGAAGCTGCAAACAAACAAACCAGTGCCAATATTACACAAGTGAGGGAGAAGCAAATGTTTCCCTCGCAAAGAAGCAACTCACTGTCATTTGCTGTGACATGGTAAGAAATTGCCAAGTTGGAAGCTCCAAAAGTTTGAATCATTCTGTGCTTTGCCTGTATCTCTGCATAATAGTCATATATCGTGCTTGCCACAAATCCAGACAAGAAGAGAGACCCTGCTGGGCTAGCCATGGTCAGAAAATTGTACAAAGTTCCAAAGTTTTTCACGCCAAATAGCTCTGAAGCTGCTGCTAAAGCAATTGACCAGTGAGCACCGTACCCAAAGCCGTTCAATATCCCCACCACGTAAACTTGTCCAACCAATCCCACCACGTAGTACAAGAGTCCCAGAGACATCATCGTTTGAATCACTGCCAATGCTACAAGTCTCGGGTACCCAAAATTTCTGCTTGAAAAACCATGCACAAAAGCACACTTGCTGTGATTCATGTCTATGTGTTCCATTTTATCTTTTTATATTGTTCATATTAAAACTTCCAATTCATACTTCATCTTACTCTTCAACAGATTTGATTGTAAGAAGTAAATAATAGAAAGAGAACATGTAAAGATGGTACCTTACTAGAACCTCTGAGAAGTAGCCACCGCCAACACGACCAAGGAAGTTGGATATGCTGATAACTGAGACATAGACATTGACTTTGTTGTCTCCCAATGATTGACATATCTGGCCCATGTTATTTATGATTGTCAAGCCCGACCCAGCGCCCATGACTATAGAGAAAAACATGAGCCAAAAATCAGCCTTGGCCATTGCTTGTGACAAGGTAAAATCCTCTCCTATATTGGGCCCATTTTTCAGCTTGTTTTTCCTCAAAGCGTTGGTAAGAGCTTGCCAAAGCCTAGCTTGAATCTGAAACATGTCCCTTGGCCCTTCTGACAGAGGAAGCACCTCTAGTTTCGGGGGAATGCTCTTGTCATTTTCAACGTGTTTGGTTACTCTGGCAGTGCTACTACTCTCCCCAATCACATTCTTAGACTTAGTGGCTTGTAGCAGTGGTGGTGTTTCCAAAAGGGCTTCTTGGTCAGCACTCTGGGGTCCAGAGAAGAAAACCAATAGAATGGGAACTGTGATCGGAAGCAATATGAGAATGATCAAAACGAGTGCAAACATTGAGATGGTGGTTTGGTTCAAATGAAACACGTTTTCTAGCAGCAAAACTCCCGTCAAGTAAGCAGCCAAGAGAAGGCAAATGCTGTAGATGAACATGAAACCTGATTCATCAGAGGCTCTAGATTGTTTATAACTTTGAACGGGTCTGATGATGAAGATGAGGGCTAATGAAACCATTGCAGGTCCAACTGCAATGATGAAAATGAGAGAGGCTTGATCAGGGAGTTTGATCATGGCTATGATTTGAGTCCAGATTGCTCCGCTTAGGCCAACGAAGCCCTTCAAAATCCCCACCACGTGGCCTCTGCTCTCGGGGAAACTTTGCACGCTGGAAACCAGTGCAGCTGTATTGTAATATGTTGACCCATTTTGTCCCACAAAGATTACAATGCATAGCTGCAAATCACCACCTGGTTAATAGATGAACAGGAATTGGGTTGAACTTTCTCCAGGTGCCACAACGCGCACCACATGTTCTATAATTCTAATCACTGATTTACATTAACTAAGAAGTTTTAAATCACAAGTTAACTTATTAACAGGAAGTAACTTCAAAATGAAAAGGCAAATTGAGGAAACAAAGGACAGGATATCAACTTTTCTATTTTTACTCAATTTAGAACTTACACTCAGTGTTATATTTTCAACCAGATGTTTGTAGTATGTTGGCGTGTGAGTATGGAAGTGAACCTACCAGCCAGAGAGGGAGAGCGGGAAGGCGATGGGTGACGACGAGCCAAACGAGGCCATAACCAAGAACATTCTGGAAGACCCCAACAAGAATGAGACTGGAAATGGGATAGAGCTGGCTGAATTTGCCAGCAAGAAGACCAACGTTGTCACCCAAATCCTTGGCCACGCTCAAGAACGCCACCTGCTTCTGATTGAAACCCATGCTGCTCTTTATCACCGGCGATATGCTCCCGAACATGTATGAGGTGCCTGCGAATGACATGTCCCACATCGCGCACACAAACACCACCCATCTGTGCCTCACCAACTCCTTCACTTTCTCATGCACCCTCACCATCTTCTCCCCTCTTTCCACCTTCAACACCTTCCAAACCCAATTAGCTTCGTCTTTTTTATTTTATTTTATTTTTCCAGCTCCAACCCAAAATATCACACTCTCATTTTCAATCATAATCACAATCACAAAAAGTTAAAAATCATTTCTGTCAAAATATCTGTAATTAATTCATAAAAGTACTCTTCAAATTACTTTCAAGCATGGATATTTCCCATTCTGTGGTGCTTTCAATGAAGTTTTTTCCTTCTTAAACATAGTCCATATAAATGCGTTCTTATAGGATTCTATTTCTAATTACTAATTAATAAAGTCTAATAAAAGACGTTTTTGTCAAATAGGTTCGCTTTCCACCATTACAGAGATATTTCGTGAAGAAAAAGTTTGGAGTTTTAAAAATATCAACGTTTTTAGGTTGAAGAGATTCAAAGATATAATTCATGGGACCCAAATAGAGGATCTATATAGTGTCAGCTTTTTGGCTACAATATAATTCCAGATGAAAAGGATGGGTTGCATGAAAATATCTTCCAACTTGTATCCAGGTGTCATAATAATCTATATGCAATTTATCAGTAAAATTTTGGCAAAACACCACATTGTGCAATTTCTTTTAAGTGTAAATTTTAAGAAAATTATAAAATATCAAGTCCTGTAAAGTAAAATCGTATGAATTAGTGCGTTGTAATGTTTTTTTTTTAATAATTTTAATTAAAGTTGTAATAATTAGGTACATGGTGTATTGTGATATAAATTAAAGTTATTACTTTATAATGTTATAGTGTATTAAATTGATAAGATCTTTTCATAATAAATGGTATGCTTTTTATTTTTGAATTTCCTGTACAATTTCGATAATTTACAAAATATGTATATACTATTTTAGTGTTTTTGTCTAAAATTTTGTATATACCTATAGTAAAAATTTAAACTTAATTTATATTAAATGTTTATGGAACAAAGTTTTATTTTTTTCTGTAACATATGTATGTATTACTATGTATTACTGATTTTGATTAGGGCAATATATATATATATATATATATATATAAAATATATGGTCAGTTCATTTTTGTGTTTTGGATCTGACCTTTTCGTGGACCTAAGGCCATTTCATTTGAGGACCCCTAATATCCATTTCCAGACCCCTAATCCTTATTTTATGTCTCATTTCTAAAATCAGCTCTCTCCTTTCCTCTACTTTCTGAAGTAGGAGCTCTGCCAGGATTTCACTCACATTCCTCTATGAGCTAGCCAAGGTCATTTTAGTTTCAAGTAAGTTGAGTCTTTAAATTCCCTTTTCGTTTCTTCCCCTTTTTATTGTTTGGGGTACGTTGGTTTGAGTTAGGGTTTATCCTCATGCCCTGTATTTGTTTTTGTATCTAATATACTTTATGTCGGTACTCTATTTTATATTATAAATATGATCGTTCTATAAATTAGAATTATTTTATTAAATTGGGACGTTACAAGGCATAGGTTGAAAATTTGGAGGATGTTTTGCATATTCGGTCGTGCTTTTCTTGCTTTTTTTCATTTATATTTTATTTTTATTGTTGTCCTAAATTAAAAGTTTAATGAGTTTGATAGCTTCAAGTTTTAGTTCATGCTTTCTTGGTTTTTTCAATTCCTAGACTCTTGTGTTATTAGGTTTTAATAGATTCAAATACTTACCCATTTTTCAGAGATGAAAAGAAATGAAAATAAGTTTTTAATTTATAAAAGTTTACAATTAAAATAAATTCCACTGCACAATCATTCATTTATTTAATATTAGTTAAGATCTCCTCACTAGTGCAAATTTGATATTTTACCTCGCCTTATAGGCCTCGGTTATGACGGAACCGAAGCCTATAAGGAGATGGTGGCAATTTTGCAATTTCAGCAACCTATATTGCTTCGGTTCTACAAACAACCGGTGCCGTAAGCAGTTTTAGGCCTCGGTTGAAATAGAACCGAAGCCTATAACCCTGCCCAGAAACCCTAATTTAAAATTTTCATCAGCACCGCCCCCTTTGGCCTCGGTTGCTTTTCGACCGAGGCAATATTGGGCAGTTTTAGGCCTCAGTTGAAATAGAACCGAAGCCTATAACCCTGTTCAAAAACCCTAATTTAAAATTTTCATCAGCGCCGCCCCCTTTGGCCTCGGTTGCTTTTCGACCGAGGCAATATTGGGCAGTTTTAGGCCTCGGTTATTAATTGAACCGAGGCCATAAAGCATGTTATAATTCCCAATTTGCGAACCCTATTCATCGTCTCCCACAATTTTCTTCCCTTGCACGAACATTTGCATTCTCTTCTCTCTTCACGAACGTTTACTGCTCTGCCACCACCAATTCTCTTCTCTCTGCACCGACCTCCAATTTCTCGCCTCAGCCCCCTGGAACCTGCTCCATCACGATGGCTGCACTGCCTCTAAACGGCTTGCTCCTCCGTCTCTTTCTCTCGCGCATAACACAACACCTAAGCCCTAAGCTGCCATCTCCAGCATCCCATCGTTCCCTGAATTTGTCGAGAGCGTACGCCAGCTCCCCGATGTGGACCCTGCACACCGGAAAATCTTCATCCATGACCTCAGTTGGGACGCCACTGCCGAAACCCTAACTTCTATGTTTGGGAAATATGGCGAGATCGAGGACTGCAAGGTCGTCGCCGACAAAGTCTCTGGCAAATCGAAAGGTTACGCATTCATCCTTTTCAAGCACAGGGATGATGCTCGCAAGGCGCTGAAAAATTCACAGAAGGATTTGGGTTTGTTTCTGGATTTAGGTTTGGCCTCTGCTGGCCCTGTGCCGACGCCTCATCCGAACACCAACCCGGTTTTTGAGTATACGCAAAGGAAGATATTCATGTGGGATTTGGGTTTGTTTCTGGGTTTGCATTCTATCATCAGATTGAATTCGAGAGGCGTTTTTGGAATGGTTGTAACGTTCCAAGTATATGGCTTCGGTTCAACCATACCTGAGGTAGAAAGAGGGTGTTTTTGCTTCGGTTAACACCCGGGGCCAAAAGTTACCCCTTTTGGCCTCACCCCAATATGCCTCGGTTCTGGAACCGGGGTAGAATATTGAAAATAACCGAGGCCAAAAGCCCTTACTGCACTGGTGCCTTGTCCATGCACTCATCATTTGGTAGTTTAGAAGGCCACCATAATTGGAAATTAATGTTTGTCCAAAAGAGTGGAGATGAGTATAAAAAGATACCCTCAACTCCTTTTAATTTGGGTGGCAAGTAGTTGAGAAGGGGTCCCATGATATGTGAAGAGAATACGCTCATTGAAGGTGGAATTGCCATAGAATTGGAGTATTCTTTACTGTAGGTGTAGATATTTTTGTCTTTGTTTGACACAAATGTAGTACACTAGGTTTGTTGTCAAGGACTAATAAAATGCAAAGGAACATTAGTTGGACAATAACCAACATTTTTTTTCTTGTTGTTGGTTTCAAGTAAAGGGTTTATGTAGAGAGATGAATAGCTTGTTTTGTGGGAAGTAGAAAAGATAGTTGTACAATATCATATTTATGCTATGGAGTTCCTAAGAAAATTGCCCTGCTCTTATCTAACTGGGGAGTTACATCACTAAAACATTCATTATACTATCATTAATTGTTAATGTAAAAATGTGAATCATTATTCGAGGTACTGATCTTGGATCCATTTGTTTCTACGCATGTATTGTTGTTGCGGATGGAATATCATGTGGCACCTACGTTTGTATCAAGTGAATAGCAAACAAATGCAACTACTAATTTGTGAGCGGATAAAAATATTGATCTTCGGTGAAATGAAAAGATTACATCAAAATGATAGACCAGTCAAAATAACATGTGAAATTACAACTTTTTCGTGGGATACTCTAACTAACATGTGAAATTACAACTTTTGCACTATTTTCATAATCAAGGGTAAATTGGGAATAAATAAGTTTTTCAACTACAATTCTTTTATCTACAAATCTATCACACCATTGGCTAACTTTTATAAACCTTTATCTTATTTCTCTTCATTTTCACTATCTTTCCCTTATTCCAAACACTTCCAAATCTACTCAAATTCACTATCCAAACTCCATTCCAAAAAATAAGCACAAGCTAAATGTATGAAATGAATAATGTTTGTTTTTTTCGTATGCATGTAGGATTATTGTGTGTTAATGCTTATATCGTGTCGATGTTATTTCAATTATGCTACCAAAACATTGTTAAGTTTGAAAATTCACAAGGTTAAAACTCTCACATTTTTATGCCAAATTTAAAATAGAAGTATCTTTTTCTTTTATTATTCATTTAATTTTTTCAAGTAAGTCTAGTAATATATCATATGTAACAACTAAATTTAATAAATATTCTCTACTAATTTAAAGCATTACATAATTTGACATTAAACATAAAGCTACATGAGTAAATGCTCTATAAGTATTATATATGTAAAGTTACATATTTTTCTACTATGATTGTGTTTTTCACGTGAGAAGAGGATAATGCAAAAATTGTAAGAGAACAACACTGGTGCTACCAAAGGACATCTCTTGACCTACATAATTGCAAAATAAATATAGAAAAATATATTTTGTACTACTAATGTTAATATTTTCTTTGAATTTTGAATTACTATGTGGAAAACTTTTACATTTGAAAGAATGTACACAATATGTTTGTATATATCTTTCTATGACTATGTTTTGATAACTTAACGAGGAACATCTTTACTACAATTATTGCTTAAAACTAGGTTGTTACAAACTTAAAAATAATAAATAATGCCTTTTGTGATTTTTATATTAGGTTTAAATAGTTTTTTATCCATGTTTTCATTGTTTTTTTTTTAATTTAGTCATTTTGTTTTTGTTCAATTAGGTCCAAATTTTTGTTAATTTTTTTTCAATTTAGTCCTTTTGCTAACAACATTTGAATATTTAACGTATCTGAACCATACACGTCACGTGTCACTGGTATTTTTAATTTTTTTAAATTAAAAAAAAATTCTATGTGTCAAGTCAACATTATGCCACGTGTCAAGTCAATATTGTGCCACATGTCAATGGCAATATCACATGTCAATCTTTATTCAAATTAGTCCCTATATTAATTATTTTTGTTTAATTTAGTATCATTTTTTAAATATACTAATTTTGCCCCACAAAATTTAATTTTTTTAATAAATGTTATACTAATATTTTTATTAAAATTAACATTATTAATAATTATTTTTAAAATTCAATTATAAATTAAATATCATTCTTAGATTCAATTATTAAATAGAAATATAATTATTAGAATATTATTAGAATATAATTATTAAATATTTTATTCTAATAATTATATTCTAAATATACTAATATTTGTAAAATTAACATTTAAAAATATTAAAAATATTAGAAATATTAGAAATATTTTATAAATATCAAATTTATGCTTACTAATAATTATATCGTGCGTAATAATTTAATTTAAGAATTATATTGAATTTATAATTAAATAATAATTTATAATTGAATTTCAGAAATAATTAATAACAATATCAATTTTAGTAAAAATAGTAGTATAACATTTGCAAACAAAATTAAATTTAGTCTTTATTTGAAAGAGAAAAAATGCTACATTTTAACAAAAATTAAGACAAAAATTAAACAAAAATAACGAATATAAAAATTAAATTAAAACAAAATTGATACGTGATACCAACATTAATACGTGGCACAATGTCAATTTGACATGTGGATAAATTTCTTTTCAATATAAAAAAAAAATTTTAAAAATTTAAAATATAAAAAATTGACACATGGCGTGTATTTTTCACCGACGTTAAATATTTAAACATCGTTAACAAAAAAGATTACATTAAGAAAAAGAAAGATTGATGAAAATTAATACCTAATTAAACAAAAAATGAAATAAAAACTAAATTAAAAAAAAAGCAACGAAATAAGAGACAAAAAACTATTTAAGCCTTTATATTATATTGTATTATTATACAATTCAACTTAATAAATAATGTCTTTTTGTATATTGTTTACGTAAAAATGGTTGGAGTGACATATCATTGACATAAACCAACATAGCATATGAGTGAGAGATTAATTTAGAGACAATATTATAAAATTGAATTAACTATAAACTCACTTACTAAGATAATTATATAAAGAATAATATTGTAACAAGATTCTATATCAACTATCAATATGACCATGTTTTTAACTTTTGTGTTTTTCTTCATCTTCTCACGTGGAAAGCGTATAAAATTATTGCAACATGTTTTGAATTATATACAAAATTTTAAAAATAATAGTTTATTGTATAACTTTTGACAGTTTGAATAGGCTAAATTTTGAATTACTTTTATTTTTTAAATTATTAAAATTTTAATTTTTTTTATTAAAATATAGCCATTTAATTTATTGAATTTTATTTTTCTAAAAACAAGAGTAATCATTGAACTTCAACGGAAAAAAATGATTGATATACTCTAAAAAATAGTCCCATAGACATTGGTTGAAAAACTTTAATAAATATCACTCTAGACCTAATTCTCGCCTACAGGATGATAAATTGGAAACTGGTAGTTTGATACTACCATTTTATTTAACTCGATGCTGCTGATGTGGAATTTGAAATAATATTTTATTTGATAAATGATCTTTCTCCTTATAAAAGATTAAGGGTATTATTGGAATATTTTATTCAGTGTATTATCAATGTTATCTTTCATTTAATGTTTCCTTGTAAAAGAAGAAATGAAGTGACACCCATCATTAATTTTCATCAAAGAAGCTTCGTCTACGTTCTTCATTGCACTTTCCCTTCTTTCTCAACAAAGCATTAAACATATTCAGATCCCTTTAATGTTTGAATGACAACAACAAAGGATCAACATTGGTACTTGACAGAAAGTTTATGATTCACAAATAAATTCATCTATGCTGTCCTTGCACAAGAGAGAGTTAAAGTAGTGCCTACCCAATATGTTTTGAAAAGGTGGTCTAAGAATGTAAGGAGGAAACATACTATATTTTAGCATCATACAACAAAAAGGATAAGGAACCTCATATTTATATATATGATTAGTTGTGCAAGACTACTGCTGATATTGCTGAGATTGCTTGTTAGTCACCAGAAATGTCAAAAAAATTATTTGATAACTTCTCTTTGTTTGCTATTAATAATGGCATAACCATTCCTATGAAGTCAATCGATACCACTTCCAACTTTGAATCAACACAACAATCTACTAAGCAAACTGACATTGAAACAATCACAAGTGAAATTCATAGTCCAAGATGTGTTAAGAGGAAGGGACGACCTCGTTCCATGAGGAAGCAATCAAGATGTGAGAAAGGTCCAAGAACTAAACGGTCTTCCAATCGAAAAGAAGGTGTATCTTTTCAAAACTCAGTAACTTTAACAACATCTATCATCCTACCACCAAATGTTAGCATCCCACCAACTCCAAGGTTGAGCGTGAACCATGATGCAGACATTAACATTCCTATTTGAGACATTCAATCATCACAACAAGTTAGTGTGATTATTTTTCAAAGTATCATTGAGTTATTTTTTATTTAATATTAGACCTTATGCCAACATCTTGTTAATTGTTCAAAGATTTCACATTTGCAGATATCTAGTGCTGGAACTGTTGGATTTTTATCATTACTAACTTCTTTGGATCCTGATGTGCATAATACAAAATGATGTCCAGAAGTATGGTATAGGACGACACAACCAAGTCCTTACTACGTTTATTATTTAGTAACAATTACAATGCAGTTATCAGGACGTATTCTCATATTCTCAGTAACTAGTTAACTAACTTTTTGTCGTTACTGATGCTATGTATAATGTACGAATGGATCCAACAGAACATATTCTCAGTAACTAGTTAATTGTAGTTTTTTGTGGTTACTTATGTTATGTATAGTGTCCTAAGGAACATCCTTTTAAAAGTTTTGATGAAAAACTAAATATTTATGTGCATAACATGGATTCTGGTTTCAATTTTTATTGTTCCATGCTTTATTATTTTAGATTTTTACGAGCATATGACACCAAAATACATACTAATTCAAGACTTGAAATTACTAACTAGAGAAGAGAAGGGAATTATAAACCTTACTTTAATTATTTTTTTTTAAATAATAAATAAATTCAATGTAATGCTGTTACAAAAGATGCATAATTACAAAAGCACAACATTCAATTTTCTTTAAAAAACTTAAAGCACGACATTCAAAACCTATATTATTTATATCTTTAACCTTATTTCATCCAAATATGTGGAACCCATATTTTATTAAACATTTTTTTTTATATGTATCGAGTGTCAAATGGACATTAAATTATAACTCGGTGTCAATGTACCCTAAAAAATTTCATACATATGAACAAAAAAAAATCACATCAAGAGTGATTAATTATTTTTTTACTTACATCAAGTAGAAAAATAATCTCTTTAGTGTCAATACAAAATCCTAGTTAACATTAATTAAAAAAATATTGATTAAGAAAATTTAATAGTAATCAAAAAATAACTTTAATCTATATTATGATTGAAAACAACTTTATTTGACATCAACCTACAAGTATTCTTGATATTAATAATATAAAAAATCCTAATTAATAATAGCTAAGAAATAACACTTAAAAAATGACAGTAATGATGACAATCAAATAAACTTTTTTTTAACATTAATAGAAAAAACATGTTAAGTCGTTCAGGTCTTAACCTTAGCCCATAAATGATGTTTTGATTGAAATCAAGCCGTCCCAATTGAAATAGAGTATGGGAGCAAAAACAGAAGAAAAAAAAAGATGAAGTTAAAAAGGAAAAAGTATAAAAAATTCGAATTCTTATTTTTTAAAATAAAAATTTGTAATTCTCTAACTTTAAATAATTAAATTGTTATCACGAAATTTTTTAAATTTCGTTTCTTTAAAAAATATCTAAAAACATTTTTTTTTCACAAAAATAATTTAGTTTTCTTTGTAAAATTTCATCTTAAAATTTAACACAAGCCTATGGCTTTTCACCTATTTCCATGATAATAAAGATATCATATATTTTTTTATTTTAATTTTATTGATATATATCATTTATTTTATTCTCTTTTATTATTATTATTATTATTATTATGATATATTTTATTTTATGATAATACATATTAAATTTTTAATTAATCAGATACAAACTTTCATGTTTATATTTTTAATAAAGTATTTATCTTCTAATTTTCTTTCACTCGTGATTTATCATACACTACCATCTCAAATTCCTCAGCGGGGAGTTTTCCACCATTAGTAATTCTGCACAATTATTACAATTTTCCCATTTTCCTCCAAGGAATTTCTTAGCCTTAATGTAAATTTGGTGATTTCATAACCATATATATATATATATATATATATATATATATATATATATATATATATATATATATATATATATATCCCTGCTGCTCTAAGGCAATTACCAAACAATTAGGCAAAGGGTAAATGCAGCAAAATCTAACAAGAACAGTTGTAGAAACTATTAACAGATAGAATGAATGATTGATAAAAATAAAATTCTACCATGGTGAGTCCAAGACTGTTGAACATAATAGGCAAAATATAAGAATGAAGGCACTCTCTGCTTGACACTAATGAAAGAACTAAAGCAAATAAACATGAAAAGAAAATTATTCCATGGAATCAAAACTTGGAGCATACCATCCCAACTGGTCACTAATTTGTTTCAGTCTTGCTTCTTGACCCTTTGAATCTCCAAATGCAGTAGTGAAAGGGTACACATAAGTTACTTTCATTGCCACACATCTGTAAGCAACCACATCACCTTTCACCAGAAACTCAACAACATCTCTACCAAATCCTCCATCAACTTCAGCTTGAAGATATTGACCTGCAATGCAAGATGTGTGATTTTTTTAATCTCATCCAACACTTTGAACATTCAATTGAGTGAAAATATAATGTAGTATAATTCTATTAATACTCAACATAATCAATTAAACGAAATGTTTTCTTTAAAGCGTTTTCTAAGCTCTATTCAATATTAAATCAATTGTTTTCAAATACAAGCATATCAAGTCTATAAAGGCTGATATTAAATCCTGCTAATTCCAATTCCACAATCTGATAAAAATACTGGTTTGCTATTATTTCTAAATTAATCTAAAACTGAACAAAAGAGAATGAATTGAGTTTTTATGACCATCTGGGGTATTTTCCACAGGCTGGAACTTCACATTTTTCTGGGTCTTTAGGATTGCTTCACGTAGTTTCTGAAAAATGAATGAACAACAATAAGTTAGACAAAAAGGAAATGTAGAAAAGGAATGGCTATATGCCTAACTCAGATGCAAACAACCATAGCAAGAAAAGTGAAAATAAAGATGATGGAAATATAGGACAGTTGTGAGGACCTGAATAGCATCATCCAAGGAATTTTCAGGAATCAGCCAAGGAAAAGAAAAAGATGATGACTTTGGATTTGTTGATATACAACCTGGATTGATTGATGGACAAGGTCTAATTTTTCTGCAAGACAGAGAGTATCGGTGATAATAAACCATGGTATTATTTATTCATTTATCAAGCATATGAAATCAATCCATTGGTGATAATAAACCATGAAGAAGCTTTACATACCCATTTTCTAGTCCAAGGTCCAAGTTCTTGGATTGAGAGAAAGGAGTGGTGAGGGAGAGTGGAGGGGATTGAGAAGAGAGAGATGGGATTGCATGAGAAGGAAAAGGAGAGGCTAAGGTTGCTGCAAGGGCTAGAGAGAGGAGATTAGGTAGGACCCTATCTCCAAGTGCAAGGTTTGGAGTATGAATTTGAGTTTTCAGTTTAGGAACGGCAAGAGGAGGAAGAAGACTCATCACACTCATGATTTATGGAGTCCCTTTTGCTCCATCACTCTCTTTTTGGTTTTACTTCCCAAACAATTCACCAAAATTTGTTTTAGCCTTTAAAACTTCATCCTTTTGCTGACTGGTTTGTTCAGCTCTAGGAAAGGGTAGTTCCGGAAAGATCAAAGTAATTTTTTTTTTCTGGGCCTTTTGTTAATGTTCATTTATTTGTGAAATGATAGATAAGTGTGGTTCTAAATTTTGTTATTTTAGATGTTTTTATTTTTATTTGTTTTATAAAAATAAAGAAAAATAGGAATGTCTTCTAATTTTATTTCAAAATGTTTTTTTAAAGCTGCATAATCATTACCTTTTTTAACTTTATTATATTATTGTTTTAGCTACACGAATACATTACTCTTTCTCTCTTGTATTTTTCTTTTAAATATATGCCAATAGACAATACAAAATTATTTAAAATACTTCAAATTAAGATCAATGAGTTAAAATAATTAAGCGTGATAAAAATTATTGTAATTTTTAATATCATACATAAAAAAAACTATTAATAAAAGAATTAAAAAAATTAGGGTTAAATATGTTTTTAGTCTCTACTCCATGACGCAAAAATAGAAATTGTCCATGTTCAAAATTTTGATACATTTTGGTTCTCAAACATTAAAAATGAATAGATATAATCATTTTAATCCAATCATGTTAAAATATTTTGACGTGTCAAACATGTATTTCAGCTGATATTAAAGTGAGAACGTGTCAAACGATGTAAACAATTTAAATGCTAACATGAAATGTGTTTGACACATAAAAAATATTTAATGTAATTAGTTAAAATGATTATATTCATTCATTTTTAAAGTTTGGAGACTAAAATGTATCAAAATTTTAGAGAAGAACGAATGCCAATTTCGTATCAAAGTTCAGAGAGTAAAAGCATGTTCACATTATTTAGTAGTAAAATAGTATTGAACAATGCAGTTTAATTTTTACCTATTACTAATTTTATTCCATTCACCAAGTAAAACCAACTTAAACATGATTTTTTTAAATAATTATAAGAAAATAAATAGGTTCAATACATGTATATTATAATAATAGTATGTAAGAAATATGTTGTATACTATAAATGTTTAATATAATTATAATAGTATGTAATTAAGAAAATACCGTGTATACTATTTATAGGATAAATTGATGACTAAAACTTTTAATTTTATCAATAAAAATTTATAAGTTTTTCTTGAAATACTTATTAAAAAATTTAAATATGAAAATTAATTTATTTTTTATAAAAAATATAGTAAAAAGAAAGAGAAATATTGAACAGAAAAGACACAACAAAATTTGATTGTTTCTAAATTTACATTTATAATCATCATAATTTGTGTTTCTACTACACCCAATAGTCATTGCTTAGAAGTCAAAGTCTAAGACGACTTAAATACCCTTTCCTTGTTCTACCTTTCGAGACATTTTTTAAGAACAAAACTGTGACGAAGCACACGCTTCAAAGCGGATAATACATTAGATGTATGGTGATCAACAACGATTTTATAATCAAACTTGGGATTGGAACATTGGCGCCCACCATGGGACCGATAATGGAATCATCAGTCCCTTAAGCCCTCCATTGGCCTAAGGCGGTTTAAATATGTTTATTGATAGCGATTCTATCATTGAACTTGAGACTGAAACATTTTATTGGGTGCGATAGGAACAATTTTGATTGATATTTTTTATTTTGTTATCTTTAAAATCCATACCATATAAACCTATCAAGGATACTAATTGTTCTTGCATGGATAATCTTAGATTATTTTGGGATTCAAACTTCATCTTACCACAATCTTTGGGCTTCTTGAATGGATACTCAACGTTGGGGGAGTTACTAATGAGATGTCTCTAACCAAGGGACCTACAACAAGAGTAATGGCTAGGAGGATACAAGAGGAATGGCCCGATTCTTCTCCTACACCACATGTGCATTACTTGTTCCAGCATTGCCATCACTTAGATAAAGATTGCTTTTGTGATCCAGCTTGTCTTCAAAAAGGAACACGTAATATCACAAAACTTAGGCCCAATCTACAATAACCTTAGCATCATATCCAACCACGTTTTCTTGGACGACTCACCAATGAGCGCATCATGTGGGAAGGACATATATTCAGCGTCACCCACCATTAGGCCAACCTTTCACCAACAGCACAACAAGTTTTCCCTTGAAGCATCCATGGGAGTAGTTTGCTTCAGTGTTCCAGTGTGGTGCCAATGTTCTTTGTTTCCAACATCTTTCTTCAAGCATCATTTTCGGCCTACAAGTGGCTGCCTAATTTCATCCACCAGAATCACGTAGACTAGGAAGCCAACGCATCATTCCACTTTCATTCAACGTTTCTGGCATCACGCATCAAACCCTTCCCTTTTCAAACAACCTTCTGCTAGGGTTCCTTCACACTAGTGCTAGGGTTGATCTTTCAACCCATCACACGTTCTTTCCACCATTAGATAGGAATGCTCTTTTCACGTTTTTCTCCCTTTTTGTAGGGTTGGGCCTTTGTGCCATTAGGTTTAGATTTCATCTTTCACGGCTGCCTTTCGTTCTACAAAAGGGCAGACCATTTTCTTTGTAAGAAGCTTGATGAATAGATGAGTGGTATTTTCCCCATTTTTGTCTTGCTCAAACTCTAACCCTAGATAAGGTTTTAACCTCATCGGGTTGCCTTAAACAAGTGAGAGTGTCCATGAGGTTCCTTTGATGGAACGAGAGAGATAAGCCTCAAATCCACCGATTATTTTAGTCTTCCGCTGCATTCCACCGATTTGATCGCGATTCCGTCGAAGATTCGCTAAGGTTTGCTCGTCATGTTGTAATCAGAGCTCCGGTTTCGAGCTTGGAGCGTGGAGGTCTTCAAAGATAAGTTTCTTCATTTATCTCTGTTTCCTCTTTCATATGTCTTTGTGTTTCTGTTCTGTATGATCTCGTTTGAGTCATTTTTGCTTCTCTGGTGTTGAATCTGTGTTAAATCATTTGCTGAAATTGATTAACTGTTCTTGTTTTAATTTTCCTGAATCAATGTTGTGATGAAATGTCTAGATCTCTGATTGTGTCGCTCAATGCATGTTTATAGATTTATTTCATTTTTTTACTTAGCTTTAATTTTGATATTCTTCGTGTTATGTCTAAAGGCATGTTTAGCCGTTTAATATGTTAATTGATTCCATAGATGTTGTTCCTCATTTTGTGTGCTGCTTTATTTTGTTTTGATGCATTCTATCATGTGTCGGTTAACTCTGAGTTTGTGGAGTTATTTAATTGCTAATAGATCACTAGTAATTTCCTACAATGCATATTTTCATTGTTCGTGTTTCATTCGTGCTGGTTTTCTTGCTTTTCTGTTCAAATTGCTTTTCATGTTTTGTTGATTCAATTTGTTATTGTCGGAAATTCAGTTGTTGGCCAATGATTGTTGTTGACCAAACCAATATTGAGCTATTACACTATATCTGGTTTTGTTCAGATTGCTTATGAGGTTTTGGTCTAGCTGTATGCGTAGGTTGCGTTAATAGTTGTTGCTTCTGTGTTTTCAGTGATGAGCTTCTAATTATGCAGCGAACTGATTCTGTTTCCTAATCTAAATTGTTTGCTAAATTTGTGAGTTTAGTGCTTGATGAGTGCGTATTTTTTCCCTCATTTAATGTTTAATTGTAGGTATTTAATTGAATTTGTGTGCTTAAAGATTGATTTAATTGGGATTTCCTATAATTGGGTTTATTGAGCATGAGATACAAAAACATGTTAAAAATAGCTTTTTAGTTGCATAAATGTTCTTTGGATATTTTGAGGTGTGTTAGTGCAGTTACAGCTAAGTTGAGCTCATGGAGGTGTGGAAATAAATTGATTAAAGCTTCATGACACCTTAAAGATAAATCCAAGAATAAGAAATTATCAAAAGCACACAAATCCAAGCCAAGCATTGCATGAAGACGGCAAGAAAAGCTTAAAAAAGTGAAGAAGTTTAGCTAAACTAAGAAATAAAAAAAATTGGACCTTGCGGTTTTCTTTATCTTTATGATAGAAGATAATTTGGGAAAATATATCTTTAGATATTTTATTTGATATTTTTAAATAATTATCTTATTTAATTATATCATAAAATATTAAAAGATAATAACAACCAAATCTTTTTAAATATGACACGATCTTCTTGAATCTTATTAGTTCCACAACAAACAAATATATCTTGAAGATATTTGATTATTTAGAAGATAATTTAAGGAGATTGTAAAGGGTTGATTTGAAAAATTAATACAAATACTAATTGGTGATAATTTATCATATATCTTTAATTAATTAATTATATTATATATTGATATTACCAACCAATTATATTTGTCAAAATAGTCTATATCTCTCCAAATATTTTTAAATATTTATCTTTATCTTTATTTTAAAAGATATTTGAGAGATTTTAGCAACAGAAAAGCCCAGTCCAATTCCTATATAAAGAGACCAAGGGAGAAGTAGAAGGAAGAAGCTTGAGACTTCGGAGTTTTGGAACTCTTAAAAGGGCCTAATTTCGTTTTCTTTCTCTCTCTTTTCTTCTCTCTATTCTTCTTTTATTTTTATTTTGTATTCCATGGATTGTTAAACTTCTTGGGTTGATTCCATTGTAATTTCATTATGTATTCTGAGGTTAGAATGAAATAATTTCTTTGTTCTTTTTATTATTGTTGAGGTTTTCCTTCATCTATGTCTTTTATCTTTGAATCACGTAAAAAGTAATGATTTTAAATCTATATGCATGTTGATCATATGAGTCAAAGGGTTTTTAAATCTAATTGAGACTTTACTTTGATTTTATTTAGAAACTTTCATGTGATTAAATGAGTTTTTACCAATAATTGAGACTTTACTTTGATTAAAGGTATTTACTCTAACGAAAATTAATTGAGACTTTACTTTGATTAATTAAGCTTTTTATTTGGTGAGGAGATAAAAGAATAAACATGATTAGGCATAGTAAAATTTGATTGAGATTGTACTTTGGTTGAATTTAATGTGGATAATCTAAAAGTTCTCACTTTTAATTGGGACTGTACTTTGGTTAAAACTGAGAACGCCAACAAATTAATTGAGACTTTACATTGATTAATTTGTAAATCTACAACAATAATTAATTGAACAATAATCCTTAGAAACCGATGATGAATCTATTTCGAAAAAGCAATGGAATCAATCTATTTTCTTTACAATTATTTTTATCTCTTTTTATCTTTTCTATTTCTTTCTTGTTTATCTTAATTCTCCTATATTTTATTATTTTATTAGACTAACTCTTTTGTATAGATTTTATAAGAACTAATTTGTTAAAAATCAATTTCGTGTTCGTTGGGAGACGACTTTGGGTTACTTTACCCTTTCTATTTTGTTGACTACTATCTTAGCAATACTGAAGTTGTTATAGCTTAGTAGTATTAATTTGAACGCATCAACGACAGCGTTATCAGTGCTCTATCATGCTGGATTGAGTTGCTACCATTGTGTACTTTGATTATGAATCTTCAATCAATTTTTGGTGTTATTGCTGGTTGTGTCTCTATGCTTAAGCCACCAATACATGTTTTCAACTTCCTTTCCAGCATTGGTTCATGCTTGATTTGTTGACTATCTTGAAGTCTTGTTGTTTCATTGTATCAGATTTTATACATCCACTGATTTCAAAAGCTTCAATTTCATTGCGTTAGTTGTGACATGAAACTCATATTCTGCTGTTTCTGTTTGGCCACCTGATTCGTGTGAAAATCTGCTGCATCAATTGTGTTTATTGCACTGTCTAATATTCTTTCCCTTGTTGAGTATTGTTTGACATTGTGCTTCCTGGTGTAGTTATTTTGGCCCTTTCTGTTTCCTTGCATCAGCATCAGTTATTTCTGTTTTCATCCAGTGTTGTTTGATTTACTTTGTTTTGACAACAGTCTTTAGTGCAGTGTTGTTATTTGGTAGCATGAGCTATGCGTTACTAGTGATTGAATGAATGTATCTGGATGCAACTGTGTTGACCTTCATTGCCTCATTAAGTTTACTAAATTGTTTGAGATTCTTCTTTTTTGCCTTTTAAGTGCAGTCATAATTCACAGTGTTGTCTTGAATTCTTTTTGGCCATTCATTTGATGTTGAACATTATCTTATATTGATTGTTTCTGGTTAAGTCACACTCTGTTGTATCTTGATGTTTGATTATGCACTGATCGAGAGTCTCATTTCACCTATGTCATTCTCAAATTTTTTTATTTTAATCTTTTGTTAATTCTTCATGTGCATTTGTTAATTGACATTGGAAGCATCAAAATTGTTGTGAACTATGGCCTAAACTAAAGAGTATGCTTAATCTTTGAAAGTTGAAAAGAAAATCAGTGAAAAGAAAAGAAAAGAAAATTAAGTGGAAAGATATTGATCACAAGCCTATCTAGAAAAAGCAAATTGCTAAAGCAGTTCATCACTTCATCTTTACTTGTATTCCAGTTTCAATTTGAGATGCATATGCACTGTTGTGGATTCAACTTGTTTTGTGTCTTCTTGATTTTTGTTTTGTTAATCATATTCTTGAACTATTCCTTAGGTTCTTTTTGTGCCATCTTTCTTGATTTGCCTTATTTTTCTTACTCGTCATTGTTGATTACTCTTTGAGTTTATCCATTTACTCTATCACTTGATATAGTCAAGTTCTCAATTGAGCTTTTATTGATTTTCTAACTTGCTATTCTTAAGTGGCAACACTTGATTTTCCTGGCTTTCTTTGCTCTAGAGACTCACTATTGTTTGGCAGCCCTTGTAGGTGAAGTTTCATCTTGAAGGTGGAATTGTTGTAAGTGACTTTACTGTGGGAGTACACTGTCGAGAGGAAGCAGGAGTGAGTGGGACTTGAGAGCACCACAATGACGTTGGAAGGAGTTCAACCACGAGAGGATTTGTAGGAGTGAGTTGGGCTAGATTTTAAACATTGGACCAAGAGGGAAACTGAGAGCCTCGTTCACTTCCAACTGCACTTTATTTTTTTTTTAAAGTTTTTTGTTCTTCATATCACGGAATTTTGATGTATTTTCCTTTCAGGTTTTGATTCATTTCGCTTAGGTGGGAAAATGCTTTTAAGAAATGCCAACCTTAACATGGTTTGCAATAGTTAATGTGTAGTGTGAAATTGGGTCAGTGGTTCCAAGTGCCATCTTCTCATTTCACTTAGGAAGTTTTTCTCGACTAGTTCTGTTTTTATGTTTTAGATGTTTTCCATTTCTAGTTTATGTATGTGATGTCCATGTTTTATATGTTTAACTTTCTGTTTTAAGTCACAGTGATATCTAGGTGCAATTTCTTTTACCACCTAGTTGACCTTTTATTGGTCATAAGTTCCTACACACACTGTTTTCACATAATCTATTTTACTTAGAATTTTTACTAAGAATTTTTTGTTAAAGAAATTTAGAGATCTTTGGCTAGGAAAGGCCTGGTTTCTAAGCCTATCCATGAGACTCACCTCCCTTTCCTAGGAGCATCTCTAGAAATCTTTTCCTATATATTCTCTTGAGAAATTCATAAAGTATCTTTGTGAAAATTGTTTTGATAAGTGTTTGCAAAGTGTTTTTGGCAAGATGAGTTTCCATTCATACGCTTATAGTAGTTTGCATTTAGGTAGTCATAGTGAGGATAAAATGCATCATACACGTGAGAGTCCATTCCCTTTCTTTAGTGAGGACATTAGTGCATTATCATACATAGTTTGGGAGAGGGAAATAGATGATTTGGTGCATTCATTTCACCTTAGACATAGTAAATACTACATTCTTACTTTGTGCATTTCTAGTTTTGTAGGACATGCAAGAGAGTGATAGGATTATAGGCAGTCTAGAGTGGAAAAAGGAAAAAAAATCTCCCATTCAAAATTGGAGTGAGTTGAGAGCATGCATGAAAAGAACATTCATACCACCTTCCTTTAATTTAGATCATGAGATAGAGAAAAAGAAAATTTAGATAGCAAGAAGGAAGGAAGAAAAACTCACAATACTCTTAAGAGAGATGAGGGAGTTAGAGAAAAAAGAAAGAATAAAAATTCAAAGAAAAGAGCAAAAAGAAATAGAGAAATTTGAGAAAGAATTGAAAGAAGAAGAAGAGCGAAAGATGGAGAGGATGAGAAAAGAAGAGGAACAATTGAGAAAAGAGAAGGAGGAAAAAGAGAGAAAAGAATGTGAAGAAAAAGAGAGAGTAAGACATGAGGAAGAGTTTGAAAGAGAAGAGGAAGAGATTGAGAGAAAAGAAAGAAAATAAATCATGCTTAGGGAAGTAGAGATACAACATCCTACAGATACTTGCATAAACCACAAGGGAGTAATCCAATCTTTAAACTCTCCTTCCTTTGTCATTAATTCTTTTGTCTTAGTTCTCCCTAAAATTGTTTTTCCACCTTCACCATTCATTTTAAACTCTTCAAAAGAATTTCCAAAAATCATCTTTGACTTAGAGTTACCTTTTAGGTATTAATTAAGTCAAAGTGACAAACAATATTTTTGTGAAGTGGGCTACGTACAAAATCCTTCCAAAACTAAAAGCCCATCTTCATGTATCCTTTATAAATATATTCTGCTTGCATTTCAAAAAGTAACAAAAAAATTGTTTGATGATTATTGAATACATATTTTTGATCCCGGAGGAATTCAGCTTCTAATGTTGTGGGCCTTAAAGAAACCTCTTGATCTAAGGTCATATCCTCTTCAAGAGGGAAGGGATGATGAATATCACCCTAAGGGGCTTTTTAGCTTGGACCAATGACTAGGCCCATTTCTTTTATGTTTATTTTTACTTAAATAAATGTTGTTCTAATTGGGCTTGTTTTAAAATGCAGTCCATTTCCACACAGCCACCCAAGGAAACAAAAGCTGCCCAATTCTTGAAGTGTCAAAGTGTTGGCATTAGGCCTGTGGCCCAATTCTTCTTCTACACCACACGTGCATTACTTGTTCTAACGTTGCCATCACTTAGATAAAGACTACTTCCATGATCCAACTTGCCTTCAAAAAGGCACGCGTGATGTCACTGAGCTTAGGCCCAATCTGCAACAACCTTAGCATCATATCCAACCACGTTTTCTTCCACGACTCACCAATGAGCGCATCATGTGGGAAGGACATATGTTCAGTGTCACCCACTATTAGGCCAACCTTTCACCAATAGCCCAACAAGTTTTCCCTTGAAGCATCCATTGGAGAAGTCTGCTTCAGTGTTCCAGTGTGGTGCCAATGTTCTTTGTTTCCAACATCATTCTTCAAGCATCATTTTGGGCCTACAAGTGGCTGCCTAATTTCATCCACCAGAATCACGTAGACCAGGAAGCCTGTGCATCATTCCACTTTCATTCAACGTTTCTTTCGCAACCGATATCGCGGTAGAACAGCGAAAATAAATTAAATTAATACAGAGGAGTTACCACCATAGTTTATTATGGAAAACTATAAAAAACCTTAAAAAAGAATAGTCTTTGAAACCAAATTTAGATTCGGGAGTCAGTTACGTGTGGGGAAGGTATTAGCACTCCACAACGCCCGTCTTAAGACGGTTCCCTCTTTAATTAAGTGTGCACGATAGAATTCGATGTTTAAAATATTTGTTATTCCCCAAAAATCAAACAAAATAAAAACAACACATACGAAAATATTAAAGATTAAAACAAAATTAATTTTTTATTTTTTTGGGCCCGACGAGGATTGTACCTCGCTCCTACGTATTTCCATTTGGAAAATCAGGGATAACATAGTTCTTTATAAAAAATTTGTTGTTTGATATTATTATTTTGTTTTTTTTATTTTCTAGATTTTTATGTATATGTATATTTTATTAATATCAAGAGAACACGAGATTCTACATGGCAAATATTTAATTATCAAGCAAATCCGAGATTTGACATGATATTTAAGATGATTTTATAATTTTTTTATTTTTTATTATTACTAATTATCTTTCAAAAAAATAATTAAAAGTCTATAAAAGATTGTTTTGGTTATCAAGCAAGTCCAAGACTTGACATGACATTCACAACTTATATAAAAGAAAATATAATTTTTATTTTATTTATTTATTTATGTATTATTTTTTTAGAGAATTAAAGTCTACAAAAAAACACCTTTTTAATTACCAAGACAAAAATAAAGGGAAAGAGAAAGGTTGAACACATCAATGACAAACCCAAAATCATCTAACATGAGAACCTCGAACACATTTAATCATACAACAATTCAAACGATCATATATTTTTGATGTTATAAGAGAATCATGAAAAGCATTAGGAGCAAAGAAAATTTACCTTAAGGTGACCCCCTTTTTCTGTGTGTGCTTTATAAAAAAAGGGGTTTTTCGAATTTTTTTTTCTTCTTTTTTCCCACGGTAGAATTAAAGTTAAGAAAACCGACCATCAATCAAAACATATTTTTTATTTTATTTTATTATTTATTATTATTATTATATTATATATTATTATTATTATTATTATTATGTTAACCAAACAAATGCATTTACCCGGACGAAATTGGGTGTTGACAGCTGCCCCTTTTTACTTAGATTTGACTAGATAATATGAAAGTGAAAATTTCATATTATCATATTAAAATATAAGTAAAGATAAAAACACTAATTTCGTTTGGGTTTCAAAAATGAAAAAAGAGAACTCGACCATTGCTTCGCAAAGGAAAACCTGGGCTCGACCATTGCGTCGCAGAGGGCTCAGATACCAAAAGAAAACCTCGGCTCCACCATTGCCTCGTAGAGGGCCGAGATACCAAAAGAAAACTTGGACTCGACCATTGCCTCACAGAGGGTCGATATGCCAAAAGAAAACCTGTGTTCGACAATTGCCACGTAGAGGGCCGATATACCAAAAGAAAACCTAGGCTCGACCATTACCTCGCAGAGGGCCGAGATACCAAAAGAAAACATGAACTCGACCATTGCCTCACAGAGGGCCGATATAACAAAAGAAAACCTAAGGTCGACCATTGCCTCGTAGAGGGTCGAGATACCAAAAGAAACTTAAAGTCGATCATTGCCTTGTAGAGGGCCGATATAACAACAGAAAACTTGACCTTGACCATTGTCTTGCGGAGGGCCATTATGCCAAAAGAAAACCTAGGTTCGACCATTGCCTCACAGAGGGTCGATATAACAAAAGAAAACTTGGGCTCGATCATTGCCTCGTAGAGGGCCGAGATACTAAAAGAAAACCTGAACTCGACCATTGCCCCGTAGAGGACCGATATAAAAAAAGAAAACCTGACCTCGACCATTGCCTCATAGAGGGCCGATATGCCAAAAGAAAATCTAAACTCGACCATTGCCTCGCAGAGGGCCGATCTTGAAATGAAAGTTTGTAACCATTTTGTGAAGAGGGTTCTAATATGAAATCAACATGTGAAAGTCAAATTGAAAATATTTGAATGCATGAAGGAAAGAGACTCATATTTGTTCTTGATAAATCATGTGATAAGTGTATAATATGAAACCCAAAAATTTGCCCCAAGTTATATTCATGAAACAAAATAGATGAATTAGATGAAATGGTGTGGGAACCTTGTTTAACGTAAAATATAATGTGTAAAAAAAGATGGCAATGTGTGAAAACTTTGACTAGCACAAAAACAAGGTGTGGAAACCTTGGCAACACAGAAAGGTGTAGAAACCTTGACTAATACCAAAACAAGGTAAGGCTAGGTTTGAGCGCTAGACAAAGCTAGGCTTGAGATGACCAGATGAAACTGGGCTAAAGGGGTCAGTGCAAAACTGGGCTTGGGCCAGACTAAACTGGGCTTGAGGGGCCAGATAAAACTGGGCTTGATGTGCCAGTACGAAACTGGGCTTTAGGGGCCAATGCGAAACTGGACTTAGGGGCTAAACAAGGCTAGGCTTGAGATGGCCAGATAAAATTGGGCTTGAGGGGCCAGTGCGACACTAGGCTTGGAGGCTAGACAAAGGTAGGCTTGAGGTGGCCAGATGAAACTAGGCTTTAGGAGGCCAGTGCGAAACTAGGCTTTAGAAGGTTAGACAAAGCAAGGCTTGAGGTGGTCAGATAAAACTAGGCTTGTGGGCTAGACAAAGCTAGGCTGAGGGGCCAGTGCGAAACTGGGCTTTAGGGGCCAGATAAAACTGGGCTTGTGGGCTAGACAGAGCTAGGTTTAGGGGCTAGTGCAAAACTAGGCTTTAGGGGCCAATGCGAAACTGGGCTTTAGGGGCCAGCACGAAACTGGGCTTTAGGGGCCAATGCGAAATTGGGCTTAGGGGATAGACAAGGCTAGGCTTGAGTGGCCAGATAAAACTGGGCTTGCGGGGCTAGTGCGACACTAGGCTTGGGGGCTAGACAAAGCTAGGCTTGAGGTGGCCAGATGAAACTTGGCTTTAGAGGCCAGTGCGAAACTGGGCTTCAGGGGCCAGTGCGAAACTGGGCTTCAAGGGCCAGTGCGAAACTGGGCTTAGGGGCTAGACAAGGCTAGGCTTGAGGTGGCTAGATGAAATTGGGCTTTAGGGGGGGCAATGCGAAACTAGGCTTTAAGGGCTAGACAAAGCTAGGCTTGAGGTGGCCAGATAAAACTAGGCTTGAGGGGCCAGTGCAAAACTGGGCTTGGGCCAGATAAAACTGGGTTTTGGGGCTAGACAAAGCAAGGCTTGGGCCAGATAAACTGGGCTTTGGGGCTAGACAAAGCTAGGCTTGGGGGCTAGACAAAGCTAGGCTTGTGTGGCCAGATAAACTCGGCTTGGGCCAGACAAAGCTGGGCCTGAGGTGGTAAGATAAAATTGGGCTTGAGGGGCCAGTGCGACACTGGGCTTAGGGCGCTAGACAAAGCTAGGTTGGAGGTGGCCAGATAAAAGTGGGCTTGAGGGGCCAATGCGAAACTGGGCTTGGGCTAGACTAAACTGGGCTTGAGGGGTCAGATAAATCTGGGCTTGAGGGCTAGACAAAGCTAGGCTTAGGGGGCAGTGCGAAACTGGGCTTAGGGGCTAGACGAAACTAGGCTTGGGGTGGCCAGATAAAACTGGGCTTGAGGGGCCAGTGCCAAAACTAGGCTTGGGCCAGACTAAACTGGGCTTGAAGGGCCAGATAAATCTGGGTTTGAAGAGGACCATCAATCCGAGAAATATTAAAGAAGCAAAATTTTGTATCTTTCTTACTTCGTTTTGAAATAGAAGGATTTGAAAACCATTCATGTGAATGAAGAGGGTTTTGATCCCAAAAGCAAAGGAAATCTTCTTTTTGATTGCAGATTCAATAACCATTCATATGAATGAAAATGTTTTCGATCCAAAAGGTAGAAAGAATTTTCTTTTTAAAAGAGGATTCGACAACCACTCATGAATGAAAAGGGTTTCGATCCAAGAGTGACTAGAATTTCGAAAAAAAAGAACTATGACGCATGTACATGATGCATGATGATTAAGACATATGTTATGAATTTTTCTTTTTGAGCATTTAGATGATTGTGTATGCATGAATATGCTAACATGATATGTGCATGAATATGCTAATATGATATATGCATGAATATGTTGGCATGTATGTGACTTTTTTTTTGAACCAAATACTATATAGAACCTATTTTTTCTAACACATGCTTAGATATTTTTTGTTTGACAATTGATGTCATGTGTATGAATGCATGTAGATGCTAACACCTTGTATGAATTTTTTTTTATGAATGCATGAGTATGTTGATGTTTATTATTTTTTTCAAGATTTACATTATATGTGCATAAAAATGCTAACACATGCAATGTATTATTTTTTTTTTAACATTGATTATGATGTGTGATAATGTTGTTATGTTTATTTCGATCATGCATAGTGAATGATAATGTTGGCATGATTAATGGATTTTCTTTTTGAACACTATTACAATATTAGTGTATGATGCATATGTTATGATATTTTTTTTACGTGAATTAATGTATGAATGCATGATGAAAGTTCCTTTGTTTGTTAACCTTTTTTCACAAAAATGAATGATGTATGTATGATTAGATATGAATCTATGCATGAAGCATGCCCTCATGTATTTTTTCACCTTTTACATTGTATAAAACTTATTTCAATTGATCCCCAATTTGTTGTTATTTTTAGATTTATGGAATCCTTCTGTTTTGATTTTTTTTCTTTGAAAAATATTCTTTGGTCTAATTAGTTTATTGAGAAACTTTTTTCTGTATCATTGCTTTTTGAACACTATTTGAGTGACATACATGAAATTGCAAAATCTCTTGGAAGGCATCAGATGAGGTAATTAACTAAAGAGTTGCCCTAATTTGATAGTTAAGAGTTAACTTCAGGACATGAGGTGTGTTTGGGCTTGTCCCAGTTATTGATAAAGTAGATGGAGACTTCAAAATTTGCCCCAATTTAAGGATGTAGATTGGTCTCAGGGTGCATAATGTATTTGAGCTTGCCCCAATTGTGGAAACATGAGAATGTTGAAAATAATGGGAGACTTCATACCAGTTGTCCTAATGTAAGCTAACAATCAAAGTCAATAATTTTCCAAATTCAAGATATCCGACTATAATGTAGGAACAAGTGAAATGTCTCCCCAATTTATTTCAAGGTGAGAATAATGAGTAATGGTAGGAGAAAGGTAGATCAAAGTTTTAAGCTCGAAGCAGAAAATATGATAGGAAATGCATGAAGAATGAAAGAATGAGAAGGCATGACCTTGATATAACTTGACTACTCGTGCTAATCTTGATCTCTATGGAAACATGTCAACCAAAAATAAACCACCCCAGTGTTTGAAAGCAAATCTTTGAACACTTTTTCAACCTTTTTTTTTGGACAAACCTCTTAATATGACAAAATATTTTCCTCTAAATTAAAGTTTTTCGAAAAATAACCAATCATTGATTTGTGTGGACTTTATTAGGCTTGTATTGTGGCCAAGGCTAAGGGATAAAAAAAATGGTAGTGAAGGCCCAAAATAAATAGTATAAAGGTTATTTAAAATAAGGGTCTTTATCTAATGTTGCACCTAAATTCATTTATTTGACTATCTTTGTTCACCACTTTTTTCCATTTTCCAACTCTTGTTTCTCTTTTTCTTTTTTTTTTTGCATAACCAATTTTATTTTTTGTCTTTCCAACTTTTTTTCTTTTTTTTATTAGTGAATTACAAGTCAAATGAAATAGATGCAAACATTATGTTAACTTCAGTGGGAAGGTGACCCTTGTTCAGGTAATTAGAAAGAAATTTTGATTTTTTATAGGCTCAAACTGGGTAACAAAGGAAAATCATTTTTTTCTTGATAAAGAAACATGGCCACACATCATTTCAACTCATGACTGTTTTAATTTCAAATGCTTTAATCCAAAAGGAAAAAAATTCAATCACATTAGAGGTTGCCCCTTGTTTGCCCTTAATTTTTTTTGTATTATTTTCTTCTCTTTTTTTTGTCTTAATTTTTGCCTAGACTGCCCTCTTGGGTTTTCAGTCTAGCAGACTTTTCTTCATTTTTCTTTTGTTTTTCTTCGTTTTTTTTTATGTTCAAAGACTCCCTTCAATTTAAATTCATTCTAGAGCACATCCCCCTTTATGATGATCTCCATGAAATACAAAAGAAAGATTTATGAGGGCAAGGTGATGGGAAATGGGATGGGAAAGGAAATGAATTTGAGCAATTTCATGTACACATATTAGAGCAATGTTTCAAAAGCATGCCACTTTTCATAAAAAAAATCTATTTATTCAACTAATTGATTTGACCAAAGAATGATTTATTTTCTCCTCTTATTTTTGTTTTCACCTTTCGCAAGATTCCATGAATTTATTAACAAAAAAATGGGGAACAATTAATTTTGAATTTATTATACTGAAAATTTTTTCAAGATGTGGTGTTGATGCATGTTATGTGTTAAGCAAAGTGTCATGAATATGCAAGATGCTACAAATTTGGAAACTATTTATTCACATGCATGTGAGTGTATGTATGGTATGTACTATGCAAGGTGGCATGAAAAAACAATGGGATGAATATTATGCATTATACATTGTGACATGAATCCAAAGTGGATCCATGCTACATGTCAAGTGAATGTAAAAATGTTATTTACCTTAAAACTATGTGCATAGTATCATGCATGAATGAAGACAAGATGTGGATGTAATGCATGTATGCGTCTCGAGAGACCCTTATTTATACGTTGATGCAAATATGACACAGTTGAAAATTAACTACTTAATTCTATAAAAATGAAAAGATTAAAAAAATAAAGAAATAATGCACTCTCCCTTTGTGTCCTAAAAGGTGTAGAGAAAATCTATTTTCTGATCTATGGGCTTTTACATGATAATTCCAAGGATAGTTCTAAATATTCTCACAAGCCTCTAGAGCTGAAGTCAACCTCAGGACATAATCCAAAACAATAGGCCACCTAATAGATGTGGCATGTTAGGAGGAAGCAAGCTTTAGATGAAGTCTTTCCAATAGTCAAGTACATCCGAAATCTAGCATAATAATCGTTGGACCTCCACTCCTTATAGCTAACTCAGGTCCGGGTATAAGACCTCAATATTAAAATGAATGCACTAGCTTACCATGTGTAGTTTGTGAAGGGAGCAACCTAAGACTACCCAAACCCACAACTGCATAATAACCAGATATTTCCCAAACAGATATAGCAATTGTCTTCTACCCTAGGGTTCAATAATTTTAACAATATAATCATATAAGGGCATCAAAGCAAGTAAAGATGACATCAACACAAATAAAGATAGATAAATATACATCAAGTAAAACAAAAACAAGGGGAAAACGAATATATAAAAACAACATACCTTTCGTACACTCAACTAATAGGATCGACTCTCCAAACCGCCCCAGTGGAGTCGCCATCCATCACAACCGAGATCGCGACGGGACGGCGAAAATAAATTAAAACAATACAGAGGAGTCGCGACCATAGTTTATTATGGAAAACTATAGAAAAACCTTAAAAAAAAATAGTCTTCGAAACCAAATTTAGATTCAGGAATCGGTTACGTGTGGGGAAGGTATTAGAACCCAACAACGCCCGTCTTAAGACGGTTCCCTCTTTAATTAAGTGTGCAAGATAGAATTCGATGTTTAAAATATTTGTTATTCCCCAAAAATCAAACAAAATAAAAACAACACATACGAAAATATTAAAGATTAAAACAAAATTAATTTTTTATTTTTTTGGGCCCGACGAGGATTGTACCTCGCTCTTACGTATTTCCATTTGGAAAATAAGGGATAACGTAAGTCTTTATAAAAAATTTGTTGTTTCATATTATTATTTTGTTTTTTTTTAATTTTCTAGATTTTTTGTATATTATATTTTATTAATATCAAGAGAACCTGAGATTCTACATGATAAATATTTAGTTATCAAGCAAATCCGAGATTCTACATGATTTTTTATTACTAATTATATTTCAAAAAAAAGAATTAAAAGCCTATAAAAGATTGTTTTAATTATCAAGCAAGTTCGAGACTTGACATGACATTCACAACTTATATAAAAGAAAATATAATTTTTTATTTTATTTATTTATTTATTATTATTTTTTTTAGAGAATTAAAGTCTACGAAAAAACACCTTTTTAATTACCAAGATAAAAATAAAGGGAAGAGAGGTTGAGCACATCAATAATAAACCCAAAATCATCTAACATGAGAACCCTGAACACATTTAATCATACAACACTTCAAACAATCATATATTTGATGTTATAAGAGAATCATGAAAAGCATTAGGAGCAAAGAAAATTTACCATAAGGTGACCCCTTTTTTGTGTGTGTGCTCTATAAAAAAAGAGAGGGGTTTTTCGAATTTTTTTTCTTCTTTTTTCCATAGTAGAATTAAAGTTAAAAAAACCTACCATCAATCAAAACATATTTTTTATTTTATTTTATTTATTATTATTATTATTATTATTATTATTTTTATATTATATATTATTTTTATTATTATTATTATTATTATTATTATTATTTTAACCAAACAAATGCATTTACCCGAACGAAATTGGGTGTTGACAATTTTTGGCATCACGCGTCAAACCGTTCCCTTTTCAAACAACCTTCTGCTAGGGTTCCTTCACACCAACCGCTAGGGTTGATCTTTCAACCCATCACATGTTCTTTCCACCATTAGATAAGAATGCTCTTGTCACATTTTTCCTTTTTTGTAGGGTTGGGTCTTTGTGCCATTAGATTTACATTTCATCTTTCACGACTGCCTTTCATTCTATAAAAGGGCTGACCATTTTCTTTGTAAGAAGCTTGATGAATAAATGAGTAGTACTTTCCCCATTTTTGTCTTGCGCAAACCCTAACCCTATATAAGGTTTTAACCTCGTGGGGTTGCCCTAAACTAGTGAGAGTGTTTGTGAGGTTCCTTTGATGGAACGAGAGAGATAAGCCTCGAATCTACCGATTATGTCAGTCTTCTATTGCGTTCCACTGTTTCAATCACGATTCCACTGAAGATTCACTAAGGCTCGCTCATTAGATGGGACAAGAAGGCAAAAGGTCATGTCAAGGGAAAACATAAAGGCACTTTGTTTAAGGTTGCATTTATGGGTTTGTAGGGTGTAATGATGGGAAATTTAGGCAAGAAAGTGTAAAAGTCACGACTTCGATGCTATAAATAGGAACGTTGGGGTTAAAGGTGGTCACTTGATCTCATTTTCACAAAGCTTGTTGAAGAGAGAAGGGTTATGTTTGTGCTTCTATCAAGCTCTCTGTGTTCGACATATTACCTAGTGTCGACACCTAAATCTTAGTAAGGTATGTTAGATAATGATTCTAGACTGGTGTGAGTAGTAGGAGTAGTGATCCAGTAGATGAGTGATGAATGCATATTTTTGCCCTAATTTAATGTTTAATGATGATGATAACAACCCTTGAATCTTGCGAGTCCATCTGCATCACAACAACATGTTGCAGCGAAGACAGACAGCCACCATAACACCTTAACGTCAGAGAACGCAAAACTGCCGCATCTTGGTCGCGTAAATAGCAAACCCTAGGGGAGAGAAAGAAGGACTTCCATGTGGCAACCTCTATGCGGCAGTCAAAGGGTCAAACATTCAAATATCTTGTCAAATGGTCAAACAAGAGGGTCAAAATTGGAAATTGGACAAAAATTAAGTTGTTGAATAATTAACTAAAGTTTTTAATTGATTATTTTTAGTATATATCAAATTATCAACAGAGAAAATTGTTTAAATATTTTTAGAAACTAGTGAAATCTATTAATTATCTAAAAGATATTATATTAAGAGATAAAAGATTTTAGCAACAGAAAAGTCTACTTCAAGTTCTATATAAAGAGACCAAAGGGAAGTAGAAAAGAGAGGCTTGAAACTTCGGAGTTTAGGAAACCTTAGGGGGCCTAATTTCCTTTTCTCTCCATTCTCTCTTTTCTTCTATTTTTATTTTATTTTGATTTCAAGGAGGGCTAAGATTTCAAGGAGGGCTAAGCTTTCAAGGAAACCAATACATTTCTTAATTTGACGTTATTTCTCGTATTTTGATGCGTCGCACAGTCGCTAGGCGAGTGCTCTGGGTTGCTGGGCGACTGTGTGTTTTTCTTATATGCGCAGTTTTAGTAAAATTTGAGTTTCCTAACTCATTAACCTTTGGATTGAGCTCAAATTTTGACATGTGGTTCATAACATGTTATTTTATGGTTTGACCGGTTGGATCGTCGATTAGATGTCTGTAGCTCTAGAAATGTGTCACGCATTACTACAATGATTTTGGTTTCATGATAATAAATTTTCTTGGGAATTTTGGTGTAAGAATTATGGTTGTGGGTTGTGCTTGATTGTATGGAATTGCAAGTACTTAAACGTTGGCACTCATTTATTTGGGATGAATACTATTTTGTGATATATGTATGTCTTGGTATGCATTTATAAAGTATGAGATGAATGAATCTGCATAAGTGATGTGATTCATTGATTGTGAATGATGGACTTGGATAAATCTTGGCATGCGATTTCAATGAAATGGTTGGTTATATATGTGGTCATGAATTCGGTATGAACAATAATGTCTTTATCTTTTTACTCATCTTTTTCCTCTTGAAAATCTGGACAAAATTAGTGTCTTTATCTTTACTTATCTTTTACTGCGATAATTTGAAAATGTCACATTTTCATATTATCTAATAAAATCTAAGTAAAGAGGGACAACTGTCAACACCCAATTTTGTCCGGGTTATAATGTATTTTGTTTTTTCTTTTCATCTTATTTTACTTTTATTTTATTTTTTTATTTTTATTATTATTCTATTTTTATTTTATTTTTATTTTTATATTTTTTGTTTTATATTTTTATTTTGTTTTATTTTATTTTATTTTTATTTTATTTCGTTTTAATCTTATTTTATTTATTTATATTTTATTTACAATTTTCTTTATCTCATTTTTTTACTTTTTATTATTTAAGAAAAAAAATGAAATGAAAAAAAAGAGAAGACCAAGAGGTTAACGTAAGGTCTCTGATGGCTAGCTGGCCATGGTCATGATGGCTAAAGAAGGAAGGAGCAGGAAGCAACATCTGCTTTCAGCCTTATCCCACGTCTCGAGATGGGAAAGGAACAGAGCAGAGGCACAACAAATATCATCAGAGTCCCTTCATTCATGAAGTCACCTTCTTCACTCAAAGGGGCTTTTTTCTCATTCTATTCTCTGCAAAATAAAAAAAATGACACCTTCATCCTCAGAATTCCAACAAAAACACCATAATCCATTGTCACCTATTACCCCTCACTAAACAAATTCACCTCCTCACCATTTTTCCATCCCCATCAGTAATCCACCCTCTGTTAACCTTTCCCCATACTCACTTCCACCAACACGCAACTCGCACACAAATAAGCCAACGACCTTCATCTTTAATCACATATTCAATGCCAATCTTTTCTTCTTCATTTCTTCCATCACCTTCAACCTGTTAAATCACGAATAGCACACAAACTCTCACGTCTTCCCCAATCATTCACACCCAAATATGTCGCTGGCGAGTCGGAGCTTCGAACTGAAAAGTGTGGTCGCGTGACGTTTGCGGACCTTGTCGCGGTGTGGCTAGCGCGGTGGTGGCGAATCGTAGAGGCAATCACACCTTTCTCTCTCGCAGAAGAAAAGGTTCGAGGATTGGGGATGAGTGGACGCTGGAGTGGACGTCGGCGACGCGCAACCGTGAGGGGATCGGCGCTGTCGTGTGGTCTCGCGAGCAAGAAGCCACCGCTCTCTTGAACGCGCCGAAGAAGAAGGAGGAGACGCAGATGCGACAATGTTTTGCGCGAGATGGAGTGAAGGGTGATGGTGTCACCGATGAAGCCTCCGGCGGAGGTCGTGGTGGCGGCTAAAGAATGAACGCAGGGGTTGGAGTCGTGGTGGTGGCTAAAGAGGAAGAGGTTGCTGTGAGAAGAAGAGGTTGCCGTGAGAGATTACCCTTTAATTAGGGTTTTGTTTAAGGGAATAAAAGAAAGTGGCATGCCACTTCTTTTTCTTCGCACACCCCTACCATACTGCATGCACCCCTTTTTTGTATTTCATTTGGGTTTTCTTCCTTCGTACACCCCCTTTTCTTATCTTTGCACCTTCATTTTGTTATTTTCGTACGCACCTCTGATATTTGATAGTCCCGCACCCCCATATTTGTTTTGGATTTGTTTGATGTTACTATTTGCTGTCCATGTTTCACTACACACACCCCCAGTCAATACTTCATGCACCACCAAGTTTACTGACTCCACCACTCATTTGTGTATTATTCCTATTTTAGACTTGTTTCATTTTTACCCCCACTTTTAATAAAGACACCTCATTTACTTCATGCACCTCCCACTAATTACTCATGTACCCCCATATTTTATTTTGCACTTTTATCCTTCTTAAATAATTTCCTCTTTTATTTATTTATTTATTTATTAAAAAGGAAACAAAATATTTGAAAATTATAAAAATTACAAATATAGAAAAATAAAAAAAAATGTTCTTTTACATTTTTATTGTGTGTGTCTGGCCGCTCGCGTCGTGTGACACTTTCTTCAAAATAATCCAAAAATACTAAAGAATTTTTTTCTCTTCATTGTGTTTGTCCGGTCGCTCGCACCGTGTGACACTTATTTTCTAAAAATAGCAAAATAGTTTTCTTTCTCTTTTAGTGTCTGTCCGACCGCTCGCGTCATGTGACACATATTTTCAAGTATTTCAAAAATACAAAAAAAAAATATAAAATTTTCAAAATACAAAAATATCAATATTTTCAAACAAAAAATGTTGTTTTTAAGAACTACGTGATCCTTGATTCTCCCATGTGAAATACGTAGGAGCAAGGCCAATCCTTGTCAGGTTCACCTTCAAAAAATCTAATCGTTTTATCAATCATTTTCCAAATAGCTTTTTTAAATATCTTTTCAAGAACTACGTAACCCTGATTTCTCATTTTTAAGTGAGAATACGTAGGACCAAGGTCAATCCTTGTCGGGTCCAAAAATAAAAAATATTTTTGTTTCTTTTTAGTATTATTTGTGTCATTATTTTTGGGGAAAATTAATATTTTGAAAACCACATCAACTTTCCATTTTTAATTAAAGGTACCGCCTTTGGGCGGGCGCTGTAGGGTGTTAACACCTTCCCTAGGCGTAACCGACTCCCAGATCCAAAAATCTGTTTTTTTGCAAACTTTCTTTATTTTTATGGTTTTCCATAGTTTTCCAAAAATAACTATGGTGGCGACTCCAATCTCTTTTTAAACCCGCTTTTCTTTTCGGTTCGCCCTCCCGTCGCGATATCGATTGCGACATCGGTCATTGGAGATCAAGGAACCTTCCAAAATTCAAGTTTAAGCAAGGAAGTTTCAGGTTAGGGGGGTTGAACCCGAAAAATTGTATGATTGGTTAATATTGCATGATTGTGATGTCTGCCATGAGTTGCATGCGTCACATATGGTGAATTAGGGATTTTGGGTCTGGATACTGTTTTATTGAATTTCTGGTGTAAATGCATGAACAAAATGGGATTACGCTGTGTGTGCCGTGATAATGCTAAGTTAGGTTTTTTAAGGCTTGTATTTCGTGTTTGATTATGTGCATATGCCTGATGGGATTGTTCTGAGTGAATAGTGTACATTAGAGTGTAATTTGGGATTCAATTGTTGTTGTGGTGTCACTGACGAGTTTGGTACGGATGGGTCCAGATGGATTGCCCTCCTCAGTGAGTCACTAACGAGTTTGGTAGTCCTGGAACGGTGCGGACTATGTTCGTATTTGGGAACTCCACCTGGCGTTATCGTGTGTGATCCGTAGGATAGTTTCCGCACATGCTCTATCGGTTGTGGCCGATAGGTGTGGCAGCAAGGCACCTTGAGATACTTAATAAAAGAAGTAGAACATTGCTAACATGGTTATGGCCATGTGGAAGAATTGGAACGAGTTTCCCTGACGTAGTTTAATATACATGGTAGTGGCCATGTGGCGGGAAGATAATGGGTCTTCCACGAGGTGCATCGGTGTACATGGTTGTGGCCATGTGGTGGAAATAGAGTAAGTCATGTGGGAAATGAAAGGATATTATATATGGTTGTGGCCATGCGGTATAAGGGAAGAGTTGGTGTTTTTGTTGTATTATATTTATCGTTTATACATGTATATGTGTGTTTGGTATATTTTATGTGTTTCATCTGTTAGCTCACCCTATCTGCTTGTGATTGGCGATGATCGTGTACGCGGTACACGTGAGCAGGTGATGATGCAGGTGGAGCTGGTGAGGCTTAGCTGCGGAGAGGGGATGATCATGGGATCTTTTTTCTTATTGTTTCTTTAATTTATTTGAAATGGATTGTAAATACTCATGGAATATTTTGATTACACTTGCAGTTTTGTATTTATGGAATTTTTAGTAAATTAATAAAGATTTAAATTTTTCCGGGTTTTGGGAAATGAAGTATTATTAAATGTAATGTAATTAATTACTTTATTTTATTTTATTAAATTCGTAATATCCAGACGGGATGTTACAACTTGTGCTTTGGGCCTTCCTTTTTGGCTTGGGAAGGGAAGGAAGGGTGATGCACATCTTGCTTTGGAAGAATTTTTTTGTAGGCAAGTAACACCTTAGTGAAATCTTGCCCCTTTTCTTTTTCTTCTTTATCTTTTCTTATTATATTTCTATCCTTATTAACTTCTTGAGGTGATAGAGGTTGTAAAGTGGTCTTTTTCCCATTTATGAAGAAAATGTATTGGTTAGTATGACCATCATGTAAAGTTTGTTTATCAAATTTCCATGGCCTACCTAGTAAGATATGTGTGTCTTCCATGGGAACAACATCACATAGCACCTCATCTTTGTAGCTTCCTATAGAGAAGTTAATTAGGCTTATTTATTGACATCTATTTCTCCCTCTTTACTTATCCAAGCAAGCTTGTAGGGCTTAGCATGAGGAATGGTCTCTAAGCTAAGCTTTTCCACCAATCTTGTGCTAGCTACATTGGTACTATTTCCTCCATCAATAATTAGAGAGCAAACCCATTTGTTAATTTTGCATCTAGATTGAAAAATGTTTTCTCTTTGAGTTGGCTCAAGCTCACTTTGATCTTGACCTATCATGCGCCTTAATAACATAGGGTCTTTCTCAAAAATTTTAGTTTTACTAGAGGAAGAAGATTCTTTTGAAAGAGAATGGGGAGATGAGTGTTCACTTTCAACATCATTACTCTTCTTTAAGATCATGGTCCTCTTAGTCGGGCAATTTAAAGCAATGTGATTATTACCCAAACATTTAAAACATTTAATGGAACTTGATCTTGGAGAAGTGGAATGGTGAATGTGATCACTTGGTGACTTACTCTTACTTGATGGTTGTTGATGAGAGTTAGAAGGGAATTTATCATGTTTCTTTTTATCATTTCCCTTCCATGAGTGACTAAAGTAGTGGTTGGGTGAGTAACTCTTCTTTGCCCTTCTTTTTCTTTTCAATTGAATTTCAATCCCAAGGGCAAGTGTGAATACATTTTCAAGAGTGGAGTACTCATACAACTCTACTTGGTCTTGTATGTCTCTCCTAAGACCACTCACAAATCTTTTTATTTTCTCTTTGTTAGTTTCTTTTATTTCAACCCTACGCATTTAAGACTCTAATTCTTTAAAGTACTCACTCACACTCATAGGACCTTGGTGAAGCCTTTGGAGCTTCAAAAGAAGTTCCTTCCTATAGGAGGGAGGAACAAATCTAGCACGCATAAGAGTTTTAATATCCATCCAAGAAGCCGCGGGTGGCCCTTGGTCATAATTCTTACAAACTTTATGCCACCAAGTATTGGCATACTCCAAAAATCCTAAAACTACTAGATCAACTTGTGCTTGATCCTTTACATGATTTTAATTGAAAATTCGCTCAACTTTAGCTTCCCAATCAAGGAAGATTTTGGGATCACTTCCACCATAGAACTTAGGAATCTTTGGAGTTTGCTTCTCTTGTGATGGGTTGCACCTTGAATGCCCTCTTTTCCTAGCTTCTCTTTCTTGCTCTTTAGCTTCAAGCTTTTGAATGTGCTCTTGGATTCTTAGGTCACTTTGCTCCTTGTCTTTTCTCAATTGTTCAAAAGACTTCTTCCTAGACAACTCCAAATCCCGAAGCAATCTCATCAATGTATTGTTTTTGTTTGGAGTAGGTGCATTTAATGAACTTGCCATGATTCCTACGACAAAACACTCAAAGCCAAAACATAATAAATGAATTAGGGGTTAGACAACATGAAAACTAAGACCAATTCCAACCCAAAATGTAACCCAAATGTTTAGATCACTCTCCCAAAGTAACAAGGCAAGGCTACACTCAAAGCTCCTCCAAGGAGTGAAGAAAACACTTTGTTCAAAACTCCTCTTCTTGCATTGATGAGTTCAAAATTTTGCCCTCATTTAATATTTAAATTTGGGGATTTCATTGAATTTTATGTGCTTAAAGATTGATTTAATTAGGATTTGTGATTATTGGATTTATTGAGTACATTTGGTAAAAATGGTGTAAAAATTGATTTTAGTTGCATAAAATATTATTAGATATTCTAACTTTTGTTAATGCAGCTGAAATTTATTTTTGGTCATTAATAGTGTGAATTTGAAATATTCAAAGTTACAAAATAAGTCCAAAATCAGGAAATTCTGGAAAAGAATAAATCAGGAGCTAAATGCACCCCCAGATTTTATTTGCACACTCCTCCTGCAAGTGGACCACAAAAACCTGTTCTGCACCCCCATTTTTTTACTAAATTGCACCCCTCCTACCACTTAAACTCCACTCAACCAGATTATGCCATGTGGCAATCCCCACCTTTCAAATCAGGCCAACCATAAGTTGACAGGTGTCATAATCCTCCACTCACCAAATTGACCAATCAAATCTTGCCATGTCAACATCTCCCAAAATGATGAAGGATTATCTTGTTCCTTTTTATATTTTTGAATATGGTGTGAGTTGATTAAGAAAGTTAAGTGAAATCCCCACTGGACATTAAGATAGCAAGCTATCTAGATGTGAAGGTTCCTTTCACAAAGCTCAAGAGAAGAAGATGATGGATTGATTCAAACAAAAAGGAAATGGAAAGCACATAAACCATAGAAAACCAAGAACAATTAAAGGAAGAAGAAAACATAAAATGGAGAGGAAAGAAATGGTAAAAATGTGAGAAGCACGCCACTACAAGGCCAGGCTAGAAGCCATGGAAACCTTGAAGATGAGTGGATGTGTGTTGCCACTTGCTATGCAAGATAAGGCTTAAAAGTATTCACTCCCAAGGGAGGAAACTCTCACAAATGGTTGAGACACAAGAGTGTTTTTACTTCAAAATCTTCAACCCTTTTACATGTCTAGGAGCACCCCTTATATAGAAGAGTTTAGGGGCCTCTAAGCAAATAAAAGATACCTAAGGATGTCTCTACAAAAACCTAACCCTAGCTTCTAGAAACTAGGTCAAATAAGGTTACAAAAAATGAGAGACAAAAGAGCTAACTATGGTGTGTGCAAGGCTAATTTCGTTCTAGCACAAAAGGAGACAAAGAATGTGTCTCATATGTCTCTAAAAAGTGGCCAAAGTGTGCTAAAAACAAAGGAGATCAAAGGTACATAGGTACACTTGTTTTATGCCTTTTACTTTATGCTTTATGCCTTTACTTTAGTCTCTCCTCCACATCATTTATGCTCCCCAATCACCATGCGCCACCTAGCATTGCTTTCTTACTCCTAATTAACCTACAAAGCAAATAAACTTAGATTAGCATGTTGGCTTAAGTCAAGTCAACTATAGTCAACAAGTCAAACCTAGTCAAAGGTCAACAAGTCAACTAAAGTTGATTCAACTAAGTCAACTTAGGGAATCAAAAATAACAAACACAAATGAAAGAGATGAAGGATTAGTGAACTTCCTTTCTAAACATGCTTAATCTTCTTAAACATTTGCCTCCATCCTTGGTTGGGGTCAATCCTTCATCATCCTCCCCTCCTTGGAGAGAATTTGCCCACAAATTCTTTAAGCCTTTGTAGATGGAGCTTGACTTGATTTGGGGGAGGATTTGCGCCTCCCTTTTATGAGCTCTTGTTCCATCCTTTCTAAGGGTATTACCCCTAGCTTTGGTTAGACCATCTTTATTTTCTAGACTACTCTTCCTCTCTTTCTTGTGCTTTGGGCCTTCCTTTTTGGCTTGGGAAGGGAAGGAAGGGTGATGCACATCTTGCTTTGGAAGAATTTTTTTGTAGGCAAGTAACACCTTAGTGAAAGCTTGCCCCTTTTCTTTTTCTTTTTTATCTTTTCTTATTTTATTTCTATCCTTATTAACTTCTTGAGGTGATAGAGGTTGTAAAGTGGTCTTTTTCCCATTTTTGAAGAAAATGTATTGGTTGGTATGACCATCATGTAAAGTTTGTTTATCAAATTGCCATGGCCTACCTAGTAAGATATGTGTGACTTCCGTGGGAACAACATCACATAACACCTCATCTTTGTAGCTTCCTATAGAGAAGTTAATTAGGACTTGTTTATTGACATCTATTTCTCCCTCTTTACTTAACCAAGCAAGCTTGTAGGGCTTAGCATGAGGAATGGTCTCTAAGTTAAGCTTTTCCACCAACCTTGTGCTAGCTACATTGGTACTACTTCCTCCATCAATAATTAGAGAGCAAACCCATTTGTTAATTTTGCATCTAGATTGAAAAATGTTTTCTCTTTGAGTTGGCTCAAGCTCACTTTGATCTTGACCTATCATGCGCCTTAATAACATAGGGTCTTTCTCAAAAATTTTAGTTTTACTAGAGGAAGAAGATTCTTTTGAAAGAGAATGGGGAGATGAGTGTTCACTTTCAACATCATTACTCTTCTTTAAGATCATGGTCCTCTTGGTTGGGCAATTTAAAGCAATGTGATTATAACCCAAACATTTAAAACATTTAATGGAACTTGATCTTGAAGAAGTGGAATGGTGAATGTGATCATTTGGAGACTTACTTTTACTTTGTGGTTCTTGATGAGAGTTAGAAGGGAACTTATCATGTTTCTTTTTATCCTTTCCCTTCCATGAGTGACTAAAGTAGTGGTTGGGTGAGTAACTCTTCCTTGCCCTTCTTTTTCTTTTCAATTGAATTTCAATCCCAAGGGCAAGTGTGAAAACATTTTCAAGAGTGGAGTACTCATACAACTCTACTTGGTCTTGTATGTCTCTCCTAAGACCACTCACAAATCTTTTTATTTTCTCTTTGTTAGTCTCTTTTATTTCAACCCTACGCATTTGAGACTCTAATTCTTTAAAGTACTCACTCACACTCATAGAACCTTGGTGAAGCCTTTGGAGCTTCAAAAGAAGTTCCTTCCTATAGGAGGGAGGAACAAATCTAGCGCGCATAAGAGTTTTAATGTCCATCCAAGAAGCCGCGGGTGGCCCTTGGTCATAATTCTTACAAACTTTATGCCACCAAGTATTGGCATACTCCAAAAATCCTAAAACTACTAGATCAACTTGTGTTTGATCCTTTACATGATTTTCATTGAAAATTTGATCAACTTTAGCTTCCCAATCAAGGAAGACTTTGGGATCACTTCCTCCATAGAACTTAGGAATCTTTGGAGTTTGCTTCTCTTGTGATAGGTTGCGCCTAGAATGCCCTCTTTTCCTAGCCTCTCTTTCTTGCTCTTTAGCTTCAAGCCTTTGAATGTGCTCTTGGATTCTTAGGTCACTTTGCTCCTTGTCTTTTCTTAATTGTTCAAAGGTCTCCTTCCTAGACAACTCCAAATCCCGAAACAATCTCATCAATGTATTATTTTTGTTTAGTGTAGGTGCATTTGATGAACTTGCCATGATTCCTACAACAAAAACACTCAAATCTGAGACAAAATAAATGGATTAGAGGTTAGACAACATGAAAATCGATACCAAATCCAACCCAAAATGTAACCCAAGTGTTTAGATCACTCTCCCAAAGTAACAAGGCAAGGCTAGCACTCAAAATCCACCAAAGGAGTGAAGCAAACACTTTTAAAAACTTGTTCAAAACCTTTCAAATGCAGGACAAGTGATTCGGCCACAACATCCCAAGAGTTTCAAGAAAAGAAAACTACTAAGACAAAACAAAGAACACCTAGTGACAAGCAAGAAAAGCACAAAAACAAGGAAAGCTAAACTCTAAAGAAGAAAAGTTTGAGACAAAACTTTTAACAAGACTAACACAAGAAAAGCATATTTTTAAGACTCTATGGAAAGTACTTGACAAGCATCTTGAAGTCTTAAATCATGCATGCACCAAGAAAGATCATAACCAAGTTAAAGCATGGAACTAATTAGCCAATATCACCCAATTCTCAAGTATGAAAACTAATAGCATAACACCTATTGAAAAGCACACTTTTAGTTCACCAAGGAGCAAGGTTGCTCTCGGTTTTTAGGCAAAAATTGGTACAAATTTTTCTTCTTTCACAACTAGTTTCATAAAATGGTGGGAAAGAGTTTTAGGTGGCTTGGACACTTAGTTCCTCAAGTTTTAGGCCAAAATCAATTTCATGGAGCATACATCAAGCAAGACATAAAGTGAAAGCAAGATTCAAATACTTGGAAAAACAAGAATAAGAAAACTTCAAGCTAACATATGACATATGACTCAAGCAAAAGTTAGGCACATTTAAAGACTCAAACATGACATACACAAAGACACAAACATGTAGCTATCATGCATTTACACTCATGGATTTGAGGCTCAAAGACTAAGCATCCAAAGACATGTTATCGAACCACATTTAGGAGTAAGAAGAGTAACAAAAACAGTAGCCAAAACTGCCCAACATAACCTGAAAAACATTGATTCGCGGTGATCTCGGCAGCTCTGACCTTTGCTCACTATTTCAATCATAACTCTCTCCACAGAACTCCAAATGCATTGGTTCTTTTTTTGTTAAAAACTAGACTCACAGAGCTTTCTTTTGACATCAAGAACGTAATTTTTGGACCACTGAGCAGGTGCAGTTTAATCTTTTAAAATCGTGAACAGTTTCTGCCAGCATTGTTTTTATGTGGACCATTCAAAGATAGCTACACAAGACAAGGTTAGAACATGAAAAACACCATATTCAAGGACAACCAAAGCTCTAGATACCAAATGATGAAGGATTATCTTGTTCCTTTTTATATTTTTGAATATGGTGTGAGTTGATTAAGAAAGTTAAGTGAAATCCCCACTGGACATTAAGATAGCAAGCTATCTAGATGTGAAGGTTCCTTTCACAAAGCTCAAGAGAAGAAGATGATGGATTGATTCAAACAAAAAGGAAATGGAAAGCACATAAACCATAGAAAACCAAGAACAATTAAAGGAAGAAGAAAACATAAAATGGAGAGGAAAGAAATGGTAAAAATGTGAGAAGCACGCCACTACAAGGCCAGGCTAGAAGCCATGGAAACCTTGAAGATGAGTGGATGTGTTCCGCCACTTGCTATGCAAGATAAGGCTTAAAAGTATTCACTCCCAAGGGAGGAAACTCTCACAAATGGTTGAGACACAAGAGTGTTTTTACTTCAAAATCTTCAACCCTTTTACATGTCTAGGAGCACCCCTTATATAGAAGAGTTTAGGGGCCTCTAAGCAAATAAAAAATACCTAAGGATGTCTCTACAAAAACCTAACCCTAGCTTCTAGAAACTAGGTCAAATAAGGTTACAAAAAATGAGAGACAAAAGAGCTAACTATGGTGTGTGCAAGGCTAATTTCGTTCTAGCACAAAAGGAGACAAAGAATGTGTCTCATATGTCTCCAAAAAGTGGCCAAAGTGTGCTAAAAACAAAGGAGATCAAAGGTACATAGGTACACTTGTTTTATGCCTTTACTTTACTCTCTCCTCCACATCATTTATGCTCCCCAATCACCATGCGCCACCTAGCATTGCTTTCTTACTCCTAATTAACCTACAAAGCAAATAAACTTAGATTAGCATGTTGGCTTAAGTCAAGTCAACTATAGTCAACAAGTCAAACCTAGTCAAAGGTCAACAAGTCAACTAAAGTTGATTCAACTAAGTCAACTTAGGGAATCAAAAATAACAAACACAAATGAAAGAGATGAAGGATTAGTGAACTTCCTTCCTAAACATGCTTAGTCTTCTTAAGCATTTGCCTCCATCCTTGGTTGGGGTCAATCCTTCATCACAAAATGAAACCCTAACCCTAATTTTCATCATCTCCTTCCATCACCATGGCAACCGCCGCCGCCAATCTAGTCGCCATCCTTGCCGGCAGCAAAGTTTCCGACCACCGTGAGCACCATCGTGCCACCATGAAAGCGCGAACCAACGCTCGTCGGCCCTGCACCTGTTCGCAACACCATTTTCTCTCCACGCATCTGAACCTCGCCGGTAACCGCCGCAAATGGTCATAGCCACCGCAACTCCACCTTGACGCAAAAACATCTCCATCTTCTTCGCATACTAGATTTGCAGCAGCAACGTCGTTGGAACAGCACCTGAAATTGCCGCACCTCTGCGAAGCAAACTAGCACGCCTCCATTACAGCAGCTGCACCGCACCACCATAGCAGCCATTGATTCCACCATTGCAGCCAGATCTGCACCGTGCTGAGAGCCAGAACTAGAAACGCACGCAAGCAGCAACCTTCTGCACCATCACGCAACACTAGCAGATTCGTCGCACACCACGAGCCAGAACAACAACCACCGCCTACGCTCCACCACCGTTCGTGAATGTGAACCAGCAGCGGCCAACCGAGTTCATGCCTCCACCACCGCGCCTTCGCCGGAGAACCGTCATTTCACGTCAACCGCGCAGCCAAGGGAGGGAGAAGAGTGTGAGAGCAAACCCTAATTCTGGAGAGAGAACACTCTACCACGTGTCAGGATGCTATTGGACAGTCAAACTGGTCAACTGGTCAAAACTGGTCAACTGGTCAAAGCCAAGAGTCAACTCTGGTCAAAACTGCAAAAATGGTTAAATAAGAGGGGCAGAATTGTAAATTTGACAGAAATTAAGTTGCTAATTAATTAAATAAAAATAAAAGATTTTAGCAACCGACAGATAAAGCCCAAAGTCCAGCTGAAGCCTATACAAAGAGACTTACGGGAGCAGAAGGAGACGACTTACAACTTAGAACTCTGGTTTTGGCAGACACCGTCATCCATCACATCTCTCATTCTCTCTTTTCTTTTTATATTTCGTTCCTTCATGTCATCATGTATTCCATCAAAGCCATGGAGGGCTAAGCTTTTAGGGTTGATTCCACTGTAATTTCTTAACTGGATTCTGAGGTTAGATGAATTTATGTGGTTGTTATTTTGATTATTGTTGTGGTTTTTGTTTATCTATGTCCTTTGCTTCTTAATCGAATAGAAAATAATGATTTTAAATCTACATGCATGCAAATCATATGAGTTAAAAGGTTTTTAAATTAAATTGAGACTTTACTTTGATTTTATTTAGAAACTTTCATTTGATTAAATAAGTTTTTGCCAATAATTGAGACTGTACTTTGATTAGAGGTAATTACTTTAACTAAAATTAGTCAAGACTTTACTTTGATTAATTAAGTTTTCTATTTGGTGAAGAAACAAAGGAATAGACATGATTAGGCATAGTAAAATTTAATTGAGACTGTACTTTGATTGAATTTACTATGGATAATCTAAAAACTCTCACATTTAATTGAGACTGTACTTTGATTAAAAGTAAGAATGCCAACAAATGAATTGAGTCTTTACATTGATTGATTTGTAAATCAACAACAATAATTAATTTAACAATAATCTCTAGATAACGAATGAAGAATTCTATTTAGAAAAAGCAGTGGAATTGACCTATTTACTATTACTATGTTTACAATCTTCCGTGTCATTTTCTTTGCATATCAAAATCTCCCTATTTTTATAGTTGCTAGTTTTAATTGCATTTTTATAAGAATCAAATATTTGAGATCAATTCTGTATTCGTTGTGAGATGATTCAGGGTTATCTTAACCCTAACTATTTTGTTCACTACTAATTTGGCAATACTGAAGTTGCTAAAGTTAAGTAGTGGTAATTTGATCGCTTAACGACAACGATATCAAATTTGGCGCTCCAAGGAGTGAAGAAAACACTTTGTTCAAAAATCCTTTTCTTGCATACAAGTGGCTCGGTTCAAACACTCAATAATTTCAAGAAGACAAACATACTATGACAAAACCAAGAGTACCTAAAGACAAGCAAGAAAAGCAAAAAAACAAGAAATGCTAAACTCTAAAGAAGAAAAGTTTGAGACAAACTTTTAACAAGACTAAAACAAGAAAAGCATATTATAAGAATGACATGGAAAATACTTGAACATGCATTCCCTAGTCCTAAATCATGCATACACCAAGAAAGATCATAACTAAGTCAAAAAATGGAACTAATTTGCCAATATCACCCATTTCTCAAGCATGAAAACTAGTAGCATAACACTTAGTGACAAACACACTTTGAGTTCACCAATGAGCAAGTTTGCTCTCAGTTTTTTGACAAATTTTGGTGTAAAAATTTTCTTCTTTTCACAACTAGCTTCATAAAATGGTGAGAAAGAGTTTTAGGTGGCTTGGACACTTAGTTCCTCAAGTTTTAGGCCAAAATCAATTTCATGGAGCATACATCAAGCAAGACATAAAGTGAAAGAAAGATTCAAATACTTGGAAAAACAATAATAAGAAAACTTCAAGTTAACATATGACATATGACTCAAGCAAAAGTTAGACACATTTAAAGACTCAACATGACATACACAAAGACACAAACATGTAGCTATCAAGCATTTAAACTCATGGATTTGACGCTTAAAGACTAAGCATTCAAAGACATGTTAACCAACCACATTTAGGAGCTTAAAGAGGTGCAAAAACCGTAGCCAAACTGCCACAACAAAACCTGAAAGGGATGAAGGATTAATGAACTTCCTTTCTAAACATGCTTAGTCTTCTTAAGCATATGCCTCCATCCTTGGTTGGGGTCAATCCTTCATCATTATTTTTGATTCCCAAAGTTGACTTAGTTGAATCAACTTTAGTTGACTTGTTAACCTTTGACTAGGTTTGACTTGTTGACTATAGTTGACTTGACTTAAGCCAACATGCTAATCTATGTTTATTTGCTTTGTAGGTTAATTAGGAGTAAGAAAGCAATGCTAGGTGGCGCATGGTGATTGGGGAGCATAAATGATGTGGAGGAGAGAGTAAAGCAAAGGCATAAAGCATAAAGTAAAAGGCATGAAGCAAGTGTACTTATGTACCTTTGGTCTCCTTTGTTTTTAGCACACTTTGGCCACTTTTTGGAGACTTATGAGACACATTCTTTGTCTCCTTTTGTGCTAGAACGAAATTAGCCTTGCACACACCATAGTTAGGTCTTTTGTCTCTCATTTTTGTAAGCTTATTTGACCTAGTTTCTAGAAGCTAGGGTTAGGTGTTTGTAGAGACATCCTTAGGTATCTTTTATTTGCTTAGAGGCCCCTAAACTCTTCTATATAAGGGGTGCTCCTAGACATGTAAAAGGGTTGAAGATTTTGAAGTAAAAACACTCTTGTGTCTCAACCATTTGTGAGAGTTTCCTCCCTTGGGAGTGAATACTTTTAAGCCTTATCTTGCATAGCAAGTGGCAGCACACATCCACTCATCTTCAAGGTTGCCATGGCTTCTAGCCTAGCCTTGTAGTGGCGTGCTTCTCACATTTTTACCATTTCTTTCCTATCCATTTTATGTTTTCTTCTTCCTTTAATTGTTCTTGGTTTTCTATGGTTTATGTGCCTTCCATTTCCTTTTTGTTTTGAATCAATCCATCATCTTCTTCTCTTGAGCTTTATGAAAGGAACCTTCACATCTAGATAGCATGCTATCTTAATGTCCAATGGGGATTTCACTTAGCTTTCTTAATCAACTTACACCATATTCAATAATCTTAAAAAGGAACAAGATAATCTTTCATTAAGGACCAGGCAGGCCCGAAGACCTTAATGGGTCAGGCGGACCCGTTAACCAAAATAGGTTGGGCGGGCCTAAAGACATGAACAAGCTAGGGGGGCCCGAAACACCGATCGATTCTGTCGCCCAATGAACTGAAAACATCGAGTGAGCACGATGACTCGAACGGGCCAAGCGGGCTCGATGACCCGAACGGACCAAGAAGGCCTGAGGACCCGAACGAGCTAGGTGGGCCCGAAGACCCAAACAGGCCAAACGGGTTCGATGACCCAAACAGGCCAGGTAGGCCCGAAGACTCGGATGGGCTGGGATGGGTCGGCTTGACGACTCGGACGGGTCGTACCCAATTACTTATACGGACTAGGCAGGCTTGACGACCCTAATGGATCGAGCGGGCCTGACAACCCTATGGATCGAGTCGGCCCGACGACTCGGACAGACTATGCCAGATGACTTGTACAAACGAGGCAGGCTTGATGCCCGAACGAGCCAATAGGCCCAAAGACCCAGGTGGGTTGGGTCGGGTCGGCCTAACGATTCGAACGGGTCTTGCCCGACGATCTGTACGGACTAAGCAAGCCCGAGACCCTAATGGGTCGAGCGAGCTTGACGACCCGAACAAGCTGAGTTGTGTTTGCCTTAAGGACATAAGTTTTAGAAAATTCAATTTAAATTTCTTTTGTAAAAATAGATTTTAGATTTTGAACTTGATCCAAATATTTGGACTAGATCTAGATCTTGATCCAAATATTCGGATCTTGAGTCTAAAAAAATCCAAACTAATTTTGCTGAAAAAATGGATTTGTGTCGAAAATTTAATCCAATTATTTGGATCTAAACTGGATGTGGATTGGATCATTAAAAATCCAATCTATTCCCACCCCTACCCACACTCACGGGCCTCTGAAAACACTAACACACTCACTCACGCTCACAACACATTTGACCCACAAACAATAATAAAATTCACTCTAACACACTCACAACAATCTAATGCACTAATGCACAAACCTCACTAAATCACTTACGCTCACCATTCACTTAACTCACCCCCATTATTCACTCAACCTCACAAAACACAATCCCTCACTTCACTCACCAAGAGAAACCTAACTGCCTCCTCACATTGTTACCTCACTCACCTGACGCATCATTCATCTTGGAGTTTTTCGGAAGAAAGAAACAAAGAAGGTTTTAGGGTTTCAAAAGGAGAGAAAAAAATATCGGAAATAGTAGTTGAAGAGAAAGAAAGACTGAACAAGAAGAAAAGCCATAAGCAAAGAACTTTGGAAAAGAAGAAGAAAGTTGTGAAGGTTCTTGCTAAATTCTATTTGCTTTGTTTGTTTGAGTTATTCGAATAGTTGGTGATGAGACCTAGGTTCGAGTTTTTCTTTAACCTTCTTAAATTGGTGTTTCCATAAAAATGGGTTTTTAGAAAGAATTAAAGACGACTCTTCTTCTTTGATTCGTTTGTTCTTCTTTTCTCCTTAGTCTTAGTAAAGGGCAAATTTGATACCCAATGCACACAATGTAGCCATTGATAAACGGGGATTCTACGTGCAAGTGAGTGTTGCAATGGAGGACGTTAAGTAACTTGTATCTTTCTTTTCTTCTAGTACTACTTTTCAAATAATAATAATAATATTATTATGTAATAGTAATAGCAATATATTATATATTAATTAATTAATATTACAATCATCACTAATAATTTTACTACTAAAACTGTTAATAAATTTAATAATAACAATAACTATAATAATATTAATAATAGTTTTTCTAGTTACTTATTTTACAATATTAATAATAATGATATATAATAGTAATACTAAATTTACTACTAATATTAATAATAATAATAATAATAATAATAATTTTACAACTAATAATGATATTAATAAATTTAATAGCAATAATAAAATTATTAAATTTTACTAATAATAATAATTTTACAACTACTGATATTAATAAATTTAATAATAATACAAATAATAATAAATTTTACTAATAATTTTAACAATAATCACTAAAAACACATAATAACAATACTATAATCAAACTAAGTGTTAAATATGTTTTTGGTCTCTTAACTTTCAGTGAATTTTGAAATTAGTCCATTTTGAAACTTTAGACCAATTTAGTCTTTCATCTCTCGAAATACGTGGATTTAGTTCTTTTAATCAAATTTTGGTAGGATTGATGAAATCGCAAACGTGATCCACCGTCCAATAGATGTGATGCAACCGGTGGCAGCACAACCCCGGGCTATGATTCCACCCCCGCTTGTGCCTAGAGCGGCAACTATGGAGGACTTAATCAGGCATAAGCCAACCAAGTTCACCGGAAAGTCCACCCTTGATGAAGCGGATGCCTGGTTACGAGAATGCGATAAGATTTTCATGGTGATCGCTTGCACAGAGGATAATCGATGGGAGATGCAAAATACTGGTGGGTGGGAATGCAGTAGTAGATGCAAACCCGGGAGGAGGTAGTGACCTAGACGAGCTTCATGGCAAAACTCCTAAAGAACTACTTCCCAGACATTGCGAAATATGAGAGGGAAGTTGAGTTCCTCACTTTGCAACAGGGCCACATGTCGGTGCAAACATTTGTGGACAGGTTCGAGTACTTGGCGAGGTTCTACTTGCAGGCCATTACTAAGGAATGACGATGCAGGAAATTTGAAGGAGGCTTAAAACATGAGTTGTGCTGATTTCTCGTACCATTGAGGATCAAGGAATTTCCTGTCTTGGTGGGACAGGCCAAGAGTGTGGAGTAACTAAAGATGGGGCCTAGTCGGGTCAGTCGATCCCAAAAGAGTAGCTTAGAGGGCAGGCAACAGAAGAAGCCTTACAATCGACCTCAGTTGTCCTCCTAGAAGCTGTAGTGTTACCACTATGGAGGAGAGCATATGATGAGGGACTGCCTTAAAGCTGTAGGCAGCGCTAGTAACCGCAAGTGCTATACATGTGATTAGCTAGGAACTTTGCAAACAACTGTCCTAGTAAGAAGACATCAACTAGACCACGGCCTCAGATACCTTCAACAAGGAGGCCTAGAGCAGTAGGCCGGGTATTTGCCATGACCAGCACTGAAGCCACCCGATCAGGTAACCTTATATAGGATCATTGTTTACTCTTTGGTAAAGATGTGAAGGTGTTGTTTGACTCAGGAGCTACACACTAACATAAAAAAAAAACCTTTTTAAGTTTGTTATTTTAGGCTTTCTACGTTTGTGATAGGTTAGACGTAATATCGAGAGACATAAATTTATGTCTGTTCATTTATAACAGACGTAAATTTAAGTTTGTTACAAAAGTAACAGACATAATTTTTTTTAGATCTACACCAAATCTCTTCGTCTTCTCCTTCGCATTCATTTTTTTCTCCTTCTCCACGTTCTCCTTTTTCTTTTCTTCTTCTTCTTCTTCTTCTTCACATGTTACACACCACACCCCAAATGATGGTTGAAGTAGACGTCGCTCTTGCAAAAAGTCCCGTCATCGCGTGGCAGCTACATGAGAAGCTAACACCCTCTACGATGTCGCCAACCACCATACTTCATCGTTACACTTCGACCAAACCGTTGCCACTGCACTTCAACCAAACCATCGCCGGTGCGTCTACAAAAAATTGTGAAAAATGGGGGGTTTCAACGTATCAAAACAGAATCAAAGGAGAAACAAACCTCTCAACAATCAATCATGTGATCGTCCACTAATGCAGTCACGAAAATTAGAAAATTGTTTTCTCGCAAAGTCGCAATGCTGCGAAGAAGAAGGTTAGGATTTGAATTTTAACGTTTACGTCTGACACGCTATAGTCAGACGTAAATTTACGTCTAGTTGGGAAAAATCAAACATAAATTTACGTTTAATGGGACAAATCATACATAAATTTACGTCTAACTATAGGGCGTTAGACGTAAATTTACGTGCGGTGCATACAATCAAACGTAAAAAACGAGATTTACGTCTAATCCTAAGGCGCCAAACGTAAGCAATTGATAACTTATTTACAAGTTTGCCAGCAGTCATTTTTTATGTCTGATTATAGTGGGTCAGACGTAAAATCGCAGACATTAAAATTCTAATGTTTGTGTGCAAAAAGTAAGACTGTTGGCTCGTGATTTGAGGTGTGAATTAATAATCTCGACACCAGCCTCGGGGCTGGTCTCCACCAACTCTGTGTGTGTTGGATGCTCTATTGTAGTGGCAGGTCGCAAGTTCAAGATGAATCTTATCTGCTTGCCGTTGGAGGGACTGAATATCATCTTGGGAATGGACTGGTTGTCTATCAACCATATTATCATTGATTGTGGATGGCGTAGAGTAGTATTCCTAGAATTAGAAGGATTATGGTTAATTTCAACACAAAAAGCCTTGAAAGAGATTGTTAGATATTGTTTAGATATTATTAAGATATTGTTAGATATTGTTAATCACAATATCAAACAATATCTTCTTTTTACTCTATTTATTTTCAGTTACTCTTTTTAATTGTACCTCTCTCTATTATATATAGATTACCCTATGTGTGGTTTATACACAAGGGAGATTAATCTCAAACCCTATTTTCTTTCTTCTCAACATGGTATCTAGAGCTTAAGGTATTTTTTGGCATTTTTTTTTTCGTCGCCCCTGTCGCTGCAACTGCCGCCACCACCACCTTCGTCACCGCTGCTGCCGCCATCGCCGGGGTCGTTGCCACTACCATCGTCGGAGCCGCCTCCACCGTCATCGGAGTGTTAGTTTCGACTGGCGACCATACATTTCTGATCGCCCCAGCCAGGCGACGTCAACACCGCCATAATCGTCGCCATCAGAGAAACAACGCTCCCTCACACGCCATTCGAAGTCGTGCCTCTTCCAGTTCCTTCATGGCGTCTTCCGCTGCCTTTTCCAGTTCTGAAATCTCTTATGGTGTATAATGTGATCCCAATAAGCCTAAGCCGAAGGACGTCCATCAATTGGTATCTAGAGCCATCCAAGCCTTTGGTGCATCCATCCTCTTGGTTTGGGTAAGGTTCTTGGTCCATAGTTGTGTTCTTTTGTCAATTTCCGTGTTGTTTTTCTTCTCCACTATTTTTCTTCTAGTTTTTTGTTGTTTTCTTCATGATTTTGCTGCTCTACATCGTTTGACATTGAGGCTACATGAATCTCCATTGATTTATCTTGTATTACTCCTTGCTTCATTGGTGTAAATCTGTTTTTAGCTTCCATTTTCATTTTCCAGCACTTGTTCTTTGGTTCTTTGATTTTCTTTGCATTTTATCATTCCAGTTATGTTTAAGTCATGTTCTATGCTTTGTTTTTGCTTTAATTTAACATTTCCACCATTTAAATTCCTTGCTGCTTGATTTGGTTGAGTTTCCAAGCCACATCTTACAAGAGAAACACTATGATCCTTCATGGAAGTGTGTCGATGTTTAAGGCCTGAATTCTAACTGTTTTTCATCCATTTCACCGATTGGATTCATGCTTTTAAGTGTCTAAGATGTTCTTCTATATTCATGCTTGATTTTAGTTCATAATCAAGTTCTTTAGCAATGCTTTTCATAGAACATCTTCTCAATTTCAGAGAGCAACTCTGCTATAGTTTTCCTCTATTTTCCAGTAAATCACTGCACGCACAGTCTCTCTTTTTGATTTATTGTGAGTAACTCAGTGCAGCAAATTTCAATATGATTTTTGCCTCATTTAGCTAACATCTAGACGAAAAATACAAAAAAAGAACCATTCAAAAATGTTGAGTACAAAAAAATGAAAAATCTCGCAAGTTGAGGCTCGTGTTTCCATTTTTTGGCACTGCAGTTTCCGAAATTCATTGTTCCATTGTTGTTTTGTGCGTATTTGTGTGTTTTTAGTGCTTGTTTTCACCTAAATTTTTGCTTGAGTATGTGCTTTATATTGCTTCATTATTGATTTGCTTTGAAGTCAATTCATCACTTCATTTGGTATTGCTTTGCAATGAGTACTTCAGCCATATTTTGAGCACTTTTGTTTTGTTGTTTTTGTTGTTTTCATGTATTCTAGTGCATTTCTAGGTTCCTTTTGTAGTGCTTGCTTTTATTTTCCAGCCTTTAATTTATTGCTTGTCACTTCTTGAATCTCCTTCTAGTCATGTTTCATTTCAATTCTCTTTTGGTTTAGCATTTCTAATTAGCTTTTCTTGCTTTCTCCTTTGTTTGGGTTCATATACTTGAGTCTTGGTTATTGGTTGTGATTGATGATGCTATGAAGTTTAGAATGGTTCCTATGATTTGGTAGCATCTTAGGTGGTGGATATTGAAGTAGAATTTTAGCTTGTGTGCTTACCTCTTTCCTCACTTATTGAGAGTTTTGGACCTATTCATTTGAGTGTGTGTGTGTGTGTGTGTGCGCGCTAACTCCATTGCTTGATATAGTTTTCTTTTTGTTTTGTTTTTTTGGTGCAGGTTTGGTGGTTGTTTTAACCTTAAAACCGAGACTATAGTTGTTGTTTTGCACTTCATTTTGGTGGCTTAAGGTGCTTACAAGTGCCTTACTTGGTGGTGGTCTTTGTTCAAATCAAAAGGAGGCTACAAGCCAAGCCCTTGGCTCTTAATTTTGTGCATATTGGCAGCACCTTGGCAGCACATCTTGGAGTTGCATTATTTCTTATTTTGGCTTTATTTCTTTTGCTTTGAACATTCCATTGTATCCATGGCCTACTTAGGTGTCTTGGGGAGCCAAAGGTGTTCAATCCCATCTCCTAAGTAGAACCTTTTTCATATTATAGTGCAATGTTTTAGTAAGTGAGTGTGTTGAAAGTTCTAAGTGCTTTCTCACCTTGCTTTTAGGCTGCATAGTTAGACACTTAGTGGTTTAAATTTGTGAGACCAAAGTTTCTAAAATTTTTCCCATTTAGGGGTCCGTTCTTAGTGTTAGCCTTTTCTTTTCTTTGAGTCTTGTTTGTGTTTGTTTGTGCTTAGTTTCTCAAGTGATTCTATTTACTTAGCCTTAGACAATTATGTGGTCTTTGAAACCTTTTACAAGTACATCTTGGCTAGGATTGGCCTTGGTACTTAAGAAGTCTTTTAGACTCACCTCGCCTGATCTGGAGGTTTACTTGTGCTAGGTTTCTTCTTTCACCATTTGTTAAATTTTCTAAGTTCTTTCAATCACCATGAGTACATATTTTACATATAGTTCTAGGTTGCATAGGCATAGTAGTAATGCGTTGCATCATACCATTCATAGTGACATTCCATTCTTTGGGGAGGATACAAGACCAATATCATTCATAGATTGGATGTGGGATACAGAGAAGTTGGTGCAACCTTTGTTTTGTAAATATAATCAATCTGACATTCTTAGCCATGTTATTTCTAGATTTGTAGGATGTGCATATGAGTGGTGGCATCAAAGGCAATTTCAAGTGGAAAAGGGAAAAGCATCATGCATTAATACCTCTTATGAATTGAAAGCATGCATGTGGAAACATTTTGTTCCCTCTTCATATAGGATCATTTGAGAGCAACAGTCTCGACTAGAAAACTTCATTGATATAGGAGATGCATTCATTCAAAATCTAAAGAAGTTTTCTCGTCAAGAAAGAGATTTTAAAGATAAACTTGACTTGCTCTTGAGTAAGAAAAGAGAAATTAAAGAGCAAAGATAAATTAAAAAGCAAAGAGACTATGTGCAAAAAGAGAAAGAGGAGAAGGAAAGAAGAGATAAAGAGGAAGAGGAAAGGAAAGAATCTGACAAGGTGTTGAGAGAAAAGAGAGAAAAAATAGAGCTTGAAAAGAAAGAGAAAGAGGAAGAAGAAATCCTACTCAAGAAAGGAGTGCTACTAAAGGCATCTCCCACCCCCACAATTCTCATTGAATCAGGAACTTTAAAGGGAGTGCTCAAATCTTTTAACTCTTCTCATTTGATCAATCATTCTCATTTTTTCAAACCAATCTTTACTTTTGCTGAGTTTTTCAAGCAAATTTCCCTTCCCATTGTTTTAAACTCCTTAAAAGATTTTGCAAAATCATACTTTGAGTTAATGTTGCCTACTAGGTTTGAGATAACTCAAAGTACACCAAATTATTTTGGTGTAGTAGGTCTTGTTCATTTTCAACTAACTTTCAACAATACAACAAGACCTTCTTTTGTCCTTTACTTTAGATATACTCTTGCTTATTAATTAGATCTTCCTTATGAGTATGGTGTTCATTCCACTTTAATATACCACATTTAATTCCTTTTGTAAGATCCATGGATGATGAACACCAAGATTTGAGGGCAAATCCTCTTCAAGGGGGAGGGGATGATGTGATCCCAATAAGCCTAAGCCCAAATGCATCAACAAGCCCAAGCCCACCTCGAGGCCCAATCACTAGAAGCATGATGAAGAAGATCCACATGGGCCTCTCACAAGATGATCAAGTCAATCATGGGCTTTCCACTTTATTCACATGGGCTAAAGAAATCTACAAAATATGAGTTGATGCATGGAAGACCGTAGTTTAGATTTAAATTGGGCCATTGTTTAGGCTTTGCTTTCAATAAATAAGCTAGAACATTTGTGATTACATGATGCATAAAATTGGGCCAAGCCCAATTTCCTTTTTGGCCAATAATACTTAGGCATGTGCTACACATGGAGACAAGCAAGCTAAGCATGACCAAGGCAAGGAGAATGTGAAGGTGGCAATGAGCGTGTGACAAGGACACTTGGCGTCATCTTGCATCACCTCCTACATCATATGGTCGAGAATCAAGCTTGCTCTTCAAGCTACATCTATGTTTCATTTGTGCTTTATTTTAATTGCATTAAGGTAGGTAATCTACTATAAATGATAACTTCCTATGCACATGTAAAGTGACTCTTGAATTGCTAATAGATGCTAGTGTTGAGATCACTCCACACTTCTATTAATTTGAGAGCATACATGGTTATCATTCTCCTTCATCTCCTCTAGCCACCTTCCACACCATAGCACCAATTCTACTCTTCATCTTCACCAAAAACCTCCATTGTCGAGAGCATTCTATGGATTTATCATCAATTCCACTGCACTTCATCTTCTTCTTGTTGTCTTCCATGGATTTCCCTCTAATTCTCCACCAAGGACGTCCATCAGTGTATCTGACTGATGAGTCATTCTTTTCCTCCATTCCACTAGCCTTTGTGTATCCATTTAACAGTTGTTTAGTGCTTAATTGTTCATCTTTAGTGTGTTTTCATTTGCTGGGCTTTATTGGGCCATTGTTCCGAATTTGAACTAATTTCACATTATTTGGCCTAATTTTCGTTTTTAATTATTTTTAGGTATTTGGGTGAAGCAATTTTGGAGTTTGGACATCAATATTCAATTGAAGAGAGTCGCCACATCATTTCCACATCATCTGAGTGAATGGGCCTACATTAGAGGCCCAAGAGTGGCATTTTTGTAATTTTGAGTGGCAGAGTGGCAATTTTGTAAATATGAGTGGCAGATTTGATGTGACCACGAAATTAGGTCTTCTCCTTCATGCAACAACCGCACACCTCTCTTATCCATTCTCTCCAACCTCCATTTTCGTTCTCCAAGCTTCCATGGAGGTGCTCTTTGCAATTTTTCACGTTTTTGCCTAGTTTTTACCGTTTTTATGCACATTTGACAGCTCTCAATGAGGGTTTTACGTTTTGAATTCGTTTTCTAGCTTGGGCACCTCATTTTGTGGAATTTATTCACTTGGAACAACACCCATTGATGGGGTTTTCGTATTTATATATCATAACACCGTTTTATATTCCATTAAAGCTTTGAAATCTCTCTTTTGCTCTTGATTTTCGTTTTAAGAATTCATAAGTTAGGGTTTTTTATTTTTGATGTTCCTTTTAAGATTTGAAGTGCTTGATTGTTCCATTTTGATGTCTAGCTAACCCTATTGCATTGATTCCTTGACGAAATTGAAATGAAACCATGAGATTGTTGGTCGTTTTTGGGGTTCCATTCGAAATTACCTCTGTTTCAGGTTGTGTTTAGATGGTAAACACGTTTTTTATGCATGCTTAATCTCAAATTCGTGTGTGCACATTAATGGCTCGTATTCATGCTTAATGTTTATGAGTTCTGTCACAACTTGCTTTAATTTGTGGGTGTTAACTACCTGAAATTTGGTGTGCTTAATTACAATGAATCCATGGTAATTTTTGCTTAGTTGATTACTTAGGATTCATGAGAGCAAATTCGAATAGAACAATTAATTTGGTAATCTGTGATTGGTGGACTTTCAATTGAATCAAGGAATCATTGTGTTTTCATATAACTGTTAAATTTATCAACGAATTTAAGTTTGTTGTGAATCAAAATCTGCCAACCCCCCTTGTGTTGAGTTGTTGTGTTCATTTGGAAATTGAAGCTTTAGACAAAAATATTGGTCGTTGGGAGACGATGATTCACTTTCATATACTGCATTTTATCTGTTTTAATTTGGTGGGGTACGGCCTGAATCACTGACCCGTCCATCTACACTAACTATGTTAATATACACTTATCAATTGACAAGTTAACTAGCCCTAATTATGCCACATAGTCATTAGATATCCGATTATGGCTTAAGAGTCAAAGGTATCTTGATCATCTTACCCCGAAAGCACCTACTCTCACTCCTGCTTAGGACGACCATAGGAAAAACCATTGATGATCAATTATGTGTGGTTCTCAAGGGTACTATTGATCCTTCGTTAAAGCAACTATTTCGTTCCTATGAAACATGTGCTCAAATCTGGGAGCATGCCAAGTTATTATACACCAATGATACTCAACGTCTCTATGGTGTATGTTCTAAATTTACAGATCTTATTTCCTCTAAACATGAAGACTCTATGACTGATTATATGGGCAAAATTCGTGCTCTTTTTCATGAGTTCAATGAGTTATTGCCTCCTTCCTCTGACCCTGCCACGGAGATCGAGCAACACTCAATGTTCTTCATGCTCAGAGCATTACACGGGCTTGCTGATAAATATTCACATATTCGTGATCAAATTTTGGGTTCCCCGGTTGTCCCCACCTTAACTTCAACATGCTCTACTCTTTTGCGTGTACCAGAAAAATCCAACACTGATACACCTACTTTTGTTGATGATTCTTCTGCGTTGGCATCTCACCATGATGACCGGACTCACCCTCGCAAACAGGGAAAAGGGCATCCTAAGTGTGAACATTATGGCAAGATCGGTCACAAGATTGGCAAGTGTTATGCATTACATGAGTGTGAACATTGTGGCAAGCCAAGTCACAAGATTGACAAGTGTTATATATTGCATGGTCGTCCTCCTCGCTCTGCTACATCTGTTCAGACCAACCTTACCCCACCTTCGTCTATTAGGGATCCTCCTTCTTTTATTTCATCAGATACATCTGCTATGTTTAACAAATTTCTCAAATGGTATAACGATCAACAGTCTTTTAGTTCCACTGCATTTGTCGCTCACACATGTACATCTTTTGTTGGTCTGACTCAATCTTCTTCTCCTAGTCCTTGGGTTTTTGATTCAGGAGCCACTAATCATATTACTGGTAACAAATCTTTGTTCTCTTCTTTATCCTCTCCTAATCCTTTACCTTTTGTTACACTGGCTGATGGTTCTAGAGTCTCATCTCATGGTGTTGCCACGGTTAAACTTTTCCCTTCTTTAACCATTGATAATGTTCTTTATGTCCTTGGGTCTCCTTTTAACCTGTTGTCCATCAGTCGTCTAACTCATTCTCTTGATTGTGTTATTTCTTTTACAAATAATTTTGTGTGTTTACAAGACCGGAGTTCAAAACAGGTGATTGGCATAGGATGTGAGTCTCATGGTCTTTATCATCTCCGTCCCTCTACACACGTTGGAGCAATTATGGAGTCTCTCTCTTCTTCATGCTCAGTTAGGTCATCCAAGCCTTGCCAAGTTACAACAGCTTGTCCCTACCTTGTCCAAGTTATCTTGTTTGGTGTGTGAGTCGTGTTAATTAGGCAAGCATAGTCGTACTTCCTTTCCTCGTAGTGTCACACGTGATGCTTCGTCCCCTTTTGCCTTGGTTCACTCTAACATTTGGGGTCCTAGCCGCGTTAAGTCTACTTTAGTTTTTCAAAACTTTGTTACTTTCATTGATGATTATTCCAGATGTACTTGGTTATTTTTAATGAAACATCGTTCGAAATTATTTAATATCTTTTAATCTTTTTTTAATGAAATTAAAATTCAGTTCGGTGTTTCTATTAGAGTTTTGCGCAGTGATAATGGCCGTGAATATCTTTCTCATTCTTTTAAACAATTTATAGCTTCTCACAATATTCTGCATCAAACCTCTTGTGCTTATACCCCTTAACAAAATGGTGTAGCTGAACGTAAAAATGGACATCTTATTGAAACAACTCGCACTCTTTTAATTCATGGAGAGGTTCCTGAACATTTTTAGGGTGATGCTATTCTTACTGTCCGTTATCTCATTAATCACATGCCTTCTTCGATTTTAAAGAATAACATACCTCATTCCATTTTATTCCCTTATGCCTTCTTCGGGTCTACATGTTTTTTTCATAATTTCAGTATTGGTCTTGACAAGCTTTCTCCTAGATCACATAAGTGTGTTTTCTTAGGGTTTACAAGATCACAAAAAGGATACAAATGTTTTTCTCCTTTTCTTAACTGTTACTTTGTGTCTGTAGATGTCACCTTTGATGAGTTCTCCCTTTATTTTAAAAGTCAATCTTCACCTCTAACTCCATCCAATCCTAATAACTCTCCTAGTACCAGTAATGTTCCTATTATTTGTGACCCTCTTACTGTGTCTTCTTCACCATCAGTTCGTCCTCCACAGTCAGCTTCTCCTCCACCACCTCTTTAGGTTTATAGTTGCCGAAACCGATCACAACCACCACAATGTGACTCCACTCAAGTGCCAACTACTTTGTCTCTTCCGGCTCTAACACCTCAGTCTAACCTTCCCATTGCCCTCCGAAAAGGTATGTGTTCTACCCATACTCCATCTCCCCATTATATTGCTTTGAGTTATCATCGCTTGTCATTACCTTTTTATACATGTCTCTCCCCTCTTTCTTCTGTGACCATTCCAAAAATTTTCCGTGAAGCTTTAGCCCATTCAGGCCATGACAGATGAACTAAGTGTTCTTCATAACAGTGGAGCTTGGGAATTGGTCCTGTTACTACTTGGTAAATCTATTGCCCATTCTCACAATATTCTGCATCAAACCTCTTGTGTTTATACCCCTTAACAAAATGGTGTAGCTGAACGTAAAAATGGACATCTTATTGAAACAACTCGCACTCTTTTAATTCATGGAGAGGTTCCTAAACATTTTTAGGGTGATGCTATTCTTACTGTCCGTTATCTCATTGATCACATGCCTTCTTCGATTTTAAAGAATAACATACCTCATTCCATTTTATTCCCTCATGCCTTCTTCGGGTCTACATGTTTTGTTCATAATTTCAGTCTTGGTCTTGACAAGCTTTCTCCTAGATCACATAAGTGTGTTTTCTTAGGGTTTACAAGATCACAAAAAGGATACAAATGTTTTTCTCCTTTTCTTAACTGTTACTTTGTGTCTGTAGATGTCACCTTTGATGAGTTCTCCCTTTATTTTAAAAGTCAATCTTCACCTCTAACTCCATCCAATCCTGATAACTCTTCTAGTACCATTAATGTTCCTATTGTTTGTGACCCTCTTACTGTGTCTTCTTCACCATCAGTTCGTCCTCCACAGTCAGCTTCTCCTCCACCACCTCTTTAGGTTTATAGTTGCCGAAACCGATCACAACCACCACAATGTGACTCCACTCAAGTGCCAACTACTTTGTCTCTTCCGGCTCTAACACCTCAGTCTAACCTTCCCATTGCCCTCCGAAAAGGTATGTGTTCTATCCATACTCCATCTCCCCATTATATTGCTTTGAGTTATCATCGCTTGTCATTACCTTTTTATACATGTCTCTCCCCTCTTTCTTCTGTGACCATTCCAAAAATTTTCCGTGAAGCTTTAGCCCATTCAGGCCATGACAGATGAACTAAGTGTTCTTCATAACAGTGGAGCTTGGGAATTGGTCCTGTTACTACTTGGTAAATCTATTGCCCATTCTCACAATATTCTGCATCAAACCTCTTGTGTTTATACCCCTTAACAAAATGGTGTAGCTGAACGTAAAAATGGACATCTTATTGAAACAACTCGCACTCTTTTAATTCATGGAGAGGTTCCTAAACATTTTTAGGGTGATGCTATTCTTACTGTCCGTTATCTCATTGATCACATGCCTTCTTCGATTTTAAAGAATAACATACCTCATTCCATTTTATTCCCTCATGCCTTCTTCGGGTCTACATGTTTTGTTCATAATTTCAGTCTTGGTCTTGACAAGCTTTCTCCTAGATCACATAAGTGTGTTTTCTTAGGGTTTACAAGATCACAAAAAGGATACAAATGTTTTTCTCCTTTTCTTAACTGTTACTTTGTGTCTGTAGATGTCACCTTTGATGAGTTCTCCCTTTATTTTAAAAGTCAATCTTCACCTCTAACTCCATCCAATCCTGATAACTCTTCTAGTACCATTAATGTTCCTATTGTTTGTGACCCTCTTACTGTGTCTTCTTCACCATCAGTTCGTCCTCCACAGTCAGCTTCTCCTCCACCACCTCTTTAGGTTTATAGTTGCCGAAACCGATCACAACCACCACAATGTGACTCCACTCAAGTGCCAACTACTTTGTCTCTTCCGGCTCTAACACCTCAGTCTAACCTTCCCATTGCCCTCCGAAAAGGTATGTGTTCTACCCATACTCCATCTCCCCATTATATTGCTTTGAGTTATCATCGCTTGTCATTACCTTTTTATACATGTCTCTCCCCTCTTTCTTCTGTGACCATTCCAAAAATTTTCCGTGAAGCTTTAGCCCATTCAGGCCATGACAGATGAACTAAGTGTTCTTCATAACAGTGGAGCTTGGGAATTGGTCCTGTTACTATTTGGTAAATCTATTGTTGGTTGTAAGTGGGTGTTTGCTATCAAAGTTGGACTTGATTGTACTATTTGATCGCCTCAAAGCTCGTTGATGAGTCATTATTTTCTTCCATTTCACTAGCCTTTGTGTACCCATTAGACAGTTGATTAGTGCTTAATTGTTCATCATTAGAGTGTTTTTCATCTGTTGGGCTTTATTGGGCCACTGTTCCGAATTTGGACTAATTTCACATTATTTGGCCTAATTTTTGTTTTTAATTATTTTTAGGTATTTGGGTGAAGCAATTTTGGAGCTTGGACATTAATATTTAGTTGAAGAAACTTTCCACATCATTGCCACATCATTTCCATGTCATTTCCACGTCAGCAAAGTCAATGGGTCAACATTTGAGGCCCAGAGTGGCATTTTTGTAATTCTGCGGCTCATAATGGCAGTTTTGTAATTCTGAGTGGCAGGGGGTGATATGACCACGAATTAGGTCTGCATGAGAGGAGGCAGCCGCTCCATCATCTTCAACCTCTCTTCAAAACCTCCATTTTCGTTCTCCAAGCTTCCATGGACGCTCACCTTGCGGTTTTTCACGTTTTTGGGTCATTTTTACCGTTTTTATGCATATTTGACAGCACCCATTGAGGGTTTTACGTTTTGAATTCGTTTTCTTGCTTGGGCAGTTCGTTTTGTGGGTTTTATTGACTTGGAACAATACCCATTCATGGGGTTTTCACATTTATATATGATAACACCGTTTTACATTCCATTTAAGCTTTGAAATCTCTATTTTTGCTCTTAAATTGCGTTTTCAGATTTGATAAGTTAGGGTTCTTGGTTCTAATTTTTGTGATTTCAGTTTTAAAGTGTTTAATTACTCATTTCCATGTGTAGCTAAATTCGTGTATTGACTCCTTGATGAAAAATGCAATGAAGCTTTGAGGTTGTGCTTGTTTTGTGAAATCTGCCATGTTTTTGTTCTGAATTCGTGGAATGCATGTGGTGAATCGGTAAATGCTTAATTTACAAAGTAATTGCATGTGTTTTGTTTAAGATACGTTCATGCTTAATGTATGTAGCTTGGCTATCACGAATTTAAGGATGTGTGCATTGCTTAATTGCATAATGAAGCTAGATTGTAATTTTCGCTTAGTGAATTATTATCTAGTGGATTGAGACAAGGCAGGGTTGGTGTTAATTTGGTGGCCTATGATAAGTGAAATTGCATTTGAATCAGGGATGTCGATACGGTTTTAGTCACTATAGCATTTAAATTAATCTATTGATTAGCATTCTGAATCTGTCTGCCAACCCCCCCTGTGTTTTATTGTTGTGTTCATCTGGAAAATTCGCTTTGAATGAAAATATTGGTCGTTGGGAGACGACTTGGTTCACTTTCATGTACTGCATTTAATATGTTTTAATTTGGTGGGGTACGGCCTCTATCACTCGTCTTGTGACCAAAGATTATACTCAAATTTTTGGGTTGGATTATGGGGATACCTTTTCCCCTATGGCAAAGATGGCTTTTGTTCGTTTATTTATCACCCTGGCTGCTCTTCAACAATGGCCTTTTTATCAACTGGATATTAAAAATGCTTTCATTGATTGTGATTTGCAAGAAGAAACCTATATGGAACAACCTCCTGGGTTTGTTGCTCAGGGGGAGTCTTCTAGGATGGTATGTCGTCTTCGCAAATCTCTATATGGCCTAAAAGAATCTCCTAGGGCCTGGTTTGGAAAGTTTAGCAATGTTGTTCATCAATTTGGTATGACTTGGTGTGAAGCAGATCATTTTGTCTTTTATCAACACTCGAGTGTTTGATGTGTTTACTTGATAGTTTATGATGATGACATCGTTCTTACACAAAGTAACAACCATGACATCTCTCAGTCGAAACAACATCTTTGTAACCATTTTCAGACCAAAGATCTTGGCAAACTCAGATATTTCTTGGGTATTGACGTGGCACAGTCCAATGATGGTATTGTTATATCTCAGAGAAAGTATGCCATGGATATTCTGGAGGAAACTAGGTTGGTGAGTTTAAAGTCTGTTGATACATCCATGGATCCCAATACTAAACTTCTACCAAATTAGGGGGAGCCTATATCTGATCCTGAGCAGTATAGAAGATTGGTTAGGAAATTGAATTATCTTACCTTTACTCGTCCTGACATTTCCTTTGCAGTTAGTGTGGTAAACCAATTTCTTAATTACCCATGTGAAGATCATTGGAATGTAGTCATTTGTATCTTGAAGTATATTAAAAGATCCCCTGGAAAAGGATTGTTATATGGTTCTAATAACCATACAAGAGTTGTTTGCTATTCAGATGCTAATTGGGCAGAATCTCCTTTTGATAGAAGATCTACATCTGGGTATTGTATCTCCATTGGTGGTAACTTGATCTCATGGAAAATTAAGAAACAAAGTGTTTTAGCAAGATCCAGTGCAAAAGCAGAATATAAAGCTATGGCCTCAACTTCCTATGAACTTGTTTGGCTCAAACAATTCCTTAGAGAGTTACAATTTGGAGATGTTACTCAAATGACACTTATGTGTGACAATTAGACTACTCTTCATATTAGCTCTAATCTTGTCTTTCATGAAAGGACCAAACACATTGAGATTGATTGTCATTTCATTCGGGAAAATATCATGTTTGGAGACATCAAGACTGAGTTTGTTAACTCAAGTAATTAGTTAACAGATATTTTTACTAAGTCTTTACGGGGGCCTAGAATTGATTATATTTGTAACATGCTTGGCACATAAGATTTGTATGCTCCAGCTTGAGGGGGAGTGTTAGATATTGTTTAGATATTGTTTGATATTTATTAAGATATTGTTAGATATTGTTAATCACAATATCAAACAATATCTTCTATTTACTTTATTTATTTTCAGTTACTCTTTTTAATTGTACCTCTCTCTATTATAAATAGATTACCCTATGTGTGGTTTATACATAAGGGAGATTAATCTCAAACCCTATTTTCTTTCTTCTCATTAGAGATGAAAGGGGGAGCCAATTGTTTTTTGGTATTGGCCCAAATTGAGAAAAAGAGTACAGAGGAGTAGATTGGAAGAGTACCAATGGTGGAAGAGTATGTCGACATGTTTTTAGATTAAGTTCCTCGACTACCACCAAGTAGGGATATAGATTTTTTCTATTGATCTAGTCCCTACAGCTTGTCTAGTGTCTGCGACTCCTTACAGAATGGCATTGACTGAATTGGCAGAGCTCAAGAAACAGATTGAAGAGCTCCTAAAGAAGAAGTTTATTAAACCTAGTGTGTCACCCTGGGGAGCTTTTATGCTATGGGTGAAGAAGAAGAATTGAAGCTCAAGGCTTTGTGTAGACTACCCCTAATTGAACAAACTCACGATCAAGAACTACTATCCACTACCAAGGATAAATGATTTGTTACACCAGTTGAGAAGGGCAGGTGCATTCTCTAAAATTGATTTAAAGTTTGGATATCATCATATCTTAGTCAGACTAGAGGACGTCCAGAAGACATCGTTCAGATCGAGATATGGACATTACGAGTATGTGGTAATGACATTTAGGGTGACTAATGCTCCAATGGTCTAAATGGATTACAGGAACAAGATCTTCTGACCCTACTTGGACAAGTTATCTAGATGTAAAGGTTCCTTTCGCAAGACTCTAGAGAAGAGAAGAATGGATTGATTCAAAATGGAAGCAAAATGAAATGCATGTGAAAGGATAAAAGTCGAACCAACATAAGTGAAAGAAACATAAAAATGGCAAGTAAAGGAATGTAAAAGATGGAGAGGAGCACGTCACTTTAGAGGAGAGGCAAAGCCATTGAATCCTTTAAAGATGAGTAGTGTGTGCCGCCACTTGAAACACAAGGTGTAAAAATTCTCCAAAATGATCAACCCCTTATAAGAGTTAAGGTCCCCTTAAATAAAATAGTCTAGGGTTCCTTTAGCAAAACAACAAAGTTTAAGGAAACATAATAAACCTAACATTCTAAAAAGTAGGTCAACATAGGAACACATGGGAAGCTTCTAGAATGCTTCTCAACCATTGTCCTAGGTGGCAAACTTCATGGCCAAGGCTCCCAAAGATGCCATTCTAGATGCTTCTAGAAGTCTTGGTAGTCAAGGCATGTGAGCCGCTCCTTTTCTAGATGTTTCTAGAAAGTTTTCCTCTTTCTCTTTCCTCCACATGTGTTATATAAGCTCTCCTAGTTGCGTCATCACCTTGTGCGTCCCACCTTTTAATGATCCTACAAAAGTAATTAAATGACATTATCATGTTGGTTAAGGTTAAGCTAATCTTGGGTCAATAAGTCAACCCAAAGTTAAGGTCAACAAGTTAACTTAAAATAGTCAACCAACACCAACTTCACAGAATCTAAACTAGAGTGATGCAAAATAAAGATAAAGAGGACAATGCCTTCCCTTTTGATATGCTTCTAGTGATCCTCCTAGGATTGGCCTCCATGGAACTTTACGAAGCGGTCACATCTTTATCAGAAATAGAGCGGGTATTGCTTCTTGCCCTCCTCCATAACAAGTATCGAGTTGATTGCTGAGCTTGCGGCAAATAAATACAAAGCTAGGTGTTAGGTTGGTTGAGGGTTGGTAAGTATAAGCAATGTTGCCACCTCTTATTTGAGGCATTGGAAAGCCTTCTCATATTCTTTTGTCCATGTGTAATCTTTTGTACCCTTCAAAAGCTTGTAGAGTGGTCTAGATTTCTATGCTAGGCAAGACACAAAGCGAGACAGTGCTACCACTCAACCATGGAAGCATTGGACCTCCTTGATGCTCGTTAGGCTTCTCATGTTAATTATAGCTTCACACTTGTCAAGATTGACTTCTCTGCCCTTCCAAGTTATCATAAAGCCTAAAAATTTGCCCCATTTTACACAAAAAAGAATTTATCTAGATTTAACCTCATATTATGAAGGCGTACCTTATAAAAAACGGTAGTGCTCAAGGTGACTAGTTATTATGACACACTTGACCACCATGTCATCCTCACAGACTTCCATAATATTATTGATGCGGCCAATGAAGACCTTGTCCATTAGACGCTGGTAGGTTGCCCCTGCGTTATTTAGGCTAAAAGGCATGATCGTATAGTAGTAGTTGGCACCCTCTATCATGAAAGTCATCTTCTCCTCATCGTGCAGGTACATTGTAATTTGATTGTACCCACTTGGGTGACCTGGGAGGGCTCTAGACCAAGAGGAAAATTCTACATTGATTCGTCGAAGAAAGGTCAGCCTTCTTCCTATAGATCGACATTGGGGTCGAGCTCTATATAGTGTGGTTTTGTCCCCTTTTGGTAGTCTCCACTTGGTTGATGTAGTCTCTTCTTGGGCTGCCAAGCAGGGATTGATTGAGCCTGTGGGGAGCACGTATAGGATAACCTTCAAGCTTGAAAGGTAGCATATTTGGGCCTCGTCCACATCTGCCTTGATAGTTATGGGAACTTCATCGCCATATGCAGAGTAAACACCACATCGCCTAGTTGGTTGATGATTTTTCTTTCGATTAGGATATTGTAGGAAGTATTTGCCTTAACGAGGAGATATATGTCTGTCATCGTGCGGTGTGCCTCTATGTTGTCAAATGTTGTTGAGAGGTCAATATAGCCTCTAGTGTGAACTATTTCCCAATGAATTCGGGGAGGGGCTCCAAATGAGGTCGAACAAGCTTGGTATCGACTTAGAACTTCTGAAAGGCGTGGTAGAAAAAATGTCAGCGAAAATTCCTTGGTCTATGAGGATTTTATAAACTCGCTAGTTGGCAATTATTGCGGTGACGATGATAGGGTCGTCCTGGTTTGGGTCGCTGGGTTTGAAGTCATCGTTAGAAAACATGATATGTGGCAAGGTTCAAGGATGAAATTGGTTAAACGAGTTGATTCTCCACTGATATCTCTTTTGAGCAGCTCGAGAGCTCCCCCTCCAACGTTGTGTGCCTTTAATATGAATCACAATTATGTGAACTCTATTTGCACAACGATTGACTTAGGATCTTTAAGGTTAGAACCTATAGAAAACTTGGAAACTTAGTGAAAAGGTGGATTAGAAAGAGATGTAAGTTCCAATTGGCCAGTATCGTAAAAACATCAATATCTTGGGTTGTAGAACTCCAACTGGCGTGATTCGAAAATGGGGTGAAATTTCACTTTTTGAAATACAATTTTGGCTAAAGAAAAACTAATTTTAGACGAGTGGAATGAGAGTTATGATTATAAGATAAATCTGGACATAAGTGAGTTTTTGATTTTGAGTGAAACAAGAAGATGCAAATATGAAAAGTGGAAGGAAAGAATCACTATTTCCCATGGAGGCAACACACAAAGTAGGGGAAAATCCTTTGATACAGCCAAAGGTTCTTGAATCACTCAAGAATTTAGGAGAATCACTCTTATTAGAATAAAAGAGATAAACTCTAATTTTCTGAATCAAACTCAACTTCTTTTCATTGATAAAATGGTTCAGGTTATATAGAAGCTTTAACCACTAGACTTACAAAAGACCCATAAATTACAATTATATCCCACTTAAGTTATTAATGATCACACTACTTAATAGCTTATCATAACTAAAATTGTGGCAACTCAAAAGTCACCCAAAAGCATTCAGCTATGCATCCTCTTGGTCTCCCAAAGGCTGATGACTAAGTTGCAATTGGGCCATTATTACAACTTGAAATAAAACTAAACTAGAGTCCATTAATTGATTAAACCAAAACATAATTTGGTCAGTAATGAGTTCAAATTTTTGCCCTCATTTAATATTTAAATTTGGGGATTTAATTGAATTTTCTGTGCTTAAAGATTGATTTAATTAGGATTTGTGATTATTGGATTTATTGAGTAAGTTTGGTAATAATGGCGTAAAAATTGATTTTAGTTGCATAAAATATTAGTGGATATTCTAACGTTTGTTTATGCAGCTGGAATTTATTTTTGATCATTAATAGTGTGGATTTGAAATATTCAAAGTTACAAAATGAGTCCAAAATTAGGAAATTCTGGAAAAGAATAAATCAAGAGCTAAATGCACCCCCAGATTTTATTTGCACACTCCTCCTACAAGTGGACCACAAAAACCTGTTCTGCACCCCCAATCTTTACTAAGTTGCACCCCTCCTACCACTTAAACTCCACTTAACCAGATTATGCCATGTGGCAATCCCCACTTTTCATATCAGACCAACCATATGCTGACATGTGTCATTATCCTTGCAAACACATATGCACCAATTAGGGTGTGCCACATCATCATCTTCCTCCATCTCACACATGAAACCCTAACCTTAATTTTCCTCCTCTCCTACAATCACCATGGCAGCCGCCGGTCACTATTCACGGACCTCGCCATCAGCCGCGCCACCACCACAGATCTGCATCTAAATCATCTCGTCAACCTTCAGCATCCGAAAATGCGAGTTCCTCCGACCACCACACTTCACGCGCAACACCTCCATTTTCTCGCCGGCCACCATCTCTGCAGCAGACCACGAGTTCTTCTTCCTCACGCCCCAGCCATGGCAGCCCCATCCAACCGTCAATTGCAACAACACCGTTCGCCACTCTCACTGGCACCGCAACTCCACCATCTTCAACCTTCTGCACAATCATGCGAGCACACTACGAGCCTGAAACCAACCAGATCTGCACCGTCACCGTCTGCACCTTCAATTCTGGCCACATAACCAGAACCTCGTGCCACGGCGTCACTGTGAATGAACGCACCTACAGCAGCAACAGATCCACCATTTCTTCATCTCTGCCAGCAAAACACTTCCAGACCAACAACAACCACCTTCGAAGATCTCGCAGCAGCACCACTTCCTCGCAAACACCATCTCCATAGCAGTAGCGGAAGAGCCACCACAACGCACCACCGTGGACGAGCCAGCGCCGGCAGTAGAGGAGCAACCGTCATTGCCATCTCTATCTCCATTGCATCTGTAGAAACCCTAATTCTGGAGAGAGAAAATGCACTCCACGTGTCAGGCTGCTATTGGACAGTCAAATTGGTCAACTGGTCAACTGGTCAAAGTCAATAGTCAACTCTGGTCAAAACTGCAAAAATGGTTAAATAAGAGGGGCAGAATTGGAAATTAGACAGAAATTAAGTTGCTAATTAATTAAATAAAAATAAAAGATTTTAGTAACCGACAGATAAAGCCTAAAGTCTAGTTCAAGCCTATATAAAGACACTTAAGGGAGCAGAAATGAGACAACTGACAACTTACAACTTAGACACTTAGAACTCTATGGTTTTGGCAGACACTGTCATCCATCACATCTCTCATTCTCTCTTTTCTTTTATTTTCTTTCCTTCATCATATATTATCATGTATTCCATCAAAGCCATGGAGGGCTAAGCTTTAAGGGTTGATTCCACTATAATTTCTTAACTGGATTCTGAGGTTAGATGAATTTATGTGTTTGTTATTTTGATTATTGTTGTGGTTTTTGTTTATCTATGTCCTTTGCTTCTTAATCGAATAGAAAATAATGATTTTAAATCTACATGCATGCTAATCATATGAGTTAAAAGGTTTTTAAATTAAATTGAGACTTTACTTTGATTTTATTTAGAAACTTTCATTTGATTAAATAAGTTTTTTCCAATAATTGAGACTTTACTTTGATTAGAGGTAATTACTTTAACTAAAATTAGTCAAGACTTTACTTTGATTAATTAAGTTTTCTATTTGGTGAAGAAACAAAGGAATAAACATGATTAGGCATAGTAAAATTAATTGAGACTGTACTTTGATTGAATTTACTATGGACAATCTAACAATTCTCACTTTTAATTGAGACTGTACTTTGATTAAAAGTGAGAATGCCAACAAATGAATTGAGTTTTTACATTGATTGATTTGTAAATCAACAACAATAATTAATTTAACAATAATCTCTAGATAACCAATGAAGAATCTTATTTAGAAAAAGCAGTGGAATTGACCTATTTACTATTATTGTGTTTACAATCTTTCGTGTCATTTTCTTTGCATATCAAAACCCCCTATTTTTATAGTTGCTAGTTTTAATTGCATTTTTAAGAATCAAATATTTGAGATCAATTCCGTATTCGTTGTGAGACGACTCAGGGTTATCTTAACCCTAACTATTTTGTTCACTACTAACTTGGCAATACTGAAGTTGCTAAAGTTAAGTAGTGGTAATTTGATCGCCTAACAACAGCGATATCAATCAGCCAATTTTACAAAGAATTGAGCCATTATTTAAACAAACTAATAACTTCAAAAAAAAAACTGCACCAAAGTGGTGTATTAGACCTTCTCTATTTGGGCCATGATGCTATTCATATCAGCCTTGTTGCGGGTGAGGCTCTTTTCACTCAGTCTTTGGTATCTGAATGACTGTGTTGGGTTGCTCTATCTGATCTCGACCTCTTCCTGCGTAGCTTCCCTTAAGTACATGCACTCGTCAATGGTATGTCCTATAGTTTGGTGATAAGCATAAACCGTCGGGGTTGGCGTGAGGAGGGGAAGGTCGAGGTTTGAGAAGCTAGATGAGTTCAAGGTTATAGGCTTCTTTAAGGATGGCACCCTTGTGTGGTTCTGTCCGCTAAGTGACCATTCCTATCCTTGGTGTTTGCGGCCACGCTAGCGGTTTTCCGGACTCGCTTGTGTCAATTGTCTTCAATGGCCATCTACCGAGGTGCACACTCCCTGTACCCGGACTTTAGAGATAGGCGTCCTGGCAGGTGGAGGGTCCTGAATGCAACAGGTAATCTTCGTTGTCGTTCCAAATGAGGGATCCACTTGTAGAAAACACTCTCACGCTCAAGTCTGTAAGAGTTGGGGATTCAATGGGTTACATTAGCAAGTAGTGTTATGTGTTGGATTTGATTTAGTGTCTTTATCATAGAATAATGTTAACATAAATAGGATTACATGTTGGCCCTATAATTATGATGGCAATAATGACCATTTACTTGTCATTAAAGCATATCAAAATTGTCAAGATACTACTGGTTAGTGCACGATCTCTTTTAAGGGGAGATCTTAATGGGTAATTAATCATGTGTTAATGGACCCCTTTTGAGCTCATATATCCATTGGACCCATTATAGATAGTTGGGTCGGGCATGCACAAAAAAATAATAAGATAAAATCAAAACTTAATCACTCATAATGATTTTTATGTAAAACTTCCTTCAAAGGTTTCTTGAGAAAAACAATTTTGTCCTTGAATAGTCCTTGAAGATCAGTACTAATGAGCACAGATTTTCAGAGTGTATGTTCACTTGTACTCTTGAAATGATAGAAAATATTAGAAACATATAGTATAGAATAGAGTTAATCGATTATATGTTAAGTTTGGACAAAGTTTTAGACAATAAAATATTAATTAGGACAATCAAACATTTCATTTATAATAATAAATTGATATTAGATAATTATATTATCATAGAATAATTGAAACACAATTTTGTGCATCACAAAATAATTATTTATATTTTATCATAATCGATTATTATATTCTATGTAAGGAAATAAAAAATATTTAAGGTATAGGTATTTATTTAAAAGATGATACTTAAATATTTTAATAAAAGTTAAAGCTATAAATATATTTTTTATTAATTGAAGTTCATTTTATTAAAATCATTGTCTCTATATTATTTTCTAAACTTATCCTTTGAGCTCTTTGTGTTTTCTAACCTTAACCTTCATCCTTTTAAAGATAAAAAAACTATAAGATCGATTTTAGAGAAGAATTCTACAAATTCATTTGATCATAGTGAAGAACAAACTAAGTTCACTTTTTATCATTCTTTAGGTTGTTTTCTTTTCGAGTTTGCATGTGTTTGCTAGTAAAATGCATGTGACTTGATTATGCTCAAAGTGAATCTTTGTTAGTCTATGATCATGATAATGTCTTTAGATTCTAATTTGGTATTTTATTGTTATAGTTAGATTATCCTCTTAGAAATGCAACTCTAAGGAGCAATTGTGAGCTAGGAAGCTACTTAATCAAGGTAAGGGAAGCTAGAGTTATTTGTTGTTCTTTATACTTGTTAAAGGAAGTTCATGTCAACCCGTCTCGAGAATCGGCCCGGGTTTGCCTGTGCCGACCATCAGACCTAGGTTGGCCCCATTTGGCATTCGGCCTAGGCCAACCTTTCTCGACTTTCGGTCCGAGTCAACCTATCTCAGCCTTTGGCTTGAGCTGACCCGTCTTGGCATTCATGATGAAGGATTGACCCCAACCAAGGATGAAGGCACATGCTTAAGAAGACTAAGCATGTTTAGAAAGGAAGTTCACTAATCCTTCATCCCTTTTATTTGTGTTTGTTATTTTTGATTCCCTAAGTTGAATCAACTTTAGTTGACTTGTTGACCTTTGACTAGGTTTGACTTGTTGACTATAGTTGACTTGACTTAAGCCAACATGCTAATCTATGTTTATTTGCTTTGTAGGTTAATTAGGAGTAAGAAAGCAATGCTAGGTGGCGCATGATGATTGGGGAGCATAAATGATGTGGATGAGAGAGTAAAGCAAAGGCATAAAGCATAAAGTAAAAGGCATAAAACAAGTGTACCTATGTACCTTTCGCCTCCTTTATTTTTAGCACACTTTGGCCACTTTCTAGAGACATATGAGACACATTCTTGGTCTCCTTTTGTGCTAGAACGAAATTAGCCTTGCACACACCATAGTTAGCTCTTTTGTCTCTCATTTTTGTAACCTTATTTGACCTAGTTTCTAGAAGCTAGGGTTAGGTTTTTGTAGAGACATCCTTAGGTATCTTTTATTTGCTTAAAGGCCCCTAAACTCTTCTATATAAGGGGTGCTCCTAGACATGTAAAAGGGTTGAACATTTTGAAGTAAAAACACTCTTGTGTCTCAACCATTTGTGAGAGTTTCCTCCCTTGGGAGTGAATACTTTTAAGCCTTATCTTGCATAGCAAGTGGCGGCACACATCCACTCATCTTCAAGGTTGCCATGGCTTCTAGCCTAGCCTTGTAGTGGCGTGCTTCTAACATTTTTACCATTTCTTTCCTTTCCATTTTATGTTTTCTTCTTCCTTTAATTGTTCTTGGTTTTCTATTGTTTATGTGCCTTCCATTTCCTTTTCATTTTGAATCAATCCATTATCTTCTTCTCTTGAGCTTTGTGAAAGGAACCTTCACATCTAGATAGCTTGCTATCTTAATGTCCAGTGGGGATTTCACTTAGCTTTCTTAAACAACTCACACCATATTCAATCATCTTCAAAAGAAACAAGTTAATCCTTCATCATTTGGTATCTAGAGCCTAGGTTATCTTGAATATGGTGTTTTTCATGTGCTAACCTTGTCTTGTTGTAGCTATCTTTGTATGGTTCAAATCCACTTCCATTGCACATAAAAACAATGCTGGTAGAAACTGTTCACGATTTTAAAAGATTAAACTGCACCTGCTCAGTGATCCAAAAATTACGTTTTTGGTGTCAAAAGAAAGCTCTTTGAGTCTAGTTTCCAGAAAAAAAAGAACCAACGCATTTGGAGTTCTGTGGAGAGAGTTATGATAAAATGAGTGAGCAAAGGTCAGAGCTGCCGAGAATACGAAAAACAACGTTTTCAGGTTATGTTGTGGCAATTTTGGCTTCGGTTTTGTGACTCTTTTGCTCCTAAATGTGGTTGGATAACATGTCTTTTGATGCTTACTCTTTGAGCCTCAAATCCATGAGTTTAAATGCATGATAGCTACATGTTTGTGTCTTTGTGTATGTCATGTTGAGTCTTTAAATGTGTCTAACTTTTGCTTGAGTCATATGTCATATGCTTCTTTGAGTTTTCTTATTCTTGTTTCTAAGTATTTGAGCTATTGCATGAGATCTATGCCTTTTGTTGTAGCATGCTCCTTGAAATTGATTTTGACCTAATTTTAAGGAACTAAGTGTTCAAGACACCCTAAAACATCCTTCTCATCATTTTAAATACCTAGTTTTGAAAAGAAAAAGTGTTTTCAAGACTAAAAACAGTTTGGCCGAGAGCTAATGTGTTGCTTGGTGAATCCATTTGGCCATTTTTACTAGGTGTTATGCTACCAAATTTTATACTTGGATTTTGGGTGATATTGGCAAATTAGTTCCATGTTTTAACTTGGTTATGATCTTTCTTGGTGTATGCATAATTTGAGGTATAATCTTGGCTTGTTCAAATGCTTTCCATAGAGTCTTTAAAAGTGTTTTTCATTGCTTTAGTCTTATTCAAGTTTTGTCTTTAAAACAAAATTTCCTTAGAAGTTAAACTTTCTTGTTTTTGTGCTTTTCTTGCTTGTCACTAGGTGTTCTTTGTTGTGTCTTAGTAGTTTTCTTTTCTTGAAACTCTTGGGATGTTGTGGCCGAATCACTTGTCTTGCATTTGAAAGGTTTTGAACAAGTTTTTAAAAGTGTTTGCTTCACTCCTTTGGTAGATTTTGAGTGCTAGCCTTGCCTTGTTACTTTGGGAGAGTGATCTAAACACTTGGGTTACAATTTGGGTTGGATTTGGTCTCGGTTTTCATGTTGTCTAACCTCTAATCCATTTATTTTGTCTCGAATTTGAGTGTTTTTGTTGTAGGAATCATGGCAAGTTCATCAAATGCACCTACACCAAACAAAAACAATACATTGATGAGATTGCTTTGGGATTTGGAGTTATCTAGGAAGGAGGCCTTTGAACAATTAAGAAAAGACAAGGAGCAAAGTGACCTAAGAATCTAAGAGCACATTCAAAGGCTTGAAGCTAAAGAGAAAGAAAGAGAGGCTAGGAAAAGAGGGCATTCTAGGCGCAACCCATCACAAGAGAAGCAAACTCCAAAGATTCCTAAGTTCTATGGAGGAAGTGATCCCAAAATCTTCCTTGATTGGGAAGCTAAAGTTGATCAAATTTTCAATGAATATCATGTAAAGGATCAAGCACAAGTTGATCTAGTAGTTTTAGGATTTTTGGAATATGCCAATACTTGGTGGCATAAAGTTTGTAAGAATTATAACCAAGGGCCACCCGCGGCTTCTTGGATGGACATTAAAACTCTTATGCGCGCTAGATTTGTTCCTCCCTCCTGTAGGAAGGAACTTCTTTTGAAGCTCCAAAGGCTTCACCAAGGTTCTATGAGTGTGAGTGAGTACTTTAAAGAATTAGAGTCTCAAATGCATAGGGTTGAAATAAAAGAAACTAACAAAGAGAAAATAAAAAGATTTGTGAGTGGTCTTAGGAGAGACATACAAGACCAAGTAGAGTTGTATGAGTACTCCACTCTTGAAAATGTTTTCACACTTGCCCTTGGGATTGAAATTCAATTGAAAAGAAAAAGAAGGGCAAGGAAGAGTTACTCACCCAACCACTACTTTAGTCACTCATGGAAGGGAAAGGATAAAAAGAGACATGATAAGTTCCCTTCTAACTCTCATCAAGAACCACCAAGTAAAAGTAAATCTCCAAGTGATCACATTCACCATTCCACTTCTTCAAGATCAAGTTCCATTAAATGTTTTAAATGTTTGGGTTATAATCATATTGTTTTAAATTGCCCAACCAAGAGGACCATGGTCTTAAAGAAGAGTAATGATGTTGAAAGTGAACACTCATCTCCCCATTCTCTTTCAAAAGAATCTTCTTCCTCTAATAAAACTAAAATTTTTGAGAAAGACCCTATGTCATTAAGGCGCATGATAGGTCAAGATCAAAGTGAGCTTGAGCCAACTCAAAGAGAAAACATTTTTCAATCTAGATGCAAAATTAACAAATGGGTTTGCTCTCTAATTATTGGTGGAGGAAGTAGTACCAATGTAGCTAGCACAAGGTTGGTGGAAAAGCTTAGCTTAGAAACCATTCCTCATGCTAAGCCCTACAAGCTTGCTTGGATAAGTAAAGAGGTAGAAATAGATGTCAATAAACAAGTCCTAATTAACTTCTCTATAGGAAGCTACAAAGATGAGGTGCTATGTGATGCTGTTCCCATGGAAGTCACACATATCTTACTAGGTAGGCCATGGCAATTTGATAAACAAACTTTACATGATGGTCATACCAACCAATACATTTTCTTCAAAAATGGGAAAAAGACAACTTTACTACCTCTATCACCTCAAGAAGTTAATAAGGATAGAAATAAAATAAGAAAAGATAAAGAAGAAAAAGAAAAGGGGCAAGCTTTCACCAAGGTGTTATTTGCCTACAAAAAAATTCTTCCAAAGCAAGATGTGCATCACTCTTCCTTCTCTTCCCAAGCCAAAAAGGAAGGCCTAAAGCATAAGCAAGAGAGGAAGAGTAGTCTAGAAAATAAAGATGGCCTAACCAAAGCTAGGGGTGATACCCTTAGAAAGGATGGAACAAAAGCTCATAAAAGGGAGGCGCAAATCCTCCCCCAAATCAAGTCAAGTTCCATCCACAAAGGCTTAAAGAATTTGTGGTCAAATTCTCTCCAAGAAGGGGAGGATGATGAAGGATTAACCCCAACCAAGGATGGAGGCACATGCTTTCCTTTCTAAACATGCTTAGTCTTCTTAAGCATGTGCCTTCATCCTTTGTTGGGGTCAATCCTTCATCATCCTCCCCTCCTTGGAGAGAATTTGACCACAAATTCTTTAAGCCTTTGTAGATGGAGCTTGACTTGATTTGGGGGAGGATTTGCACCTCTCTTTTTTGAGCTCTTGTTCCATCCTTTGTAAGGATATTACCCTTAGCTTTGGTTAGGCCATCTTTAGCTTGGGAAGAGAAGGAATGGTGATGCACATCTTGCTTTGGAAGAATTTTTTTGTAGGCAAGTAACACCTTAGTGAAAGCTTGCCCCTTTTCTTTTTCTTCTTTATCTTTTCTTATTATATTTCTATCCTTATTAACTTCTTGAGGTGATAGAGGTTGTAAAGTGGTCTTTTTCCCATTTATGAAGAAAATGTATTGGTTGGTATGACCATCATGTAAAGTTTGTTTATCAAATTGCCATGGCCTACCTAGTAAGATATGTGTGACTTCCATGGGAACAACATCACATAACACCTCATCTTTGTAGCTTCCTATAGAGAAGTTAATTAGGACTTGTTTATTGACATCTATTTCTCCCTCTTTACTTATCCAAGCAAGCTTGTAGGGCTTAGCATGAGGAAAGGTCTCTAAGTTAATTAGAGAGCAAACCTATTTGTTAATTTTGCATCTAGATTGAAAAATGTTTTCTCTTTGAGTTGGCTCAAGCTCACTTTGATCTTGACCTATCATGCGCCTTAATAACATAGGGTCTTTCTCAAAAATTTTAGTTTTACTAGAGGAAGCAGATTCTTTTGAAAGAGAATGGGGAGATGAGTGTTCACTTTCAACATCATTACTCTTCTTTAAGATCATGGTCCTCTTGGTTGGGCAATTTAAAGCAATGTGATTATAACCCAAACATTTAAAACATTTAATGGAACTTGATCTTGAAGAAGTGGAATGGTGAATGTGATCACTTGGAGACTTACTTTTACTTGGTGGTTCTTGATGAGAGTTAGTAGGTAACTTATCATGTTTCTTTTTATCCTTTCCCTTCCATGAGTGACTAAAGTAGTGGTTGGGTGAGTAACTCTTCTTTGCCCTTCTTTTTCTTTTCAATTGAATTTCAATCCCAAGGGCAAGTGTGAAAACATTTTCAAGAGTGGAGTACTCATACAACTCTACTTGGTCTTTTATGTCTCTCCTAAGACCACTCACAAATCTTTTTATTTTCTCTTTGTTAGTTTCTTTTATTTCATCCCTACGCATTTGAGACTCTAATTTTTTAAAGTATTCACTCACACTCATAGCACCTTGGTGAAGCCTTTGGAGCTTCATAATAAGTTCCTTCCTATAGGAGGGAGGAACAAATCTAGCGCGCATAAGAGTTTTAATGTCCATCCAAGAAGCCGCGAGTGGCCCTTGGTCATAATTCTTACAAACTTTATGCCACCAAGTATTGGCATACTCCAAAAATCCTAAAACTACTAGATCAACTTGTACTTGATCCTTTACATGATTTTCAATGAAAATTTGATCAACTTTAGCTTCCCAATCAAGGAAGATTTTGGGATCACTTCCACCATAGAACTTAGGAATCTTTGGAGTTTGCTTCTCTTGTGATGGGTTGCGCCTAGAATGCCCTCTTTTCTAGGATCTCTTTCTTTCTCCCTAGCTTCAAGCCTTTGAATGTGCTCTTGGATTCTTAGGTCACTTTGCTCCTTGTCTTTTCTCAATTGTTCAAAGGCCTTCTTCCTAGACAACTCCAAATCCCGAAGCAATCTCATGAATGTATTGTTTTTGTTTGGTGTAGGTGCACTTGATGAACTTGCCATGATTCCTACAACAAAAACACTCAAATCCGAGACAAAATAACTGGATTAGAGGTTAGACAACATGAAAACCGAGACCAAATCCAACCCAAATTGTAACCCAAGTGTTTAGATCACTCTCCCAAAGTAACAAGGCAAGGCTAGCACTCAAAATCCACCAAAGGAGTGAAGCAAACACTTTTAAAAACTTGTTCAAAACCTTTCAAATGCAAGACAAGTGATTCGGTCACAACATCCCAAGAGTTTCAAGAAAAGAAAACTACTAAGACACAACAAAGAACACCTAGTGACAAGCAAGAAAAGCACAAAAACAAGAAAATTTAACTTCTAAGGAAATTTTGTTTTAAAGACAAAACTTGAACAAGACTAAAGCAATGAAAAACACTTTTAAAGACTCTATGGAAAGCATTTGAACTAGCCAAGATTATACCTCAAATTATGCATACACCAAGAAAAATCATAACCAAGTTAAAGCATGGAACTAATTTGCCAATATCACCCAAAATCCAAGTATAAAATTTGGTAGCATAACACCTAGTAACAATGGCCAAATGGATTCACCAAGCAACACATTAGCCAAACTGTTTTTGGTCATGAAAATAATTTTTCTTTTCAAAACTAGGTACTTAAGATGATGAGAAGGATATTTTAAGGTGTCTTGAACAATTAGTTCCTTAAAAATTAGGTCAAAATCAATCTCAAGGAGCATGCTACAACAAAAGGCATAGATCTCATGCAATAGCTCAAATACTTAGAAACAAGAATAAGAAAACTCAAAGAAGCATATGACATATGATTCAAGCAAAAGTTAGACACATTTAAAGACTCAACATGACATACACAAAGACACAAACATGTAGCTATCATGCATTTAAACTCATGGATTTGAGGCTCAAAGACTAAGCATCCAAAGACATGTTATCCAACCACATTTAGGAGTAAGAAGAGTAACAAAAACAGTAGCCAAAACTGCCCAACATAACCTGAAAAACGTTGATTCGCGGTGATCTCGGCAGCTTTGACCTTTGCTCACTATTTCAATTATAACCCTCTCCACAAAACTCCAAATGCATTGGTTCTTTTTTTGTTAGAAACTAGACTAACAGAGCTTTCTTTTGACATCAAGAATGTAAGTTTTGGATCACTGAGCAGGTGCAGTTTAATCTTTTAAAATCGTAAAGAGTTTCTGCCAGCATTGTTTTTGTGTGCAATAGAAGTGAATTTGAACCATACAAAGATAGCTACAACAAGACAAGGTTAGCACATGAAAAACACCATATTCAAGATAACCTAGGCTCTAGATACCAAATGATGAAGGATTATCTTGTTCCTTTTAAGATTATTGAATATGGTGTGAGTTGAATAAGAAAGCTAAGTGAAATCCCCACTGGACATTAAGATAGCAAGATATCTAGATGTGAAGGTTCCTTTCTCAAATCTCAAGTGAAGAAGATGATGGATTGATTCAAAATGAAAAGGAAATGGAAAGCACATAAACCATATAAAACCAAGAACAATTAAAGGAAGAAGAAAACACAAAATGGAAAGGAAAGAAATGGTAAAAATGTGAGAAGCACGCCACTACAAGGCTAGGCTAGAAGCTATGGCAACCTTGAAGATGAGTGGATGTGTGCCGCCACTTGCTATGCAAGATAAGGCTTAAAAGTATTCACTCCCAAGGGAGGAAACTCTCACAAATGGTTGAGACACAAGAGTGTTTTTACTTCAAAATGTTCAACCCTTTTACATGTCTAGGAGCACCCCTTATATAGAAGAGTTTAGGGGCCTCTAAGCAAATAAAAGATACCTAAGGATGTCTCTACAAAAACCTAACCCTAGCTTCTAGAAACTAGGTCAAATAAGGTTACAAAAATGAGAGACAAAAGAGCCAACTATGGTGTGTGCAAGGCTAATTTCGTTCTAGCACAAAAGGAGACCAAGAATGTGTCTCATATGTCTCTAGAAAGTGGCCAAAGTGTGCTAAAAACAAAGGAGACCAAAGGTACATAGGTACACTTGTTTTATGCCTTTTACTTTATGCTTTATGTCTTTGCTTTACTCTCTCATCCACATCATTTATGCTCCCCAATCATCATGCGCCACCTAGCATTGCTTTCTTACTCCTAATTAACCTACAAAGCAAATAAACATAGATTAGCATGTTGGCTTAAGTCAAGTCAACTATAGTCAACAAGTCAAACCTAGTCAAAGGTCAACAAGTCAACTAAAGTTGATTCAACTAAGCCAACTTAGGGAATCAAAAAATAACAAACACAAATGAAAGGGATGAAGGATTAGTGAACTTCCTTTCTAAACATGCTTAGTCTTCTTAAGCATGTGCCTCCATCCTTGGTTGGGGTTAATCCTTCATCAGGTTGACCTATCTCAACAATTGGTTTTGGCCATCTTGATGAGGCTTCTTGGCGAAATTGCTGGAAGAAAGAGTCTCCATGGAGTGATGATGCAGAAGAAAGTGTATAATCTTGGATGGTGAAGGATTGAAAGGTGATGCAAGAACTCTAAGAGGTTCGACCAACTTAGAGGAGGAGGGCTAGAGGAGGTTCTTAGGGAATTATGTATGGAACATCCCAAGTGGATATTACTTGGTATAGTAAAAATATAATTAAAATAAATAATCTGATACCATTCCTATAACGCGAGAAAATTTAAATATTTATCAACAATAAAAAAAAACTAATAATTCAAAATAATCCATTACAAGTTCTAAAAACTAAAATCAACTTTAAAAAGAAAAAATTATGAAATATAGTTCTTTTAAAGATCTTTCAAAATCCCCCAAAGCTAGCCCACATCTCCTCACTTATGCCTCACTAGCATCACCTGAAACCACATTTGCTCTCGTGTGATAATGCCACACGATCATTGCACAACCATAAGAAGAAAGAGTGAGCTAATAAAATAAAGGTTTAATTATTCGGATGGTACCCACTTTGGTAGGAGTGTATCAATTTGGTACCCACGGGAAAAAAATGTCAATTGCATCCTCACTTTTGAAAAAATGTCTTAATTAGGTCTCTTTTAGAAAAAAATAACTAACGCTGTTAACGGCACTACACGTGTCACTCTCTGATTTTTTTAATTTTTTTAATTTTTTTAATTTTTTTTTTTGAAGTTTTTTTTGTTATCACGTGTCAAGTCCTTGTTGTGACACATGACAATGTTAGTGTCACGTGGCAGGATAATGCCACGTGTGGCAAATGCCATTGTACTGATTTCAATTTAGTACCCTTATATATCATATTGTTTCAATTTAGTCCACAGTTTTGTGTCTTTGGTTCAATTTTTTCCCATGTTTTTTAATAATTAAAGTATATTTTTTAATTCATTTTTTATAAGATTAAAAATGATTAAGTATAAATATTTTTACAAAATTAAGTACTTATATTTATATTAAAATTTAGTGGTCAAAGAATACATTGACAAGATATGGGTTAATAATATACAATAATGTAATATGCTAAAAAGTCATTTATAATAATAAAAAAAATATTAGTATAACATTTATACAAATAATAGACTTGGTCTTGAATTGGAGAGAGAGACAATATTGCTCTATTTTGGAAAAAAAAAAGTGTATGACTATATTGTTCTATTAGTATAACATTTTTTACCACTAAATTTTAATGTAAATATCTATCATTAATGTTGTAAAAATATTTATACTTAATTACTTTTAATTTTATGAAAAAGTGAATTAAAAAATGTACTTCAATTATTAAAAAAAATTGGGATAAAATTGAACCAAAGACACAAAAGTGGAGACTAAATTGAAACAATGAGGTATATATGGGTACTAAATTGAAATCAGTACAATGACATTTGTCACACGTGACATTATCCTGTCACGTAGCACTAACATTGTCCCGTGTCATAACAAGGACTTAACATGTGGCAACAAAAAAATTTTGCAAAAAAAAAATTAAAAAAGTTAAAAAAACCATAGAGTGACACATGGCGTGACATTAAAGGCATTAATTTTTTTGTTTCTAAAAAGGACCTAATTAAGGCACTTTTTCAAAAGTGGGGACGCAATTGACACTTTTTCCCGCGGGTACCAAATTGACACACTCCTACCAAAGTGGGTATCATCCGAGTAATTAAACCTAAATTAAACATACATATATAACATATTCACCTCTCCCAAACAACTTAACACAACAAGATACCCATGTGTAGAGACCTTATCTCACAAGATAAAATATATTATTATAGTCTCATAATCTATATGAGACTAACACATCCAAACTCATCATAATCATATCAAAACATAGTTATCAGGATATCACAACCTCTATGAACCTCCATGCTCGTAGCCAACCTCTACGAACCTCCTCGCTCATAGTCCAACCTCTATGAACCTCCCCACTCACAGTCCAACACGCGTGAACACAACAATTTACAAACCTCTCCGCTCGTAAACAATCAAGTGGAGCCCACCAATACGAACGTCCCCGCTCGTATTCTCACACAAGATTTCCAACATTACGGACTTCCCTACCTACAGTCATTACGCGTCCAACTTAATTACAAACCTCCCCGCTCGTAATACATTCAGGCATAAACATAATCATAACCCAACTTGAACAACACATAGGGTTCATACCTTATCATTGTATTTAAAATACATCAATCATCAGGCCCAACATCCGATATACTACAAACGAGGCTTATTACAATTTATCACAACAAAACATCTACACAATGTAACCACGCAAAACTAGCAAGCATGCGTAACATGTATCTCTAACTACAGACATCCAAATTAAGATCACACTGTTTAACCTAAAGAACAACATGTTATGATTTAGTTGTCAAAAATTTAGCTAAAATTATACAGTTAACGAACTAGAAAATGCAATTTTACTAAAATAGTGCAAAGTAGAAAAAATGTAGTTGCCCAACGTTTAGGTTTCCACGCCCAACGGGAGCAAACCCAAGACCCGACGTCTGGCGGTAGGAAACCACCACCCGGCAGAACCCAAACCCAAGACTTAGGGCTTAGCTAAAAGAATCCAACGTCCAGTGGTTCCTGGTACCCAAAAATACAAAAAACATTTTTTCATGAATAATGTACTTGTTTCACACTTACCAACCATCTCATATCCTTTCTAGCTTTCCCAACCTATATCACTTTTTAATTTATATCCACATGACTAATTAAATCCTTTCCTCATGGCACCGTCCCTGCAATACTCACACCAACTAAACAATGCATACACTAAATGCAACCCAAGTACCATCAATCATGCACACAAAACACTTCTTTATACACCAACTCCCTAAAACAGTAGCAATTCAGCCCCTTTTATATCAAAATAACACGCAATCAAAGGTGCATGTTCAAACAGAAACCAAAATGCGCCATCACACAACAACCAAGAGCGAACCTCACTGCGCACTAGGCACTACTTGGCGATTCCAAACTACTGCTCAGCGGTGCACCATAGTTTCATATGCAGAACCTCAACTTCTCCACCTACAAAAATGCCCAAGCCACAAATACGTGAACCACTCATGCAATTGCACGAAAAACCAACCAATCATGCTTCCAACATCCATACATACTCAATTTAGCTCCATCTAAATACATACACACAATTTTCATTCCACACATTGGCACCAAACATCTTACTCATCATGAAACGGGAATCAAATACCTATTTCACAAAAAGAGACACATACAAATAGGTAACATGAGAAATACAACTCCCTTTACCTCTTTTCCCACTGCTCCACCCTTGCTTACGTTAAAGATTACCTCCCAGATGCTTCTTCTTGCCCAGAAAAAACTTCAACCTTCAACTCTAATTCCAAGAACCTTCATATCTCTCTAAACTCTCTTTAGGTCTCCTTTTGATGCTCTCAAAAGTTCAGCTGTCATAGCCCCATGAATTTTCCCCCTAATTCTTCACTAACCAAACCCTCAATTCCTTTTTTTTAGCCCAACAAAAATTAATAAATTAATTAAAAAACGAAAATGGCTTGATTGCCATTCAAGTGGCAGTAACATGGAGGTTTCTACCCATGAATTCCCATAACTATACTGCTCCTCTAACTCCCCTAAAGACGACTAGGGTTCAAGGATCATCCACCATGGTAGCAAAACAATAATGAGTAGAAAGAACTATTTAGCACTAGCCAAGGTTCAAACTCTCATCCACACCAATATCAAGCATATACAAAACCACAAGCCATTACATGTTTCATGACATTTTATGCACATACACAAATATAATACCCCATCACAAGACCACACATCACATGCAAACTAAAAATAAATAATTAAAGTATCACACTAATGGAATCCTTAAGACTTAAACCTAAAACCTCTCAAAACAACTAAGTAATCTCAACCCCTTGAGCTACTATTATTCCTTCTTATAACTTGACAAACTAATTCTTTTAGATATATCTTTAATCCACAATTATTGTAATAAATATTTATTTATTTAATTTTTCCGAGTCTTACACTCTAGCTAGGTGACTCTCAAAGGAAAGTTTGTGGAGTGATTTCAACAACATAACTTTGCACCATTCAAGAGTGATTTACAAAGAAATGAAGACCTTAATTTATTGTAGAAGGTGAGCTCCTAAATGCAAGTTACATGCTAATAGAAATCAAATGCAAATGCACCTAACCATATGAAGGATATACGTCTAAATCTAGATCTAAGATCTGTGAAAAGTGGATCACATGCCATGTGGATGGTTCACGAATTCCTTATTTATCCCATGTGCTAAATGTGCAACTCATTGCAACTCATTGTTAAGCTTAGACACATTCTCGGCCTAGACTTTTTGAAATCGGGCTTGATTGCATCCAATTCCAAAAGCTAGGTGAGAAATGATCCCAACTACTTCTAGACTTTTAAAATTATATAGAAAGCATGGGCTAAAAAATTGGCCAAATTGAAATCTATTCTAATGGACTAGAGCAAGCCCATCTTATCTTGAAATCTTCCTTGGTTCAAGGAAATAGCATTTGAAGTCCATGAATACCATTAGCTCCTTGAAGATCCATCTTCTCATGTATCTTCCTTAGCATGCTCCTAGTTATTAGGCCTTTGATTGGACCTATGGTTGGGCCCAAGCTATCACATCTCGTCTCGATAATTGGGTCGAACCATTTTAGCCTTCGGCACGGACCGACCCTTTTAGCCTTCGGGGCAAGCCGACCTATCTCAGCCTTTAACTCATGAAAACCTTTCTTGGCTTTTGGTACGTGTTAGTTCTTCTAGTGATTCAACACAGGCCGGTCCATCTCGACTTTTAGCTTGAGCCAACCCTTCTTAGCCTTTAGCCCTACTCGACCCTTCTATGCCTTCGGCCCAAGCTTACTCTTCTTGACCTTCGATTGGACTGACCCTTCTCGATCTTCTGCCCGAGCTGACCCTACTCAACCTTTGGTCAAGGGCAGCTTGTATGGACTTTCAATCAGGGTCGGACTATCTCACCTTAAGCCTGGGTTGACATATCTCGAACTTCACCCTAGGTTGGACTGTCTCAACTTTCAGTAAAGGTTAACCCGTCTAAAAAATTAGCTCGAGCTGGTTCGTCATGGAATTCATTGCAGGTTAACCTATCTCAGCCTTGGACCCGAGTATACCCATCTCGGCTTCATCCCGAGTCAGCCCGTCTCGGCCATCGGCTTGGGTCAACTAGTCTAAGCCTTTGGCACGGGTCAACCAGTCTCAACATTCAGCTTGGGTTGATCTGTCTCAAAAGTTTTATAAAAAAAAATATAAATAACTTCTTTTATCAACAATGACTATCTTCAAAGAAAACTTCTGAAATCCAAGCCTACCGAAAACCTTACGTCTCAAAATAAAGTATTTAAACATAACATGATTTTAGTATATGATAACACAAATTGAAAAGATAATTTTTCTCTACTGAAAAATACAATAAAAGTAAGATAAGAAAAAAAAAATCTGTAAAATACATAGAAACTTATTTCATTTCAAAATTTGATCATATAAAAATATTTTCTAACTATGTAAAAGTAATAAAAAAGAAATATGGTTTTCTTTCTATAATAGAGTACACAATGGAGAAATGTCAGTCTTACACCAAAAATATGGGATGTAAATAAAATATAGGTTAAATATGTTTTTGGTCGCTTAACTTTCAATTAAAATTGAACTTTCAATTAAAATTAAAATTAATTCCTCTTCGAAACATTGACCCAATTTAGTCCTTTAACTTTAAAAATATATGAATTTAGTCATTTTAACCAAATTTTGTTAAATTTATTTCACGTTTCAAATGCGTTTCATAATAACGTTTGAGTTGTTTATACCATTTGATACATTTCTGCTTTAATATTAACTATAAAATGCATTTGAAACGTCAAATAAACTTAACAAAATTTTATAAAAGAATTAAATCTATTCTTAGAATATTAAAAATATATTAAACCCATAAAATATCAAATAATCTCGAGCATGACAACCTTTCTTAGAAATCCAATAAAAAAACTAATGCAAATTTAAGCCTATAAATATTGAATTTGGTATTGAGTTTTATAAGAACAATCGAAGTATTTCACTGTATAAAAGAACAATATAACCCTTATTCATATTCGATATTTAAATTAAATAACATTGTTGAAAAAAATTGTTAATAGAAACTTTTTCCTTAATACTTTTTCATAAGAATTAAATACGATAAAAAATAAATGACTTTTTTGTAAATAAAATTAACTCGTTCGTAAATTAAAAATAAAAATTTCTAAAAAAATTAAGAGAAATGTTATTAGGAGTGTTGTAAGTTACAATTTTTAGCATACATTTTGTTATTAATTAAAATTTTCATAAAATTGAAAAATGGGAGTAGGAAACTATGAAAGAATACCAGAAGAATTCGATAAACAAAACCAAGATGTCGATATGTCCGAGTGGTTAAGGAGGTAGACTTGAAATCTACTGGGTTTCGCCCGCGCAGGTTCGAATCCTGTTGTCGACGTTTTATTTTTTTATGTATTGTTTTATTAACATTTTTCGTCATTGTTTGTATTTTTGAATCTATAAAAGGTTAGGGTTTTAGAATTTCTAAATCTTGTGGTTTTGGCGCTGAATGAGTGTGAAGGGATTGTAATGGAAGAACAATTGGGGAACGGCATGATGTCAAGGTCGAAAACGACTCAGGAGTTGGCGATGGAAGGACAGAAGTACTTGGAAGAGACCATAGAGTTCGCTTTCCAGATCCTCTCTTCCATGAACGACGAGCTCTGCAACCCTGTCCTGTGGTCCACCTCTCCCTCCGCCACTTCCACCTCCCCTAATGCCCCCTCCGCCACCACTGACTCCGCTTCAGACAACTCCAATCTTCACTCCGATGGCGCCACAGCCTCTGCCGGCGCCGGAGGCGCCCTCGAAGAGGCTCGCCTGCGGTACAAGAACGCTGTCGCTGCGCTTCGGACCATTCTCACTGCCATTCCTAACTCCCAGAAGGTACACGATTTCGCTCGTTGACTTTCTCTTGAATCTCCATACCGTGTTTGCTTTGTTGTGAAATACATTTTGACAATGAATTCTGTTGATTTGTGGATTCCGTGAACTTTTTTGGGAGGTTATTATGTGCCGAAGTTAAATCATTAAACTGTATTGAGCTGTGAGAGGGTGGGAGAGGTACTAGTCAATGCTGCCTTGTGGTTGTACGCATGAATGTGGTGTTAAATTGTTAACGTAAAAGGATAAGACGTTGGGTTTTTGACATAGGAGTAGTTTGACTCTCCATGGATTGAGATCTGAAAAGATTTCAAAAATCTGGTATCTCATAGCAATCGATCTCAAATGCTATTCTGAATTTTTTATACAGTTTAAATTCTCGATGATGGAAAGTTGTTAAATAACCGTGATTCATGATTAACAATAAAAAGTCGCCATACAGGAAAATACATGAATTAGAGTCGTTGTAACCACTAAGAAAGGTCACATATATCTTTAACAAAACATACATGAACAAAAGACATAGCCAACATGTCTCGTCATATCCAGAGACAGGTAGGCTGTAAGTTTTCTCGCCAGAGAGAGAATAGATGTAGATGATTGCAGGTCTCACCCGTTTTTGTTGTGTTTCCCCCCAAATTCCCTGAAATACCCCCTTCCCTTCCAAAAAACAAGCCTAACAGCTAAGCAAGAAGGGGTTTTGAAATCACAGCATTGCAGTGCTATCCTACTGCAATCCAAAAGTGATCGTAAGCACTGTGCGCCCCCTGATTCCGCTGCGTCACAACAGCATTATTGTGTCACTGTCATGCACTATTGAAAGCCCTACTCTTGATATTCCGGATGTATTGTGGCTATCAATTGTTCACGTGCATATGCATTTGATGCATTATAGAAACTTAAAATTGGTGCCATCACTTTATGGTAATTCCAACATTCATTGGTGCAAAATCGTGATGGTCCCAGAGGTTTAAACTGAAATGTGGTGTTTAGTTACAGAGTTCAGAAATCTGAAAGATCCTAGTTTCACTAAACATGCAGTGTCCTTCAATAGGTCAGTTTCAGAAATATCATTCAGCTATCACATGTTCCAATATACAATGAACGTGAATCCATGTCTAACTGTGAATTCACGTTCAGTGTGCTTTGGCGGCAATGCAAACAACTTATTGTCATTCCGAAGTCAGCAACTCAACTACTTGACTTACCAAATCACGTTAATTGGCTACATGGGGTGCATTTTTGCATGATTCATGTCACAGTTTGTAAGTTTAGGGGATCAATTTGCTGATAGTTGAACCATGCAAGTTTAACTCATGGTTGTCAGTGTTATAAAAAAACGACCATGGAAAAATGGGTGACAGATATTGTTTTTCTGCCCACCACTGCATGGTAGTGGCGAATTGGGTTTCATGATGGCTAGTGACAGTTATGGACGTTGTGGAATGGCCCTATGGAACGACCGTGGTTGAAGTCGCTGCCCTCATTTCTGTCTGGTCGCACTGACCCAAGGCTTCTTAAATTTTATATTTTGAAAAAAAAAAAGGATCGGGTCATACTGACCGCTCCAAACCCAATGCAAAATAAAAAAAACCTAAGATACCAGCCACAATCTAAAATACAGATGTTCTGGTTAAGCAACCGTAGCTGTTGTGGTCAGCCACAAGTGACACTGCCGCTGCTGCTTCCTTTGGCTTATACTGTTGCTGCTTGCAATGTGTTCCAGTGCTTGAGACGTGTTCCGCTGTCAGCATTCCACTGCAGTGCTGTTGTTGTCCTACTACAATGCCACCCTCCCCCTTTTTTCCTTTTCTTGGTTTCCTCTTTCGTTCTGCAGCACCGTTCTCTCCCCCTTTTTTTTTCTTCTTTCTACTTAGTGCTTATGCATTATCGTTATTTGAAGTTCTGGTGTTTTGCATTGATTTTAATGTTATTTAGATTTCTAAAGTTGTTATTATTATTATCATTCACTGTATTGTATCATTACCTGTGTGACTGTCTTTCATTATTTTTACATTGCAATATTGCGGTTCCATCAACTGGAATTGAAGAATTGATGGTTGGAGTTAAAGGATTATTCATAAACGATATTGGTAGACAAACTCTCCCTAATGTAGATGTATAACACAGTGTAAATTGACACAAAAGATATTGGCAGATACACTCGCATTTTGTTTTTCATTCATATACATGTCACTTATTTGCTTAAATATTTATGCATGTAATCTTTTTGTGAGTTTTACTACTAAATTTTGTCAAGTGAAGCTTTTGTTTTCTTGTTAAACTAACGTGGTTTATACTGCAGTCAAAATCATTTGATACCGGTTCAGCTTCTAGCCCTGCTGATGAAGCTGAAATTGATAAGTTGGAGGAGCGAGCCTCATCTCTAAGAAGGGTAGGTTTGAATCAGGTTTTTAATAAATGTAATTAATCTTTATCTCTATTCTTTGACGCTGTTGTTTACAACGGCTGAGCTTTGAAATTGTCATTTAATGAACAGATTTTTGTTTGATGGAATTCAGAAGCATTTACTTTTCCGTCATATAAGGTTAAGATTTAACTGAATCTAGTCTCTTCCTTATTATGTGTTTCATAATTTTAGCCTATTTCTGAAACAATTTATGACCAGTTGGTATTAGCTTTAAAAAGATAATTATGATACAAAACCATTTTGGAATTTTCTTTTTTATATTTTTAGCTTGTTAAAGAACACTAATATAGGCTTTTTTGGTTTTCCTTCGTTTTTAAACTCCATTTTTTTTTATGAATCTCTTAAATTTATTTAATCAGCACAATACTTTTTCTTAAGAAAAAAAAAAGGCACAGATCTCTAATTTTACAACAATATTTAGCGTCTGAGCTGAAGTGGTTGATAGATTGTCTTTTTTCTTTTTTAATTACATCAGTGGTAAACATTGAACATCTTCTCATAAATGTAGGAGCTTGCCAACAAGAACTTGCTCCTGAAGACACTCATAGATCAACTGCGTGATCTTATCACTGATATATCAACATGGCAAAGTCCTTTATCAACCTAAAGTTTGGGACGAATACTTAAATTTGTGGAGCGGTCCCCGAATCTCAATATGTTATCGTCCTATGGGTTCAGAAAATCCTTAATGATGATAGCTTGTATTTTGTAGATTTTTTCCTTATAATTTTTATAAAATAGCAACCTGCCAATCCTTAACAACAAAAGAAAATGTAACTAACTACTTTCTTTTGAACCTTAGAGAAGTGTTCCTGTATTTTGTCTGAGAGATGAAACTTGTTTGTTGCACCATTTTTTTCAATTTATAGCTCGTTATTTAGGTGAATACACTGCATTTTAAGTTTCAGATCTGTTTACATCTCTGGTACACGTTCAATTATAATGAACCAGCAACTAAGTATTATGTGGGTCTGCACAAGTATTGTACGCAAAAAAAAAAAAAATAGTGTTGCTAATGCGCGTTTTCAATCGTGCATCCAAATGTCCTCAATTTAAAAAATGACAGTTCAAAGGAGAAATGGTATCAATTTAAAAATGAAGAAAGAGAGTCCAGTTGTCCAGAACCGACGAACTGCAAAAGGTATATATTCCTCACCACATTTTACGGGAAGAATGACTTATAGATATAATCAAGAATCACGATCTCACTCACTCTTTTGAATTCTACTTTACAATAGAAATATATATTAGTACACTTTATCAAAGCATTAGCATCTCAAGGTATGGTAAATCTCACTATATATGTCCTGCAGGGTATCATGTTCTGGTGTCATTTTTTCATGGAATTCTGCATGTTACCTTTAACAATTAAAACAGACTAATCACCCTGGTAAGATGTTCTTACCATGTACAGCACTTCCACTCCAAGAGGGGTGGTGATGGTTGGTAAACAAAAACTGTTATGTATGATTTTCGAAAATATCAAACGAGATTAGTATATCCAATTCTAGCCACTTGCATGTAGGTGAATGATTTTTAAGTTTAGCCCTGTAGTTTTTATTGGATTCGATACATGGCTCATGCGACTAAAATACTACGTATGAAATAAGTTATAAAAATTTAACTTCACTGGTGAAAGAGACAGTAGTTTTCGTTTGTCTATTCTTCCCTAGCCGCCCTTCAAGAATTTCACATGATACAGGCAAATCTGATAAAAATTATGGAGCTTCATTAATATTATGAGTTGGTACTTTGTACAACAGCAATGGAGTTTTCTATTTCGAAATTACTCACTTGCCAACCCATCATTTTCTTGATTATTTTTCTTAAATTTCCTTAAATTCTATCAGGCAGAGACTTTGTCACCTGGAGAGACTTCCGTCCTTTCACAACCAACTGATACTCATAGCAATCTAGCAAACACCCTTCACCCTTCTATAGCATTCCACTTTCACAACAGCAAAATCTAGCACAAGAATTATCAGATGACCCAAAACTATAATACTTAGATACAGTGATAGCCACACAACTTTCTTTTCTCTTTGTTGTTTTTTTCGTTTTGCTTTGTATTAATTATGCACTGAAGACCTAGTAGTGAGAGAGGACCTCATATCCACAATGGCAGATTCATCAGCCCCTAACTTGATTGCCTCTTTGCTGGCTCTTATGAACCTTGAGACAGCTCCTCGAACGTACTCATGAGCTTCCTTCACACTCATCTTCTTGCTCATTTCATCAGGGAAACTGCTCAAAAATTGATCCCCATTAAGAACTGCTGCCAATTGAACTATCTCACTCTGAAATTCAGACAAGCCTGCATCTTCTTTTGCTTCAGTGCTCCTTAGTGGGGTCACGTCCGGCAAAGTCACTGAAATACACACATTACCCTGTCTTAGTACTTTGTTACACATAATATAAGGTTTTGAGTTTACTTTTTGTGCAGGGCAGTGTAACAAAAATTACACTGTCAACCAATCAGAAATCATGATAAGCATAAACTTTTAAGGTAGCTATTATTAAAGCTAATAAACTGATCATACATCACAATTCATGTTTTAATGATAATATAAAGATTCTTATTCAGAAAGTTTCACGGTCAAAGTTGATTAAGACTCCCCTCTTTTGTATAAGCTATCCCTGCCCACGTTTATCACGTTGTAATCCATATTGGAATGTATTATTGAGGAATTCAATTGATTGACATAAAAAGGGTAGATTGGATACCTGGGCAATCCGTTCTGGGTGAACTTAACTCTCCAACAACATGCTCGAATGTCCCAGCCCAAGCATCCCTGTGGGTCAAAAAGTTGGAGGAAAGGTTGAAGATCTTCTTTATGGTTGCAGGAATAGAAGAGTGCTCAAATTCTGAGTTTTCAGCAGGTCCTTTGGCACCACTTATCACTGAGAATTTTGGACCAAGTAGTAAATTGAAATTAGTAGGCATGTCAGACCAGTCAAAAGCAAGTTGAAGCTTTAGAATCTAACAAATGCACTCAAGAAGATTTGGTAAACAAAGAAATTAGAACCGTACTGCTTAAAACCAATTTGTTGTTTGTACACTCAATTTTTACTAGAAAACAACAATCCTTTAGTCCTTATTCTCTCAAAACACAAGGAAAAGGACAAACATAGAAAAGAAATATCAACCAACTGCATCAAACTCAAACTAAGGGCACCGGAATACTGATAATCAGAAAGGACATCGTCCCAGAAAAGTTAATGTGGCATCCAACGGAATATATTCGTGCCACATTCCCCATGATAAAAGAAGTATTGGACATGATTTCCTCACATCACTATCATAGAAAATATGAATAATTGTTTTGACAAAAGAGTAGAAGCTAAAAAAGGACAATTAACTAGGATTTTGAGATTACCAGTTTCTTTCTTGATCCAAGGAGAGATCATAATAGTAGGAACCCGAACCCCTAACCTATCAAACTTGAAGAAATAGGGAGCAGGTCCGGTGTTGCCATCTGGATTTGGAATGTTGACAAAAGGGGTCTTGACATGATCAAAAAATCCACCATGTTCATCATATGTAATGATGAAAAGTGTTTCATTCCACTGAGGGCTGGCTCTTAGAGCCTCGTAAACCTCTTTAACCAGCATTTGGCCATGTGCAACATCGTGAGATGGGTGGTCATCATTCGCAGGCAAGCCCTTCAAGTCAAAGTACCTAGGCTCAATCACAGCCAAGGGTGGAAGCTTCCCATTTCTGGCATCTCTCTTGAACTTCAAATCATACTGATGGAACTTGAATACGTACTTCAATTTCCTCAGATTCCTATAGAACAAAGTTGTGGGTATGTTCTGAAAGTAAATCCCAAAGTCCAGGCCATTCTCATGCAGAGAGTCAAAGATGGTTTTTTGAGGGTACCCTTTCGCTAACTGCCTCTTGATATGACTTGTGGAACCATGAGAGGTTGCTGAGTACACAAAAAGCCTATTGGGTTGTGTTGGACCAGGGATTGAAGAAAACCACCTATCAAAAACAGCAAATTCCTTAACCAAAGCAGCATAAACCGGCACAGCCTCGGGCTTAAACCCTTTCATCACAGTCTCGGAGAGGTTCTGAGACACGGACAATGCTTGCTCCACAAATCCATTCATGGAAGGGATCGAACCAGACCCGAATACCTGCTGCAACACATCTTCAAATGAATGCCCCGGATCCGGATCCACGAACTCCGCATCATCAGTGAAGCAAATTGAATCTTTCTTCGAACCTTTAGTGGAAACAGGGTTGCATTCATCTCCCGTGACCCCATCGATTAACGCGTTTATTCTCTCTTTCATCCACCCCAGCATGTGGTCAAAGGAACGGTTCTCCATAACCAAAACAACAACGTTTTTTATAGGTTGCTGTTGTTGCGCCCTTGCAAAAACACAGAACACAAAGAGAAAGAGCAGTAGAATGGAAGATCTAGATTTGGCACCTCCCATTCTTTCCCTCAAAGATGGGTCCTTTTTCCAAATGGGTTGTCGGTAAAACAAAATGTTTTTCCAACACGCAGAACGGCAATAAGATAGTTTGTGCAGTTATAGGAAGAATTTTAGTTACAGTGTTGGAGGAGTTTGCATGTGTAGATAGTGAGGTAGCAGAACACAGAAGAAGGAAGATAAGGTTGTGGTTGAGGTTGAGGTTGAGGTTGAGGGTTGATTCTGTGTTATACCTCACTCACTCGCTCACTGCTTCACTCATTCAGCTTTAATGAAAAATGGAGAAGGAAAAGTAACGCAATTAGTGGAACGTGAGTTGAAAGTGTCGTTTTGTGATTATTCTGCGTAGATGATGAGGATCTTACCTTCTCCTTTTTCGCGGGGTCAGTTTATTTTTCTATTTTCGGTATCAGTTTTCAGTTTTTTGGGCTTCTTCTATGTTCGGCACTAATAAATTATACTTAATAGATTTTTTTCCCCATAAGTCCCAATAATAATTAATTAATGCAAATCAAAGTGAGTTCAAATAATAATGATAATAATAAATTCAAATTTAAAATTAAGTAAAATAAAATAGAATAGGAATTCAGTTACAATATTCGGATCATATAAATGTTATTTACACTGTACTATCAAATCATAGATTATATATAATTAACTAATAGTTTCAATATAAACTGTTGATTTATTTATTAATTATTATATTTAATAATTTAAAAATATATTATATCTAATAAATACATAACTTAATATTATTTGACAGTCAACTTTACCTGTATATGTTAAATGTGATATTTTTTAACACAATATATTAATTAATTATTATATTTAATAATTTTACTGCATATTATATCTAATAAATACATTACTTAATGTTATTTGACAGTCAATTTTACCTGAATATGTTAAATATGATATTTTTAGCACAATATATTTATTAAATATAATATATGTTTCAATATATAATGTTTAAAACTATTTTTTAATAAATGTATTTTAAAATAAAAGCTTCAAATATAACAGCATGATATATAAAAATATAATAATTTATCTCAATTTTTGTCTTTAATATCTTTTCTAAACATTATATTTAATAAATATAATACTTAACTTTACAGGCAAGTGATATAAAGTATTTAATGTTATCAAAACAATAATTTACATTTAAATATAATATTTATTTTTTAAAATATATTTAATAATCTGTCAACATATAAATTTTACTCGTGATATACTATGAAGACCTAGAAAATGAACACTTCAAGATCATAGAAGATTTAATAAGATATTTATGGATTATTGTATAAAAATTATGCAGTGATATTTATTGCAAACTTTTATGCTTCAAAGAAACGAAAATTATAAGTCAAATAGGCTTCGATCTTGACCAAAGCCTAAAATTTTATAATAATTACAAACGTGTTATTTTATTTTTTTTGAAATATTTAATTGAGTGAGAGATATAGGTTTTGATTGCTCATAAAACCGAAGCATATCATAGAGTAGATTTTGGTTGTCCTCGAATCAAAGTCCAAAAGGTAACAATAATTTCAAAAATGTTATCGGAAAGAAGTGTAGGTTTCGGTTATCTAGAAACATGAAGCCTTTTCAAGTATATGTTTTGGTTATTTTGGAGAATCGGAGTCTATTAGTATAATTTTTTGTTTAACACATAGGATTCAATTTTAAGTTTTTTCAAGTGGCGAAACATCCTATCCATTTGTACCATTGCATTTCATCTTCACCGCCACTGCAAAAGTGTCGTTTTCCTCTATTAAAATTGTTCTTAAGGTTCGTTTGACACTTCCATTTATCTCTTCTTCTCCATTACTGCACTTCTCTCATTTCTCATTGCTCTCTTCCTTCTCCTAATGCATTTTTTCATCAGGTGTGCTGCTAATTTTTGGTGATTCTCATTTTTTTTTTCTCCTAAAGCGTTTCGTATTCATCTTCGTTTGATATTGTGCGTCACAGGTCGTGGTTGTCTTAGGCTATTGCGTTTTTGGGGCATTCTTGGTTGGTGGCCTTGCGTTTAGTGGTTGCATTTTGGGGCTCTCGCTCTCCCTGTATGAGTCTTTTTCTTCCGTTCCCAGGTTTTGATTTTTTTTATTATGTGTTGTTTAATTTAATAATTTTGAATATTTATTATGTTGTATATTATATGTTATTTAATTGTATTTTAATATAGTTTAATAATTTTTAATATGTTTAATTTAATTATTGTAATTTAAATTATAGTTATAGATTGGTAAGAACTTCAATTTATGAACTTTCTTTGTCATATAAGTGTATTCTAAAACATTCCTTTTTTTATAATTCAATTGATGGACATAGCATGTTGTTAGGAAAATCAACCGTTAAGACAAAAAAGCTTGCATGGTTGTCCTTCCAAGTTTGTTACTTTGGTCCATATATAATTGTTTGATTTTTTTTCTTCCTTAATTATTTATAATTATGTTGATATATTGTAGCGTAACAAATATTTAGGCTCATATGAATGCAATTACTATGTAATGTAATCGATGATAATCGTTGTTCGTGCTTGTATTACAACTGGTTGGGAATAGTAACAATTTCATTGAATCAAATACTTTGCAACTTTATCTTTTTGTATAGTAATTGAAATTATTGTCTTTTATGCAAAAATTTAAGAGTCATGCACAAATTCTCGAGAAGTCCATAAAATATCCAAGGATAACTTGTGCAAAATATATAATACAAATGTGCATAATATTTAGCACATTTACTTGTTGTAAGGGTAATATATTGTATCTAGATTATGCTTGATTCTAGGTGTCATTTATATAATGTGTTGGTTTTGTTTGATTATGTCTAAGTTTGATATGTAGGCAAAAATAGAAACAAAAATAGAAAAAAAATATTTAAAATTAAAAGCCTACATTCGATTATTACCAAAACTGAAGCATAAAGGGGTATTAGGCTTTAGTTATGGTAATAACTAAAGTCTAATCCCTTTATGATTTAATTTTAAGTATATTAAGCTTTGGTTACAGTTTTAGCCAAAGCTTAATCCCTTAAAAATTAAACAATTTTTTAAATCAGAAAAGAATTGACCTCGGTTATTAAAAGAATCGAAGCCTAATCTCCCTTAAAATTAAATAATCTTTTAAATCAAAAAGGGCCTTCGATTACGTTATTAAAAGAACCGAAGCTTAATCTTTTTTTTTTCATTATTTATTTATGGTTTATGCTTCACTTTTGGAAAAGCCAAAGCCTAATAAGAAAGTTTATGCTTTGGTTCATAACCGAAGTAAAAAAGTTACTCTTTTTACCTTATCTAGATATGCTTCAATTATTGAACTGAAGTACAATGCCCAAAAACATCAGTGCTAAAACTCTTTTTTGCATTAGTGAGGAGTCCAAATCAAAATAAGGAAAATCAGTAATTTTGTGTCAAATTGTTTTATATCGGGATTTGAAATATAGAATTCTGAAAAGAAATATCATTGGACTTATTAGGTTTGAAAAATTGTTTAAATTCAGGCTAACAAATGTATATTTGCATTGAATGATGAAATGTAAATTGATTTGTAATTTTATGAATGTCATGTGCTGTATTATGATACTCCAAAGGATTGTTTAAATGAGATGATTTGGATTATAAACCAATGGTTTTAGTGTAAAAGGTGTGGAAAGAATTAGATAAATCAATTGGACTATCAATTAATTTATCTAACTTTTTCAAAGTTATTTTAAAATGGATAAATAAATTTATAAAAATATTTTAATTTATCAAATGATATGTAATATTTACGACTACAAATGTTAAAATTATTTACATATAATAAAATAAAAATATTTAAATTTACTTTACCATCTATATTTTACATATAGTTTTTCGGTAAAAAAGACAAAAATATTTTTAAATTAAAGAATATATGTCTTTTACTTATAAAAAATTCAAAAAAACATTAATTTATTTATAAATAATTTCTAAAAATAATTATAAAGAAATAATTCTATAATTTTACTCATTATTATAAATTATTTAAGATTTTATTTAATAAAATTAAGTTTTAGACGATATTATATTTAATATATATATATATATATTAAATATAAAATTAAATAATAAATATATTATAATTGAAAAAATACATTGATATACTAAAGAATATTTTTTTAAATTACATTGATCTATTTAAAAAAAATTGTGTTTAATTTTTATTAAGGAAAATAATTTCGATCCTATATTTTATATTTTTAATTATATATTTTAAAAAAATAATTTGTAAAAAAGTATTAAGAAGAAAATTGGATACATTAATTACAAAATACTGTTTTTAAATCTAATAAAAATAATTTCTTTTTTGTAGTTATAAAAAATAATTTTATTTATAAACATTAACATTAATCCATATATAGTATTTATTAATAACTTTGAATATATGAAAAAATCATTTTTTTATATAAACTAAAACATTTAATTTTTCTATTAAAAAATGAAATTTAAACTTGTAGTTAAATTATTTATCATTAATAAATGTTAAATTATTTGTTATAAATAATATATAATTATTTCACACAAAATCATTTATTTATTTTGTCTATTATTTTAAACTTAACTCATTATATTATATCAAATTATTATTAGAATATATCTAACAATAATTCAAATTATTATATATATAATATTTCGATAATATTTTTAGTATTTATTATTTTAATTATTATTATTATTATTATTCTAAGTGAAAATATAATATATAAAATTAATTAATTATATAAAATTTATTTTTATTATTAAATAATAAATATATTTACAAAAATCACTTAAGATAGTAGTAGTTATATAAAAACAAGTGAAACTAATTATTAAATTAAATAAGAAAGTTGTGTTTCTCGTGATGAAGAAAGACAATTGGTGGTGAGCTGGTAGTATAACAAAATCTTCAAAGTTAATAATGACAAGTGTGAATGCCAACTCAATCTGAAACTCATCACCATGGATTAATAACAAAATATAAAAATAACCAAACTTCATTCCTTTTCTAACACATTTACATTAATAAAATATTTTCACCATATCTTAACACTCAAATAAAAACACAAATTAGAATGAATATTAACAAAAATCAAGAAGGCTTTGGAGAGTGGGAACATTGACGCGTTTGGTCCCACACAAATCTGTGGGCAATTAATAGAGAAAGAACATAGGAATGCATATGAGGAGAAAGGTGTGATTTTTATTTGATTTGTTTACATGCAAATTTTGGCATTATTTGAGCCACACCGGACACTGCTCAAAATAAATTGCATATGGACATTTTGAGATGTAAATTGTTGTGACCCGTGAAACTATAAAATAACAAAAGAATTTCACATATCTCATTCTTAGCCACTGTGGCTATGCGATCTTGTCGGTGCTTCTTTGAGGTCAAACAAAGCACTCCAAACTCATGCTATTGCCACACATTATATACAAGATTAGTAACATGATAATTTTGAACTAATTAATGTTGTTTCAACAGATTAGATATGTTTCACCGCTAAAATGTTTAGAAAAATAATTATTTCGGGTATAGGGACCTAACACCTATCTAAAACACTCAATTTGTCTTCTTTCTCCGTGCTGCAGTCTCTTTCGTGTGATCTCCTTTCTTTCTCTCCCGTTTGGCTATCCGGACGATCGGGGTACCTGTCGATAAGACTCTGACACTTAAGTCAGTTCAAAAATCCGTTCAGATGAATTGCTGTAATAAATGCGAAGTAAAAGTTCTCACAAACTTACCTTGAGTTTCTATTTATAGTGTTTGACATGGTCCCGTGATTAGGATTTTCTTAATCACGGTCCAATTATTTGTAAACTTGATTAGTCACCTATTTTACTTTAATTTGCAATTGTCTAATTCTAACGCGCCCGCCCGACCGATGGATCCGTACGTGCTGTCAAAGGCCACATTTTAGATTATGGCGACAAAACTCCACCGTCACGTGCAAACCATGGCCGCTCGGGTTGTGAGCTTCCTAAAAAGTACTCAGGAGAAATTGTCACATCAACAATCCACAGAATTATCCGCTTGTAGCGGTATCCTTGGCCACCTAACTAAAGGTATGGTTAGGAATGTTTATAGGTCATACGGTACAATAATTTTCGTGCTCTAAAATATTAAATATTTTTTTGTGATTAATTTTTATTAACCTTCAGTTTTAATAAAACCTTTACTGTTATTACATTGACCTTACTTAAACCATACTTCAAGCCAAAGTAATGGTTTTACTTTTTACTTTTAAATAGTTCTACTTTTTCTTTTTAAGAGAAAATAAAAGGAAAAGTGAAGAAGCATTTTCTTTCCATTGCAGAGACACCTTAAAACTTAGGATGCAAGGATGGGCTAAAGGCCCAGAAACCGACAAAAGGTGGTTGATAGAGGGTCTGATGGGTTTTGAGATAACAATTTGTGAGGTCAGTTTTCACGGTCACCGTTGGTTCCCTACCACGTTCTGCCTGTTACATAAGAATAAAACAATATGAATTTTGTAATTTTTCTTTCTTTTCGTAATAATCTTTCAAGTTTGACATTAATTTTCGTAATAATCTTTTAATGTTTAACTCAAGTTTATCTTTAACCTTAAAAATTAAAAAGTTAGTTAAATCGAAGACTATCTTACAATGACCTCAATTATCTTTAAGCTTAAGCTTATGAGTTTATTGATGGAGTCACCTCCCTCACCGTAACCGATGGTAGTGAAGGATAATGCAAAAAAAATATCCTCTTTATAGATGTAAGACCCATTAATTTTGGCTTATTACTTTCTGTTCTAAAGTAAAGGGTTGCCCCTTGTGTTTGGGCCTAGAGCTGGCCCAACTGATAAAACCTGCTCCAGTTACCCTAATGCCTCCATTTCCTTGCATTCACAGAACTTTCAGCCGTTTCCCTCACTGATGCACTAGAGCTCTGCTAGGGTTTGTTCCCGCCTCGAACTAGTCCGTCCCAAAAGCTCAAGTAGTGATTTCTACTCCACGTAAGTGATTCTAAACCTACTGTATTTACTTCCTAAAGCTTTATCTTCGTATTCCACCGATTAAGGTTCGAAAATAATCATGTTTTTCGCTGTTCCGCCAGTTCTGCAAGTTCGTCACTCGAGCTGCTGTGCTCCGAGGTCCCGTGTCAAAGTTCTGTTAGCCTTTTCCAGGTACGGGAAGTTAGGGTTTCTAGTTTCGAGTTGTTTTGGCCTGTGTTTGAGTTGGTTGTTGATTGTATAGATTGATCCTTCGTTTTGATGCGTGAGAATACCTTGCATGATTGGTTGGTTTGAAAAACATGGCTGCTGCAGGTGAAACAGTGGTGAGACCTGTTAATCTCACCTAGGCGAGCTAGTCTCGCTTAGGCGAGACAAACAAGGACTCGCCCAGACCAGTTTACGCGAGAGGTCGCCCAGGCGACCCGCTCTTTATTTTGAGCGAGGGAGCATCTCGCCCAGGCGAGAGGGGTCTCGCCTAAGCGAGATCCCGAGTTTCTTCTTGATGCTCTTTTTGAACCCTCGCCTAGGCGAAGGAGACTCACTTGAGCGAGAATGTCTCGCCTGAGCGAGACTCTTCAGCCTAAGCGAGGGGTTGGGCGAGACAGTGTTGTGTTTGGTTGTGTGTTTACTCTCGGATGATTGGAATTGTTTGGGTATGATTAATATGATGAGATACATGTACATATGTATGGATATATGCCTAATGGATTGCTATATATGCGTGACATGATTCATAAATGGTGAATGATGGGTATTATGGGAACTTGGCATGTGAAATGAATGAGTGGATTGGAACTAAAGTAACATGGTATTGATATGAGATGAGGCCCTAGACTCATGGGGTAGTGATGATCAGTGGTATGGATTCAAAATGTGATGCGTATGAGGAATTAATCCCAGGGGTTGGTATGAAATTGTAAATATGATTTAATGTTCTCGTATTGCTGATTTATGAATGTTGGTCCGTGTCAGTGTGTAATTCCTTGGGGTCTCTAGGTGAGACCTCCGAGGTTGCGCTTCAGTGGTCGGGACGTAATCCCATGGCCCTTGGTAGTGGGTGTCCATGGTGGTGCCCCATCTGTATAACTAGGTAAGGATTCAAGGTAAGGTTGCATCCTGACACTCTAAGGGGTCAGCTAGTCTCACCTAGAGCGGACTGACTCCTGTGGTGAGAGTAGTAGGAGGCCTGAAATTCATTAAGGGCTAACCTTGTGGTGAGGGAATAGTGATTCATTATAACACTTGTAACACATAGCTCGGGGGTGAGCAGCTCGGGGGTGAGCAGAGGTATCCACCACAAGTGCAAGCATCCGCTGAATCCGACCAAGTTATATATATATATATATATATATATATATATATATATATATATATATATATATATATATATATATATATATATATATATATCCGGATGAGTCGAGTCGAATCGTAGTGTATTGTTTGGAAGGTTGTAACATGCTTCTGTGATGTATGTATGATGGACTGTGAAAATGTATCTGACTCCATTGATGAAATGATTTTATGCTCTAGCTTACCCTACTTTTGTTGTTGTGTGTTCTGCTGTGTGGTACTCTCTTTTGCGATGATCATCAACTTGTTGGTGTGAGCAGAGACGAGGAACACCCGTGGACAACAGGGAGGTGGTAATTTCGTTGCATAGTCCGCATGGATTGGACTAGTTTATATTTCCGTATGAGTTTATCTAGGGCTGCGACCCGCGTAATTGATGGTTTTAGATTTATATACTTTTAGCTAACTCTTTATCCAGTTTTCTCTTGGGCATCGTGGTGTGCCATGGGTTGTAAGGGGTTGAGTTTCAAACTCCCAGACTGCGCTTGTATGTTATATTTATGCGACACTACATTTAATTTTGCTTATAAATTAAATGGGGTGTCACAAGAGAAACCTCTCCTACCATCATAGGTCGTCGAGTAGAGAGCTCTTTAATATTTTGAAGACTTAAATATACATTTGGTCCTATTTTTGTTAAAATTATTCAATTTGGTCCCTATTTTCGTTGATTGTTCAATTTGGTCCCGCATTCAATTGAGTTCTTTTGGCAAACAGTGTTAAAATTGTTAACGGAATAGTGACACGGTGGAACTGTTTGGGTTACGTGTCAAATTTTTGGCAGTGACGTTGGCATAGTGAAATTTTATGGCCATTGTACGTTTAAGTTAGTGAAATTGATTTGGGGAAGAAATTAGGGTTTGAGAGGTTTCAAGCGAAACTGTGCCCAACAAGAAACTTGTGCACAATCCAGTTGGTGATTCAGAATTCGTGTTTGAGAGGTATGTCTCCTCTTGCTTGACAACCTCCAAGCGCATTCTCGAAGCTTCAATCGCAAATCACTCTCCAAGAGCAAATTCTCCTCTTCGCGAGCCCTAATTGATGAACAAGAAACTTCACCACCCAAGAACCCTAATTTTCCCCTTTCTCACCAACCCTAATTTTTCCCTATCTCTCGACCTCTCGAATGCCCAATTTCAATTTTTCACTCAACGAACTCTCGAACTCTCAAATGCCCAATTTCCTCTCGAACTCTGCTACAGTAAACCCTCAATTCAAATTTTTTAATTTTTTTAACTTTACCATGTTTTATCTTTTTACGGAATTCAAACTTTTTTCTCCGATTTCTTTTCAACGAAAACACTGTGCCAACGTGTGCCATCATATATTCAAAAATTTGACATGTAACCCAAATTGTTCCATCGTGTCACTGTTCCGTTAACAATTTTAACACTGTTTGCCAAAAGGACTCGATTGAATGCGATTTTACAAAAATGAGGACCAAATTGAACAAATAATGAAAATAGGGACCAAATTGAATAATTTTAACAAAAATAGGGACCAAATGTATATTTAAGCCTATTTTGAACAACTTATAACAAAATAAAGGAGTTTAAAAAAGAAGAAATGGTGACTAAGGATGTGAAGAAAATGGAACCTTAACTAAATTCAAACATAGGCATATATATATATATATATATATATATATATATATATATATATATATGAATATCTAGAAAATGAAAAATGAGTTAACATGGATGGCAACACACGAGAGGATGTAAAAAAACAAAGTCTCCTCAAAATCGAATTTATAATGGATGAAATAGGGTGACCAAATATGTTGGACTTGTCGAGCCAACCCACTTTACTCTTAATTTTTTTTAGAGAGCCACTATTTGAAATTTTTCAACCTATATTGTCCCATTTAAACCCATTTAAAAACGGTCGAATGGGGGTTAAGGTTGGTTAACCCATCGAAAATTTTATTTCATTTTATTCCATCAACTTATACAGTTTTATTTTATTTGGTGGTATATATGATATTTCTAGGTTCAAAATGGTAGTTTAAATTTTAATTTAGTGTTTAATTTATATATATATATATATATATATATATATATATATATATATATATATATATATATATATATATATATATATATATATATATATAAAGCGTTACTTTGTCAGTTTGCTAATATATTATCATTCATTCATAGATTTTGGTTTTTACAGATCAACCCACTGATCCAATCAATTAAAAGATAGGTCAGATTGGCCCTTTTTGTTTAGGTCAAAGGCAGCTCAAGTTGGTCCAACCTATATTTTCACCCTTAGAGTGAAGGCACTTCAAACATCGTGATTGTATACTTCTTACACAAAGAAAGGCATACCACTTAGAGTTTATGCCAATTTGACGGAAAAACAAATGTGAAATTTTTTAACTTGACAACCAAAACTAACTCATCTTTTAACACCTTGTAGATATCAAAAAGCTTTATCATGTTGCCTTATAAGAGTTTTTTGCCCAAATTGGCATAAAATCTTTGTGTTTGTGTACTACTTGGAGATCACTAGATGAGTATTCAAAAAATAAAAACTTGGACACAATGCTTGACTAAGCTCTTAGGGAATTGGAGTTCTTAGTCATCACTTATGAATCATCATAGGTCTATGATCCACATTTAAGAAAATATCCCTCTATGACTTTAGTGTAATTTAAATATTTAAAGTCAAAATTCAATAAGAAGATATCTCTTGTAATAATAATATACATCCATTAGTATATCTTTGTTGTACCTCAAAGTAAAATAATAGAATACTCATGAATGTCATAAGTGACTTAATGCAATAGAATAATTCTATGATTTATCTTAAGAGAGATTGATAAATCCCTAATCTCTATAGTTTTTCCTTAGCTAATTGCATTGTTTTGGGTAGGTTAAGTTGTTAATTAGGAGTTGTTATCTTAGAATTGGTCTAGTTAGGTTTCTAGTCTAGTTTTACAAAAGTAGTCAAATCAAGTGTTTTTACTACATTTTTAGTGTAATCCTTAGAAGTGCTATTAGTTGGATTTAGTTTAGCTTACACGATAGGTTCATAAATAGATAGTAGCATATTAGTTTGGTTCTAGTTTAGATATATAGGCTTAGAAGTAGAGTTGGTCTAGTTGTAGTCTAATTTTAGAAGCTTTAAGGAAAAGTTTAGTGTGCCTAAAATCCATTTTGAGGTCTTTTAGATTGATGCAGATATAAATATCAAGGATATGATACAAATGTCCATAGGAAGCCATGAAAGAAATCTGAATCAACCAATTTGATTAAAAATGGCAGAGTTGACTTTTGCTGAAAGTGTTGACCAAAGTTTATCTAGAGTTGACTTTTTGACTCTCAATTCCAAATGACATTGCACTTGTGGGGGAAAATTTTACGACATCAAAATACATTTGTGTTGACCTTGAGAAGGATGAAAAGTGGTAAAGGATGCATGCAACTTTTAGATTTCATTTTCGCGTATTTGGTTCAATTACGAGATTTTAGTTATAGTATAACTTTGGTTTGTGGACTCTAACTTGTTTCTTTAGTCTTAAAATGCATAAAGGAGTGTGTGTTGAAGTTGATCCTAGCCTTGAAGAGTTTGTTGAGTTAGTTGAACCATGATCAAGAAGCCAAATGAGTGTGAAGTGAGTTTAGCATGTGGAAAAGGAAAGTTAGAGCTGCTATGAGCCAGTTGACTTTGCTCACCCACTACAGCAAGTCTTCGGGTCTGAGGAAGCACCAAACATAAGGTAATGGATCTGATTTAGCCCGTGGCAACTATTGGGAAACCTTCCACCTAGGTTACAAGTGAGAGTTGCAAGTAGTTAGGGAAAGAAGATGGAAAATACTCGTCATTCCTAAAGTGCCATGTGACCACTCAAGAAGGTGGAAAATACTCTCCATTTGATGGCATACCCCTGATGAGTGCATATTTTTGCCCTCATTCAATGTTTAATTCTGGGTATTTAATTGAATTTATGTTCTTAAAGAGTGATTTAATTGATAATTCTGATAATTAGGCTGTTTGAGCTTGTGTGATAAAAATGTTTTAAAAAGTGATTTTTAGCTGCATAAATTATTTTTGGATATTTTAATGTTTGTTGATGCAGCTGAAGTTAAGATTAAGCTCATTCAAGGTGGGAAATTAAATTGATTGAAGTTACATAACACCTTTAGATAAGGCTGAATTTAGCAAGTTCTGGAAAAATCACTTCTACATCCCAGTTTTTACTTATACACTCCCCTCTTTATAAATGGGTCTCACCAAAAATCTATTCTGCACCCCCTAATATGTCTATTTGCACCCCTTCTACCACTTAAAATCAGCTCAACCAGCGAACGCACCAGTCACTAAAGAACTACTATGCCTGGAACAGTTTAGAGCAACGTCGTTTTCATTATGGCGGCCGCCATTGTAGCAGCTCAAGCTTCCATTGCATATGTGGAAACCCTAATTTTGGAGAGAGAAGGAGCTGCCACGTGTCATCCTGTCATTGTACAGTCAAAGGGTCAAATCTGGTCAAAGATTGGTCAAAGGAGAGGGATTTAATTGCAAATATTGATATTTTTGGATGTCTTTGCAAATTTGGACTACAAGATTAAAAATGGCTTATTGAGAAAATTAATACAAATATTATTTGTTAATAATTTATTAGATATCTTTAATAATTTATTTATTTAATTATATCATAAATTATTAACCAAACTATATTTGTCAAATAGTTTAGATCTCTCCAAATATCTTTGAATATTAATCTTTATCTTTATTTTAAAAGATATTTGAGAGGTTTTAACAACCGAAAAGCCTAGTCCAAATCTTATATAAAGAGACCAAGGGAGAAATAGAGAGTACAACAAGCTCGGCACGTCAGAATTGAGGAACCCTTAGGGGGACCTAATTTCTTTCTCTCTTTTCTTCTCTCTATTCTTCTTTTTATTTTGTATTCCATGGATTGCTAAACTTCTTGGGTTGATTCCATTGTAATTTCATTATGGATTCTGAGGTTAGAATGAATTAATTTCTTTGTTCTTTTTATTATTGTTGAGGTTTTAATTCATCTATGTCTTTTATTTTTGAATCACCTGAAAAGTAATGATTTTAAATCTATATGCATGTTGATCATATGAGTTCAAGGGTTTTTAAATTTAATTGAGACTTTACTTTGATTTTATTTAGAAACTTTCATATGATTAAATGAGTTTTTACCAATAATTGAGACTTTACTTTGGTTAAAGGTATTTATTCTAACTACAATTAATTGAGACTTTACTTTGATTAATTAAGCTTTTTATTTGGTGAGGAGATAAAAGAATAGACATGATTAGGCATAGTAAATTTGATTGAGACTGTACTTTGGTTGAATTTACTGTGGATAATCTAAAAGTTCTCACTTTTAATTAAGACTGTACTTTGGTTAAAAGTGAGAACGCCAACAAATTAATTGAGACTTTACATTGATTAATTTGTAAATTTACAACAATAATTAATTGAGCAATAATCTTTAGATAACCAATGATGAATCTATTTTGAAAAAGCAATGGAATCAATCTATTTACTTTACTATTGTTTATATCTTATTTTATCTTTTAATCTTTATCCCTCATATTTTTATAATTTTATTTGACTAACTCTTGTATAGTTTTATAAGAACTAACTTGTTAAAAATAAATTTCGTATTCGTTGGGAGACGACTTTGGGTTACTTTACCCTTACTATTTTGTTGACTACTTTCTTAACAATACTGAAGTTGTTATAGATAAGTAGTATTAATTTGATCGCGTCAATGACAACGTTATGGACAAGCATTTTCATGAAGAGATGGAGTCATCTTTGCAAGGTGAAACAAAGCTCTTTTCTTTTAGGCCACAATGGAGTATCTTTAGTAAATTAGGAATATTGAGGCCTTGTATTAAGAGCCAAGTAGTGTAGGTTTCTTTTATGCCTTGTATTAAAGGTCAAGTAGTGTAAGGTTTAAAAACCAATCTCGCTTAAGTAGGGAGCATCATATACGTCTAACTTAAGCAATTCTTTGATGTTTAATTATGTTAATTTAGCTAGCTTAGGAAGGGCGTCCCACACATGCCACATGACAAGCTCTTAATGGATAGTTCTCTTAGAAAGGTAGTGGTCATATGTCATTGTCCTATAGGAGAGACTTATCATAAAGTAGCTTTCCACATGGCAACATGAGTGGTTTGTTTTATGAGAGTGAGGATTGCCACATGTCAAGCACACACTATTAGGTGCTATGCAGTCCAAAAGTTCCTGTTTGACAGTTATCATCTGGCGAAACCGTTCCTACCATCAAGCGCCACGCGTTCCAATGACCATTGTCCACCAAAATATTGCTTGGCGAAATCACCCTCACCATCATGCGCCAAGCACTCCAATGACCTCCTATTTTTTAGCTCTCGCTTGGCTATTCGGTTCCCCCCCCCCAAGCGCTACACCAATAACGAGTTTTACTGGTTTATCCAATGCAGAACATATGTCAATAATACACACAATGACCACAACCTATTGCACAATGTTGTGTGACATACAAATCATCCATTATGAAGTGAGTCTACTCCCCATATGCCTTATAATAATAGATTTATAACCCAATATATTCACCCACTTAAACTATGCCAACGCGTTGAATAGTTAAGGATAAACCATGATTATAGGACGAACTCTCACAACATTCACCCAATCCTTCCCATTTCCATTCATAATCCCAAACAAATAATGCAATTGCATTGAATCCATACAACATATTGAACTACTCTTTAGTATCCCATACTAGAAATAAGGCATCCTGCTTATGACCAAAATATCTACTGGTCACTACCGTGTTATAATTCAGATTACATCACACACTTCACAACCCCTTTGTACTTATTCTTTCAATTCTTATTCCATTCCACACCTAGTTTATCTAAATCTCTCAATCCTATTTATAATGTAATATTTACAAGGTACCCACGATCCAATCTTCTCCTATTTTCGCATACTTAATTCCACACAAATCACCCTCAAAGTTTTCCCTAACGCACGATTGGAGATAAATTAAATGAAATAAATAAAAGGACCAATGCATACCTAGAGATAAATAAAATAAAATAAAATAAACATGACAAGTGCATAACTGGAGATAAATTAAAATGAAGAAACAAGACCAGTGCATAACTGGAAATAAATTAAATAAAATAAAAAAACAAGAGCAGTGCATAACTGGAGATCAAATAAAATAAAGAAAAAATACTAGTGCATAACTCGAAATAAATTAAATAAAATAAAGAAACAGAACCAGTGCATTGCTAGAGATCAATTAAATAAAATAAAGAAATAAGATTAGTGCATAATTGGAGATAAATTAAAAAAAAAATAAAGAAACAGGACTAGTGCATAACTGGAGATATATTAAATAAAATAAATAAATAGGATCAGTGCATAAATAGAGATAAATTTATTAAAATAAATAAATAGGACCAATGTCTAACTAGAGATAAATTAAATAAAAGAAATAAATAGGATCAATACATAACTTGATATAGACTAAATAATATAAGTATAAGAGGATAATAAATGGAAATAAGTTAAATTGAAGTAAATAGAATAATATATGATTCAAAATAAATAAAAGATTAATATAACACCCATGAGTTTATCAAGATTGATATAAAAAGAGCTTAACCTCACTCCCTCCTTACCTTATTGATTGAAGGGGCATACTAGCAATACTTCTAGAAGGTTAAATTTTCTTCTAATCTCTTATTCCAACTTCTCCCCCTTTCTTTCTGGCTTTCTTTTTATCTCTTTATTTCTTTCTCTTTCTCTCTTTTTTTCCTCATGTAACTATCCCTTTCTCTTCACTCTTTCACATTCCTATCACATGAAACTTATTTATAAACCAAAATTTTGTAAAGTAAGCATTGCATTAAGTCATCGTATGTCATTTTTCCTTCATCATCCATTTACAAGCCATGTATTGCCAAGTAATGAATGTACTCATTGAATGTCATTTTATCATGTATTAAGATAAGATTCCTTTCATTAATGAAAAGTTATATTTGTATCTCTATCTCTATCTTTTCTTTCTTTCTTTTTTTTATATCATTTATTTTCATTATTACTTAGTTATAATATATATTTTCTTAAAAGCTACTTGATTTATTATTATTATTATTATTATTTTATTACTATTATTAATGTTCAAACTACATTTAAATAAAATATGAAACATTAAAAATAAAAGATTTTCTAAATCTTATTTTTAAAGATGGGGATAAAATAAATAATATAGTTATTTAAAAGTAGAGATGTTATAGTTAGCATTTTAGGGTTTGGACCATTTTGGAGACACCTTACTCTATAAATAGAGGTGTCCCCCCATGTATTTATGACTTTGAGAATGTTAATGTTATGTTGCCAAATTCAAATTTGAGTCATACTTTTTCTCTTAGCCACTTGCTAGAGCATCCCAAGAGGTTCCTCTAGCACCCGTTTCTCTAGAGTTGGCCTAACTTCTATTAGATCACCTCAAATAACCTTCATTCCACCATTAAATCACCAAAACTGAGAGCTATTTTCTCTCAACACCAAGCTTTGACTCATCCACCATCCACTATATTTACCATTTCAAGCTTTGGCCCAACCTTGCTTGAGAAGGAGGCTATCATTTGGTATCAAGAGCTTTGGTTCTATTAGAGCTAAGTTTCTTGGTCCTTACCTATGTTATTTTTATTCTTTATGTTCATGTGTTTTCTTTTCTTGTCTTGTTTCCAAATCAACTTCTCTTCCACACAAAAACTATGTTGGCAACAACATGGACAATTTTAGAAAAAATACTGCAGCAAGCTCAATGGTGCAAAAATTACGTTTTTTATATCAAAAGAAAGCTCTTTGAGTCTAGTTTCCAATACAAAATGAATGAACACATTTGGACTTTTGTGGAGAGAGTTATGAGATAAATAGTCAACTAAGGTCAGAGTTGTCAGGATCGGTTTTTGTGCTTAAGCTTCCATATTTTGTGTTTTTTTTGTGCTTTTATGGTTTTTTGAGTCTTGTTTTTATGTTACTATTTGGTTATCACATGTTTGTTGGGTCATTTTTATTTTCAAATCCATCCATGTTTCATGCTTGAAGTGTATGACATTGCCATTCTTGGACTTTTTCACATTTTTGAATTTTTTTCAAAAACCGCCTGGCAGCACATGAATTGCCACCAAGCGACACATGTGTCTGAACCCAGTTTTCTGGGTTTCCTTATGAACCGCCTGGCGGTTGAGGGCGACCCACCAGGCGACGTATACGCTGTTGCCCAGTTTTCCCTGGTTTGTTTGGTTTATCAGTGGTGTGGTCGTGTTTGAATTGGATTTTATTGTACTCATACGATTGTCATGACAAGATTGATCTGTAATTATTTATTTGGTAGAAATTGCATGAATTCTTAAAGGAATTGAGGGATTTGGGTTCATGTTGGGGTTGGAAATAAATAAGCATGAAATATGTCTATGAATGGTGTGTTGTTTTATGGAAATAATGTTAAAATGAACCAAGTATGAAACTTGTATGATGTGTGCATGTTAAGTTAAGTTAGTGCGAAGGTTGGTATTGCAATTAGGGTGTTGGGAGTCACGACTAGTGCTAGAAAAATCTGGCAGAAACCCAGGTTTGGCTGCACCGCTTGACAGGAACTACAGCCAGGTGACACCTCAAAACAGGGCCAGATTTTATACTTGTTCTATAATTTATGTGAAAACAGAATTAGCATGTAGAAGGTATGGACAAGTAAACATGTGTGTAATATGGATAGGGTTAATGTATAACTTTGCGATGATTGGGGTTGCATGCACATAAAAACATAAGGCTGGACTAATTTAGATGGTTTCTGTACTTAATTGGGAACTGTACTTGAGCTGAAATTGGAATGGTTTATATTTCAATTGATGTGTGGCATTCTTCCAACTGTTTGAGGAAAGATATGTTATTAATGGAGAAAATATGCTAAGTGAAGTGTGTGAGAGTGCAATTCAGTTCTATGACTATGCCTGGATGTATGAGATTGATTTTCATGTGTGGTGGGCTAGACTGTATACGTCACTGGTCATTGGCAAGTTTGGTGGTTGTGTTGTTTTAAAGTGTATGTGTAATATTGACAATTTTGGTGGCATGATTAAATGTGTGTATTGTAATTTAGTTATAGTATTATAACTGGATAATCGAAATTGTACTATGATTTTGCGTATGGTGCGATTGGGGTCCCTTAGGAGCTGTTTAATGTGTCAAAAAGTAGTAGCATTGCGCTACTGGTATGGCGCCTAGCGACGCGGGGCGAGCCGCCAGGCGATAGCTCTCTAAAACAGTGGCAGTAGCCACTAGACGTGCATGGTGCCTAGCAGCAGGATTGGTTTCGCCAGGCGAAAGCGGTGTGGCAGGTGCACTAGAAGGCACTTGGCGCCTGGTGGCGTGAGGGGCCTGCCAGGCAGTCTAGAACCAAGTTCTGCCTAGCGACGCGAGAGGTGCGCCAGACGATTTTGGGTGCAGAGTTGGATCGCGAGGAGGATTTCTACACAGCTTTGGATTGAGGTCATTATGTGATGCTTTGGCTGGGGACCCAGTTACGAGTGTAACTTGTATTGGGGTACCACGTGGTCACACGAGGTTGTAGCCTGGTGGTTTAGGAAGTTCAGTGGAGTGTGCGAGATTGTGGCTCGTACGGCGAGGTTCTGGAAGATTGCCCTTTTCAGTGTAACTTATTGAGTTTGGTAGTCTGGGGACAACTACGGATTGCGGTTCATTTTGGGGAACTCCACTTGGTGTCGTGGATTGTGGTCGTGACAAATTATTCCCGCGTGTGGACTATTAGGTGCTGACTTGTAGTTAGAGGGGCGAGTAGACACTGATGCAACAAAGATCGATCAGTGTACTCATCAAAGGGTGTAGAGTCGTGATGTGTCCAACATAAGGTTTGGGAGTTGAGGATTGAGGATTGGGGTGCTAACATGGTTCATAGTTTTGAATTGTTTTGTTACTTATGTTGTATTTATATTTCTTGTATTTGAGTTCACCCTATCTATGTGTGTTTGGCGATGATCATGTAACTTGTTACATGGGAGTAGATATGGATCCAGGTGAGCATGTGGATGCTTAGACTCTGAGTGGGGCCAACTATGGGAGTTTTCTTTTTTATTAGTTTTACTTATGGAAAATTTTATGGAATAATTTGTAATATTTTATAAATAGTTTATATTTGAATAATTGAATGACGTGGATTTTAGTTATAATTGGCGTGTTGAGATTAGACTTCAATTTCTCGCGTTTTGGAAAAGTACTTAATAATAAATGAGATTTATTATTATTATTTTCTTTTTTTATTTTAAATAATAATTTTCGGCTAGGACGTTACGTAAAGGGGACCACTACCATCAAAAGTCGTGTGAGCACTATTATGTTGATTTGGTGGGCTATTTTACTTAATATATGTGCTTTATCCAACAACCAAGCTTCATGCATTTGATGTAAATAAAAGAGTGTCTATAGTACACCTTTGGCTTAAGGCTTGCAAAGACAAAAAGCACTATTTTGTACTCTAGTATTTTATTTTATTTTTTGTGATCTATTCTAGAGCTTTTATTTAGGTATTTCTTATATGTGCCAAACCTTTGTTCTTAGCTGTTATTTTTCTTCCTTGTCTCCTTAAACATTCTCGGTTTTGTCTCCATAAAATTCTTTTTGAAGAGCATTGTTCATTTTTTATCCTTTTTTTGCTTTCTCCTTGGATTCTACTACCGTTCAGTTTTGGTCTGGATTTGTGGTGTAGAATCTTTGAGGCTTGATCGAGACTAAAGGAAGATCTTTGGAGGCGTTGGAGACCTCTTTGGACCTCAAAGCTTGAGTTGGAGACAAGAAATAAAATGAGTGAAACACTTAGAGAGGAATACACAATAGTTTGTTTGTATTGCAAATTTTTGGACTTGTAGCTCACGACCAAGTTAGGTGTCTTGGGGGAGTCTTAGGTACTCAATCTGATCTCCCAACTTGAACCTCTAATCTTTTATTAAAATCGGTTTTAGTTGGTGAGGTTTGAAGGTTCCAAAGTGACTTCGAACTCCACCATTACGCGGCACAATTTAGTTTAAATTGCTTTCTTTTTGTTTTTAGTTTAGTGTGGGTCTACTTGCTTTCCAAACCTAATTACCTTTGAGAAGTTAGGTGTAAGAAGGCTTGAGGTTTCTTTGGCAAGGAAAGACTTGGATTTTAGTAATCCTTAGTGATTTTCCTCCCTTTCCTAGAAGTGAACTCAAAATCCTTTTGCATATTTAAAATCTCTTAAGGAATTTGAATTTGGAATACAAGTTTGTTTGTTGCATAACATCTTTTCGAAAACTTTAAGATGTCTAAAGCTCCTTCTAAGGCTCCATCTTACCAAATTGGTAGTGATTCTAGTGAAGTGCCTAGTTTACAACACTTGGTTAAAGAACTAAAGTCACTAAAAATTTCGCAAAGACAAGAATCCATTTTAAAAGAAAAAGAAAGAGTTGAAAGGGATGAATATCTTACAACCTTAGAGGAGTAGCTTAAGATACTTAATGAAAAACAAAATAAAGTTCAAGAAGAGTTAACATAAAGTAAATGTAAGAGCAGGAGCAACTCAAGGAGAAGCTTCCAACACAATACACAACTCACACTGTGAGGAGGATAGTAGGATTTCGAACCAATATTATCAACCTCCTCCTCCTAGAAGGCCAAGAAGGGAGCGTGAATATCAAGAGTCTAGAGAAGTTAGGGTTGACCTTCCTCATTTCCATGGGAAAGAAAATGTAGAGGCCTACTTAGACTGGGAAATGAAAGTTGAGCAACTTTTTGAGTGCTACCAAGTGAGTGAGGAAAGAAAGGTTTCCTTAGTCACCTTAAGTTTCCAAGGGAATGTCATGTATTGGTGGACTTCCCTAGTGTGAGAAAGAAGACTCTCCCACTCTCCCCAAGTAGAGTATTGGAATGACCTAAAAAGTACTCTAAGAAGAAGACACATACCTTCCTACTACAATAGGGATCTTATGGATAAACTCCAAAGACTCCAACAAAAGAACATGAGTGTGCAAGAGTATAAACAAAAAATAGAGCTCTATATGATGAGGGTAGGAATTAGGGAGGGATAGGAAACCACCATTTCAAGGTTTTTAAGTGGACTCAGTCTTGACATTAGGGATAAAGTGGAATTGTTGCCCTACCAAGACTTAAATGATTTGGTACAAATTTGCATTAAGGTGACTAAGGAAACCACTCAAGCTCATATGTTAAGAGAGACTACAAGAGGGAGGAAAAACAAGTAAAAAGAGAGGTCATATCTCATCACAATGTCCCTCCAAGAGGACCATAAGCTTAAGGGGTGTTGATGCATATAGTAATGAAGAAGAGAAAGAGAAAAACGCAAGTGAGGATGAGGGTGAGGGAGAAGATTCTTACCCTTGTGAGGGAGATCTCCTCATGATGAGAAGAGTTCTTAAAAATAAACCTAGTTCTCAAGTCCTAACCTAAAGGGAGAACATCTTTCATACAAGATGTAAAGTTTTAGAAAACGCATGTTCTCTCATTGTAGATAGTGGCTCATGTTGGAATTGTTGTAGCATAAGGTTGGTTGAAAATTTAGCTTTGACTATCTTGCCTCATCCTAACCCTTATAAACTTCAATAGATTAATGAATGATGAGGACGTGGTATTTAATCAACAAGTGGAGGTTAAGTTTTCCATAGGGAATTTTGAAGATAGTGTGTTATGTAACATAGTACCTATGAAAGCTTGTCACATCTTGTTGAGAAGGCCTTGGCTTTTTGAAAGAGAAACGATACACCATGGTCATACCAATAATATAACCTTCACCAACAAGGATAACAAGTTTTTGCTTCATCCTCTCACACCATCTCAAGTGAAAGAGGACCAAGTGAAAATGAGAAAAAAGAGAGGAAAAGAAAGAGATGACACTTGCATACACCAAAGTAAGATCAATTGCTCTAAGTTTCAACTCAATACACATAAGTCCAATGAGTGCCCCAACCAAAGAGTACTCATGTTAAGGGCCAAAGGCTTGTGTGAAGATTCAAAAGAGGTCTTCTTTCCATGTTCTTCTATTAGAATGGGAAGACAAGACCAAATAATTCCTTGTGTTGAAAAAGGAAGTCAAACTAAAAGAAAATGGTGTATAATACTTGAGAGCTACATGCTATGGATGATTATTCTAATCACACTTACTTTGTCTCTTATTTTTTGTAGAAGTTTATTTGACCCCGATGGGAGGAAGGCCAAACATCTAACAAAGCAGGAAGGATGAACACTTAACAATTTGAAGAATTGAGGATAAATCCTTTTGAAGAGGGGGGTATGATGGCATACCCCCTAGCATGGCCAAGCACTTTCATGAAGAGATAGATTCATTTTTTTCAAGATGAAGCAAAGCTCTTTTCTTTTAGGCCACAATGGAGTATCTTTAGTAGATTAGGAATATTGAGGCCTTATATTAAGGGCCAAGTAGTGTAGGTTTCTTTTAGGCCTTGTATTAAGGGCCAAGTAGTGTAGGATTTTAAAACCAATCTTGCATAAGTAGGGAGCTGATATCGCTGTCGTTAGGCGATCAAATTACCACTACTTTAGCAACTTCAGTATTGCCAGTTAGTAGTGAACAAAATAGTTAGGGTTAAGATAACCCTGAGTCGTCTCACAACGAATACGAAATTGATCTCAAATATTTGATTCTCAAAAATGCAATTTAAAACTAGCAACTATAAAAATAGGGGGTTTTGATATGCAAAGAAAATGACACGGAAGATTGTAAACACAGTAATAGTAAATAGGTCAATTCCACTACTTTTTCTAAATAAGATTCTTCATTGGGTATCTAGAGATTATTGTTAAATTAATTATTGTTGTTGATTTACAAATAAATCAATGTAAAGACTCAATTCATTTGTTGGCATCCTCACTTTTTAATCAAAGTACAGTCTCAATTAAAAGTGAGAATTGTTAGATTGTCCATAGTAAATTTAATCAAAGTACAGTCTCAATTAATTTTACTATGCCTAATCATGTCTATTCCTTTGTTTCTTTACCAAATAGAAAACTTAATTAATCAAAGTAAAGTCTTGACTAATTTTAGTTAAAGTAATTACCTCTAATCAAATTAAAGTCTCAATTATTGGCAAAAACTTATTTAATCAAATGAAAGTTTCTAAACAAAATCAAAGTAAAGTCTCAATTTAATTTAAAAACCTTTTAACTCATATGATTAGCATGCATGTAGGTTTAAAATCATTATTTTCTATTCGATTAAGAAGCAAAGGACATAGATAAACAAAAACCACAACAATAATCAAAATAACAAAACATATAAATTCATCTAACCTCAGAATCCATTTAAGAAATTACAGTGGAATCAACCCTAAAAGCTTAGCCCTCCATGGCTTTGATGGAATACATGATAATATGATGAAGGAAAGAAAATAAAAGAAGAGAATGAGAGATGTGGTGGAGACGGTATCTGCCAAAACCAGAGAGTTCTAAGTGTCTAAGCTGTAAGTTGTCAGTCGTAAGTCCCCTCTTCTGCTCCCTTAAGTCTCTTTATATAGGCTTCCACTGGACTTTGGGCTTTATCTGTCAGTTGCTAAAATCATTTATTTTTATTTAATTAATTAGCAACTTAATTCCTGTCCAATTTCCAATTCTGCCCCTCTTATTTAACCATATTTGCAGTTTTGACCAGAGTTGACTGCTGACTTTGACCAGTTGACCAGAGTTGACGAGTTGACCAGAGTTGACCAGTTTGACTGTCCTATCAGATGCTGACACGTGACAGTGCAGATTCTCTCTCCAGAATTAGGGTTTCTGCAGATGCAATGGAGATGGAGATGGCAATGACGGCTGACGGCGCGGCTGCTCCGGCTTCTTCTCCGGCGTGGTGGTGTTCGTTGCTGCAGCGGTGGCTGTGCAAACGGTGGAGGCGAGAAGTCGCGCTGCTGCGACGTGAAGGTTGTTGTGCTGTTGATGGTGACGGAACTGGTGCAGCCATGGCTGCTGCGTGAGGAAGAAGATGGTTGCGGTGGTGATTGTGGAAATGGGGCAGGTACTGTTGGCAGCGAGAAGATGGAGATTGCAGGTGCGGTGTATCTTCTTTTCCGATCTGGTGCGCGCTGGTGTAGGGATGAAGCGCGATCGTGACTGGTGGTGACGGAACTGGTTCGCGCAGATGCAGATGCAGGCGCTGGTGGCTCGCGGTGGTCGGACATCTTGGTTGCAAGTCTGCGGTGCTCGCGAGAAGATGGTGTTGCACGATGGTTATGGAACGCGAGATGCGTTTCTGGCGAGTTTCAGTGGTGGCCATGGTGGTTGCGCGTCGCTGCGCAGGTTGGTAGTGGCCGGCGATGGCTGAGGCGAGATGGTGGTGCGGTGGCCGGCGAGATTGGCGGCGACGGCTGTGTGGAGGGTGGAAGGGAAATTAGGGTTAGGGTTTCATGTGTGAGATGGAGGAGATGATGACGTGGCAAGATCTGAGTGGTCAATTTGGTGAGTGAAGGATTATGACACGTGGCAGCTTATGGTTGGCTAATTTTAAAAGGTGAGGATTGCCACATGGCATGATCTGGTTGAGTGGAGTTTAAGTGGTAGGAGGGGTGCAACTTAGTGAAAACTGGGGGTGCAGAACAGGTTTTTTTTGTGGTCCACTTTAAAAGGAGTGTGCAAGTAAAAACTGGGGGTGCATTTAGCTCCTGATTTATTCTTTTTCAGAATTTCTTGATTTTGGACTTGTTTTGTAACTTTGAATATTTCAAAATCACATTATTAGTTGACCAAAAATAAATTCCAACTGCATTAACAAACGTTAGAATATCCAATAATATTTTATACAACTAAAATCAATTTTTACGCCACTTTTACCAAACTTACTCAATAAATCCAATAATCACAAATCCTAATTAAATCAATCTTTAAGCACAGAAAATTCAATTAAATCCCCAAATTTAAATATTAAATGAGGGCAAAAATTTGAACTCATCAGGAGCATCATATGCATCTAACTTAAGCATTTTTTTATGTTTAATTATGTTAGTTTAGCTAGCTTAGGAAAGGCGTCCCACACATACCACATGGCAAGCCCTTAATGGATAGTTCTCTTACAAAGGTAGTGGCCATGTGTCATTGTCCTATAGGAGAGAGGTTTTTCATAAAGTAGCTTTCCACATGGCAACATATGAGTGGTTCATTTTGTGAGAGTGAGGATTGCCACATGTGAAGCTCTCCTTCACCAAGATAGCATTTTTAGGGTTTTGGATCATGTTAGCATTTTAGGGTTTTCACCATTTTGGAGACACCTTACTCTATAAATAGAGGTGTCTCCCCCATGTATTTCTCACTTTGAGAATGTTAATATTATATTCCCAAATTCAAATCTGAGCCATACTTCTTCTCTTAGTTACTTGCTAGAGCATCCCAAGAGGTTCCTCTAGCGTCCCTTTCTTTAGAGTTAGTCTAACCTCTCTTAGATCACCACAAACAACCTTCATCCCACCATTAAATCACCAAAATCGAGATCCATTTTCTCTCAACACCAAGCTTTCACGCATTCACCATCCACCATAGTCGTCATTTCAAGCTTTGGTGATGAGTGCGTATTTTTGCCCTCATTTAATGTTTAATTCTGGGTATTTAATTGAATTTCTGTGCTTAAAGATTGATTTAATTTGGATTTCCTATAATTGGGTTTATTGGGCATGAGATACAAAAACATGTTAAAAATAGCTTTTTAGTTGCATAAATTGTTCTTTGGATATTTTGAGGTGTGTTAGTGCAGCTGCAGCTAAGTTGAGCTCATGAAGGTGTGGAAATAAATTTCTTAAAGTTTCATAACACCTTAAAGATAAATCCAATAATAGGAAATTATCAAAATCACAAAAATCCAAGTCAAGCATTCCATGAAGACGGCAAGGAAAGCTTGAAAAAGTGAAGAAGTTTGGCTATGCCAAGAAGAGAGAAACAAAAAATTGGACCTTGTGTTTTTCTTTATCTTTATGATAGAAGATAATTTGGGAAAAATATATCTTTAGATATTTTATTTGATATTTTTAAATAATTATCTTATTTAATTATATCATAAAATATTAAAGATAATAACTACCAAATCTTTTTAAATATGCCAAGATCTTCTTTAATCTTTTTAGATCCACAACAAACAAATATATCTTGAAGATATTGGATTGTTTAGAAGATAATTTAAGGAGATTGCAAAGGGTTGATTTGGAAAATTAGTACAAATACTAATTGGTGATAATTTATCATATATCTTTAATTAATTTAATTATATTAGATATTGATATTATCAACCAATTATATTTGTCAAATAGTCTATATCTCTCCAAATATTTTTAAATATTTATCTTTATCTTTATCTTTATTTTAAAAGATATTTGAGAGATTTTAGCAACAGAAAAGCCCAGTCCAATTTCTATATAAAGAGACCAAGGAAGAAGTAGAAGAAAAAAAAGCTGGGGACTTCGGAGTTCAGGAACCCTTTAGGGGGGCCCTAATTTCGTTTCCTTTCTCTCTCTATTCTTCTTCTATTTTTTTTTTTGCATTCGTGGAGTGTTGAACTTCTTGGGTTGATTCCGTTGTAATTTCTTAATTGGATTCTGAGGTTAGATCAATTAATTTATTTGTTCTTTTGATTCTTGTTGAGATTTATTTTCATCTATGTCTTTTGGTTCTTAATTTAGTGAAAGTAATGATTTTTACATTGTAGCAAGTTAGCACGGTGTTAAATCTACATAACATTACAACCGTACGAGTCCAAGGGTTTTTAAATTTTAATTGAGAAGTTACTTTGATTAATTTTAGAAACTTTCATATGATTGCATGATTTTTTGCTAATAATTGAGAAGTTACTTTGATTAAAGGTGAAAACTTAGATTAGAATTAATCAAGAAGTTACTTTGGTTAATTAGCTTTTTACTAGATATAAGAGGTAAAAGAATGGACATGATTAGGATTAGTAATATTTAATTGAGAAGTTACTTTGGTTAAATTTACTAAGATTAATCTACAAAGTTCGTGCTTTTGATTTGAGAAGTTATTTTGGTTGAAAGTAAGGACGCCAACAAATTAATTGAGAAGTTACATTGATTAATTTGAAGTCTTAAACAAGAAATCAATAACAATAATCTTTAGGAAAACAATGATGAATCCTATTTTGAAAAAGCAGTGGAATCAACCTATTTCTCTTTACTCCACCTATTTCTCTTTACTATTGTTTCTATCTTATTTTATCTTTTTATTTTGTATAGATTTTATAAGAACTAATTTGTTAAAAATCAATTCCGTATTCGCTGGGAGACAACTTAAGGTTAACTTAACCCATACTAATTTTTTGGCTACTTTCTTAACAATACTGAAGTTGTTATAGATAAGTAGTATTAATTTGATCGCTTGACGACAACGTTATCATTTGGCCCAACCTAGCTTGAGGAGGACGCTATCACCATTCCTATAGTGTCATGTGGCCACTAAGAGAAAGCCTATCTAATGAGAGCATGGCACATGGCCACTCTCTCTAAAGAAGATAAGTCTCTTCCTTACCTTCTAAGCGACCAAGATAAACGCATATTGACTTGGAAAAGTCAAAGAAGAATGTGCTCCACACTACTGGGCTTTTTAAGGCCTAAAATCTTATGCTACTTGGCTCATTATATACGGCACAAAATAAAATCTATGCTACTAGGCCCATAATACAAAGTCAATAAAATAAATCTATACTACTGGGCCCATAATACAAAGCCAAAAAAACAAATCTATACTACTAAGAGTGCTCAAAGGTGGTCCAAGAGAAAAAGAGTTTGGGCCCACTCCAACAGTTGGAGCCCACTCTTCTTATATGCACTAACCATGGCTGAGGCGTTTGCCATCATAACCTCTTAGATTTAATTCTTTGCATGACAAGGAACATCATATAGGTACATGGACGATAAAAGGCAGACCAATAAGAAGAATCATCTATTTAGAGTAAGGTAATTTGTTTACTAGAAACAACAAATGATTGCATTCCAATGAACCAATTACATGGGTACTATTACCTAATAAGCACGAACAAAGATATATACTAAATTATAGATCTAGGAACACTTTGATGTGTGGGCTTTAAGAAGAAGAATACCGAAGAGTTCATGATCTTAGAGGAGCATGAGAAATATTAGACATTCTAACAATAACATATAAGGATTTCAATGAGGTAAAAAGGAATAAACCTAACTTGTTTACTAGACAGTATGAATTGTTTAAGACGCAGGAAGTGAGAAAATACAAAATATGTTTAATAGATTCTAAACTATATTAAATGAGTTTCATTATTTAGTTAAACATTATGATAAATAATGTTGCATATGTCAATGTACCTAGAAAATTTATCTTTAGAAGAATTCATTGGCATTCTTAAGGTGCATGAGTTGGAACTTTAGAAAGACAAACTTCTTAAGAAAGAGAAAAGTCTCTCATTCTTAAAGCCCAAAACATGAGAGACACTCAAAGTAGATGAACCATTAGAAGACCCATTAAATGGTTAAATGATGAGGATTGTTAATAAGTAGATATATATATTGTAGTCATTATAATATGATGTTAAGTTGATGAAAATAATACATCTTAAAAAGTTTCACATCACCTAAGATAAACAATGACATGAGTGATAGTGCTTTTATAAAGGACTTAAAGTTCATGACTTTAAAGGTTCCAAGTAAAAAAAGTTTGTATTTGACTTTTTTTATACTCTTGTATTAGAGTGTTATGAAGTTTTGACTAAATTCTTACTTTTGAAAGTGTAGGTGTGTACTTATACAAATTTTCACATAATATTATCTTGTAGTTGTCATTAGACAACTGTCGTGATTTTTCTCCAATTTTTAAATTTTTACTTTATATTCTTGTGTTAATTGTTTTTATCTTATTTATCAATTGGTAAGATAATTCTCAAAGTAAAAATGTTCATATTCTTCGTAATGACGCTTTATTTTTTTCATCAAATGAGATATATTTTATCTCAAGAAAGATCCATTACACATAGCAGTAGAAAGAAGGACATAGAAGAACAAGAACTTTACCTCAACAACCAAAGGTGTCGATAAATAAGAAGACACGAGCTTTTTTTGTTTGAGTGTACGAAATCTAGTCACTTTTCATCCAAATGCCTAGAAAAAAAAAAGAATGATAAGATAAACATACATACTTCTTTAAGAAAGAAGTCACTAAGATCTTCATGTAGATTGTAAGGTCTAGTTTTTTGCCCTAAAGTTTTAAGGGTTATCTTAAGCTATTGGGCCTAAGGGCTAGCCCAAGGGATAAAATCACCCCAAAGTCTGCCCTAATTGATTCATTGTGCACTTTCAGAACCTGCTCCCTTGGTGCTTAGAGCCGCAGTCGTCACTCCGCTAGGGTTCAGTCTTGGAACTCTGTCGCTCTTGTTCGAGCCAGTTTCGTTCCACGTAAGTTGCATCACATCCCATACCTTTCTTGTTTAGCACAGTTGCTTCGAGTTCCAACTAGAGTCGTACCAAGTAGCTCCGTGCCTCTCTGTTCTTGTGTTTCCAGTTCGCTAAACCGTCCTAAGAGCTACTACGTTTCTCTATTCGCACCCAGGAACTCAGCTGTTAGCCCTTTTCCAGGTAAGGGAAGCTAGGGTTCGCCCTGTCGTTGTGCGTATTCAGTTTATGCTACTATTTTACCTGTATAATATGCTTGGTGTGCTAATATGAATGTGTGAGCGACATTGTTGAACCATGTGTGGACAATTGTGTGTTTGTATGCGCGAGAACAATGGTCAACTCTGGTTTTCTTGCCCAAGCGAGCATTCTCACCTATGCGAGATCAACAGAGGCTCACCCAAGCTGCTTCACACGAGCGGTCGCTCAAGCGACCCACATTGTTCCTGAGCGAGCGAGCATCTCGCCCAAGCGAGAGGGGTCTCGCCTAAGCGAGATCCCGCGTGAGGCTACTCTTCCCCTTTTCGAGCCCTTGCCTAGGCGAAGGGGGCTCGCCTGAGCGAGACCCTTCAGCTTGAGCGAGTAGCTGGGCGAGGTAGTGTAATGCTTGATCGTTTCCTTGACTTTGAATGGTTAATGTTTGCTTGGATTTAAGTATTGTGTTAAAAGTATGAGGCAAATGAGTATGCATGAGTGGTGTGATTCATGATTTATGGATAATGGGTTTGGCATGGGATATTAATGAAATGGTTGGTATTAAAGTGTCATGGTAATGTGATGAGTTGAAATTCTATATTCATGGATGGAGTATGATGAATTGGAATGAGTTTGACCTCGAACATGAAAGGTATTGGCTTTAAAGGTTGGCCTAATGAATATATATTTGCATGATGTGTATTACTTGGTTGTATGATTATGTTTGGTCTGTGTCAGTGCGTAATTCATGTTAGTGGGTATCATGATGGTACCCCATCTGTATAACTTGGTAAGGATTCAAGGTAAGGATTGCATCCTGACGCTCTAAGGAGTCAGTTAGTCTCACTTAGAGCGGATTGACTCCTGTGGTGAGAGTAGCAAGAGGCTTGAAACTCATTAAGGGCTAACCTTGTGTGTGAGGGAATTGATTCATTGTAACACTTGTAACACATAGCTCGGGGGTGAGCAGCTCGGGATGAGCAGAGGTATCCACCACAAGTACAAGCATCCGTTAAATCCGACCAGGTTATATGTATCCAGATGAGTCGAGTCTTAATGTATTGTTTGGAAGGTCTTAACATGCTTGTGTGATGTATGTATAATGGACTGTGTATATGCATCTGATTGCATTGATGAAATGGTTTTGGCTCTAGCTTACCCTTTCTTGTTTGAATGTCTTGTATGTTATCCTTTTACTTTTGCGATGATCATCAATTTATTGAGGGGACCAGATGCGAGAGGTACTCGTGACCAACAGGGGAGAGAGATTCCGCTGCATAGTCTACTTGGGCTGGACTTGATGTATTCTTGTTGGGCTTTTCTTTAGGGCTACGGCCCATGTATCAGTTTGACTTTTGATTCCTTTATGTTCCTCTTAAACTTTATAACTTGTTTTTCTGTGGCACTGTGGTGTGCCTTATATTGTAAGGAGTTGGGTTTAAAACTCTAAGATTGCGCTATTATGTTACCTTGTGCGACGTTTTCGTTAATTATGTTTGTTAATTTAATGGGACATTACATAGATCCTCATGTCAATGTGTAAAAACTCAAATTAATCTTATTTAAAAGAATTATTGAAGAATAGCTAACTTATGCTCGATGGTCAATATAATGTTTAAAGTCAAATGATAAAGTATAACTAAAACTTGATGATCTAGTAAGAAGATTCAATCTGAAGCACCCACCTATATTAAAAGAATGATTATCTAAATATGGTCTCTTCTCTAGTTGCTTAATTTTGGAAATAAAAGAAATCTCATTTTGCTTTTCTATAATCACTGAATTTAGAATACTGAAGCTTAACTTAAATCTTTATGATCTTTGTTTAGGTTTTCATTTAAGTGTAACATATCCTTTGATTTACAGTTTAACAAAGATACACTTGGTTTTTAGTAGATTGATATGCTTTAACAAATTTTAAATTCTCTGAATTTTTGTAAGCATAGGATACAATATATTATAATTATTAATTCTAAAAATATAAAACATAATTTATTCCTTTTAAGCTTTGAGAGAGAAAAAATCTTATTTAGAATATATTGAAAATTATTTTATTACGATGTATTATATAGAAAATGAATTATACACTATACATAATATAAATACTTCAAATAAAAATTAAAAACACAATACAGTTAAAAATAACAAATCATTATCTTGAAATTAAATAATAAACACGTTAAATAAATAAAATATATACCTAAACATATAGGTATATTGATTTTAAAATAATGCCTTGTTTATACTAGGTACATTTATTTTTAATACTAAACTAGTTATAGTTAATAAGAAAAAATAAAGAAACAAAAGAATGTCAAATACTTAAAACTAACAAATATTTTTCTAAGAACAACCAAACAATGTAATATTTGAAGAAATTAAAATCATATTTAAATATTTTTTATACAACGAACATTCGTCACAATAAAAAAAATATCATTACCCCCAATGAAATCAATTCTGGTCGATTGATTTTATGAACTCGTAATGTCAGAAAAAATGGGCAGAGCTGCTTGTTATTATTGTTCAGTCTCCAGGGTTGACGAGGCTGCAATTACTAAAATTACAAATACACAAGCAGCAAGGGATGACCATCCCAATTAATTTTCAGAAAACACAAATGCTTTGACCTTTTCCTCGTATGTATAGCGAAATTGTACAAAATTAATTTTCATAAAGATAGCTAGCGGACAGCTTGGCCTCCAAAATTCAAGCTAACTTCAGCTTGGCCACTTAAATAACTGATTTCTTCATGTAATCAAACTCGCTTCAAGTATGTTAATATGCCTAAGCCAGCAACAAGTGCAGCTCCAGCTGCAGCAGCACTATATGCAGAGGCCCATGCATCTGAATAAGCATAACTTCCTGAACGGGAACTTTTTACGTTACCACGTGGTCCTGCGTAGTCTAAATGCAATTTCAACCCCTACAGCATTAATAATTCTTAAGTCAAACTCTTTTCAAGACACATACTTTATAAACATCTTTACCATAAATGACAGGTCCACAATCTACTTCACCGAAATTTTACATTTTAGTCCCAACATATATTTTCATATATTTTTTGTACTTTTGGTCCTTGCATAAAAAAGTCGGAATACTTATAATTCTAGTAAACAAGAGGGATTGATTTGTAAACAGTTTGCATATGGCTACTAAAATGTAGTCTTTCATTGAACATGGAACTAAATTTATAACTTAACCTATATTAGACATCCATCATCTTTCTCTAAAAGATTTTCTCAGATCTACAAATCTATTTCCTTTTTCAATATTAAGAAAGGAGACAAAACTTTCCTTCAGGACTCCAGACCTGAAGATAAACGCACCATACCTTCAAACCTGCTGTCCTAGCGTGATCCACAGCAGTTGCAAGATCACTGTCTGAAGCCAATACAACTTTGTCATGATCTTCATCTTCATACTGAAAAGGAAAATACAACTAGCTTCCCTTAGAAGAGGATTATACAATCAATCTCAAGAAGAATACAAAATAGTCTTATAAAGTACCAGAATTTGCGGTACGTTGTTAGGATCAATATCATCACCAAGTCTCTGAATTATTGAAGTTATAACGTCTTTCATGCTCCGGGTATCTGAACATGCAAGCAACCATACAAACAACTCAACTGATAATACACAAATATAATTGCCTTGAAATAAGATATTGCATGCAAGTTACTCAGAATGTAGGCATTCCCTGAAACCAAAGTGAAGCAGACATGTTTGTCTATGGAAAATAATATTAGGACTTCCATCCTTTACTTCCTGACATAGTTTAGTGTAGACCATTGATTAATGTACTACTGTTTTTTTCTTTGAAAAAATCAATGACTCACAATAAACCACGTCAAAGAGTAAAAGATAAGAGCAAAAAAATAGGAGTCATAGTATCATTTTCCTTTGTGTATCAATTATTACTACAGATCTTACTGACAACATGTACACGCAACCCATTCACATTCAAGTGAAACTTATAGAAGAACTATAACTATAAGTTATATGCTGTCAGATATTAGAAGGAAATTGCAAATTAAATGCTGAATGATGACATGTGACAATTTGCATACCACAAGTGAATCTGTGCATTCTGCCCTTTTTATCCTGTATCTTAAAGGAAAATGTATTAGCCATGCTTGATGAAAGGTAAGGAATGGACCTCCCCGTTTCTCCTCCATCAGAAGCCAATTTCAAGGAACTGTCACTGGTGCATAATCAAAAGTGTGTAAGTATATTAAAAAATACTAATGTTTCTTGAAACAACTTAAGCGAAAATAACCTTCGTGTATCATCATCATCGTCATTTGGAGTTAAGGCCATGGCTGAATCCCAAAATCTTTGCATCAAGTTGGTTGCTGCTTCATTATTCCCAACCTGATAGTGGAGGAAAATGATATCATTATTTCCAACCTTATTGTGGCCAGCACCAATGTTTTTCTTTTAAATTTGTTAGTCTAATTCCATTAGGAATTGCATTGGTCCATCGTATTTGATCTACCTTTTTCTTATTTTCAAATCCTATACTCTTAAGATAATTTTGTGAAGGAAAGAATAAACATGTAAATTAGTTGCCTTAGATTTAATCATCTGTAGCTGCTGAAAAGCTTTCAGATTTTTAAATTTCCAAGCAGCTAAAAATTGGTCGTTCTAGACCAACTCATAATTTCCGTTGAGATATTACCAATTCATGAACAGTAGATAAGCCTACATTTAACAATACGAAAAAAACCAAATCAAAGACATGTCACAATATTTTACTGACAAGAATCATTCTAGACTGTCACAAATAAAGCCATTTGTCCCATTTTCGTGCAGCATGAATTTAATATTCTAGTCAACAATAGTATAGTAGTGGACTCCAAGTCAAAGGTAGATAATACACCTGACTTACTGTCGCCACGGCAGCATGAGTAACATGGATCACATCGACCACAGCAACTACACTGCCATCTGTTTTCAACCACTAAACCAAGTTAGAAAAAAATATTGAAGCATATACCCGTTAAATCTTCCTCGTCCCATATGTATTGCAATTAACATTACCTCTATTAATCACAGGAAGATGCAAAAATTTTCCGTCATGCATAGTGTGAAGTGCATCAACAATGGGCGTATCAATTACTACACATTCTGGATTTGGAGTCATAACCTGCATATTTATTAAATAAGATCAACAAGAAAAGGATGAACACTCAAAATGACCAATTTTTCATCTAACACGATAGAACATAGGAACTTAAACATTAATAGATATAGATGCTGCAGAATCAAAGAATGGAAAAGGAAAACAAAGGTAAACTACTTATTCTAATCAATGTAAAAATAAAACGTACCTTCTCAATGGGAGTTGATTCGGGAGAAAGATTTTGTGCAATTACCCGCAACAAGATATCTTTTGAACTATTGAAATTTTTAAGCAGACATCAAAATTATTCCAAGCATGTATAAATGAAAGTTGGGGGAAAGCCAAAATCTTTTCATGTAAAGACGACTACTGGTCGTGTCAATGACCACAAACTTACGTGAAGATGCCACGAGGTTTGTCATTAACTGTCACAACAGCACAACTCTCATGAAATTCAACCATCTTCTTTGTTGTTGTCAGAACTGAGTCCGTTGGTGATACTGTTACTAGCCTAAAAAGAATCATTATCTGTTAAAGTAACTTGGATGGTGAAAAAACATATAGAAATTTAAAATTTATATAATTTTTTCAACTCCAACAAAAGAAGGTATTACCTACTTTGAATTCTCGGAAATGATTGTAGACAACGATGGCTTGAATATTTGCTCCCGAATAGTTTCAATGAATGATGTGTTGGACTCTGTGCAAAGGCCAAATACAACGTAATATTAAAAACTGTGAACATAACTAATATCTAACTGTTTTAAAAGTAAACTACCATACAAACCAAAAAGCAAAACATGAAAACAAAATGGTTTACAAAGCAGAACCTGATGTTCCCCAGTGTTTTTCAACTCCTTCAACAGCTGCTGCAATTGCTTTTCCTTTCTCAGCTGCCCTTTCCATACGGGCAATGGCATCATGCAAACACTTTGCTATGTCTAGTAAAGCCAAAACTTCTCCATTCTCCACCACAGGTAAATGTCTAAATCTCCCTGTCAACAAATATCAGCCATGTATTCAAAAAGTAAGATATAGAACAATAACTAACTTGAAAAGTTGAGTGTTTCTCTATATATACTACAAACCTTGCACCATCTTTTGAAGGGCTTCCGCAGCAAGAGTTTCAGAAAGGACAAATACTGGATTCCTAGTCATGACTTTGGAAACTGGTGTGTTTTCAATGTTAATCTCTTTGGCAATAACTCTTGTTGCTATATCCTTTATTTAACCACAAAATAAAACATGAAGCTGTGTAGGTTAAAACTGCAGAAGCCCAGGCATGGACTCAACTTTTTTTTATTTTTCTTTCTAAAAATTGAGAAAACCATGTACGTACCTTGTCCGTGAGGATTCCACAGAGTAAAGCATTAGAATCAGTTAGTAATAGAGCATCCACTCTACGGGCAGCCATCCGACGACATGCTTCATAGATGGTTGTTGTTTCAGGTACTGTCAGGGCCTTTGTAAGTCGCAATGATTTCACTGTCCGCTCTCCTGCTAATGCCCTGATCCAATTTCATGTACCAACGAGGGAACATCCCATTATTTAAATTTATAGGACTTTCAATAAAAGGTCCTCTGTTCTAAGATACTTATGAAGGACCTATTATTGCTTAAGAATAACTCTATTTGAGTGCATTCAACAACTCCCGAAACCAATTCAATTTTCTTAAGTCAAACTTGTTGGCATCACTGATTGGGTACGAAATATGCAATTAAAGAAAGTAGATTCTTATGTATATAGTCATGTCAAGATCATCAACCTCTGAAACAGACTCAAATTTATAAGGGGGACGAGGAGAAATTCTTGTATGGAAACGAATGTTCAAGGCATAAATCTACTTACTCAAAAAAATAAATTACTCTAGAATTCAATTTGTTTGTACCTATTTTACACCTGCTTAGACTTTAACAAAAGGATAATGATATTCAATCAAGTAAAGTTGATGGTACCATCATAGCAACCAAATCAAAGTCAAAGTCCTTTATTTTCATTATTGTAAAGCAACCACTCAGCCAATCAGGCAAGACTTTGCATAGCCACGTTTGTTTGACGTAGACACTTCGAAAATACCGAGTTTCACAATTATGGCAACACATATCCCAAATAGCTGCTCAGAAAAGCGATAATTATCGGTATACCACAAAAATAGCTACAGCTATAAAATCCATAATATTTCAAATTATTACAAGGTTAATTTTAGCACATGAAATAAAAAAGCGATAAAAGGATTTTTATTCTTATAAATAAACAGTAAAAAAAGACCATAATTTAAGGAGGATTAAGATTCAAATTAACGATTCGATTAATTTGGGCATGGTATCAAAACCAATATTATTAGAGCGGGGAAAATTAACAAGAAAAGTAGTGAATAAGTACAACATACACAGGTCGGAAAGACGTTATTGATTTTCGAGAAGTAGCGTTAGGCACTCCTGATTCGGAGGCTTTCTTCGTTGAGGAAATACTCCTTCTAGAGGCACCGGTTTGACTTGCCATCTCACCTCTGCTCCAATATCGCTACAACGAAAAAAAAGCATCAAACACACGTCAAATCCGACACAAAAAAACAAAGAGTATAAAATCGAAGAGTCGTACAAGCTAGCTACAGCTCCGAATTGAAACAGATTGATTGAGTTCGGATGGAGAAGTTGAAGTCAAGGCGGCGCAAGGTTTGGTGGCTAGAAATATTGCCGGGAAAAGGTTTCCGCCGGAGAGGAAAAAGAGGAGGGAATGAGAGAGGAAGAAGTTAACCCTAGAGAGAGATAAGAGAAGCGTAGAGAAGGGTGGAAGAAATATTGAAAAGAGATAGAGAAATCAAGAATTTCAACGTTACTGCTATGTAGCCAATGGAAGGCGTGCACGTCACTTATTCCTCTTTTGTAGGAAATTGGTAATTATAATAATAAATTAATTGGCAGTAATAAAATAACCACATACTCCCAACATAGACATTGAAAAATAAACAAATTATTCTACGTAATTTATATCGATCGATATCTTTATATAAATAATTGATAAATATAACACATTTTAATGTAAGTTCTAATAAAAACTATTTAAATTTTTAAACCAGTATACCTTAAAAGAACATAGATTCGTTGGTTATTGGTTAATTTCGTATAATATATATATATGGTTAATTTCATTAATATGAGTAAGGTAATTCTATTTTATTTCTATTGATATCACAGTACGATTTCGTCAATATATTAATGCTTGTTTTAGGCGGAAATGTAAACCAGTCAAACAAATTTAAGTTTAGGTTACTAAAAGTAATATATTTAATTAGGTTTGACGGGTTTGTTTATATAGGTCAGAATTAAAGTTTGAATTTGATTTGGTTATAATTTTCTAGGAACAAGGGCAACTGATTATTCCGGTTATATTTTTAGTGATTTTCTAAAATTTTATTAATTACCAAACACACTCACGTTAGAAAGTGAAGTAAAGTAATAAAAAATAATTTTAACTCACGTAGATGTTAACGCCTTTGATAACATCTTTGATGATAAAATGACATTTCTAAGAAAATAGTATTATTTATTTAAAATACGACTCTTAAAACCTATTATGTTAATTAATTATATGTGTATATAAAAATTATTATTATTTTGACAGTAAATATAAAAATTAAAATTATTTTATGAAAATTAACATAAAAATATATAATTATATATATTTTGTTTGTTTCAAGTGGAGATGGAATTGATAGTACAATTATTGTTTCGTTAAGGTGATGTGTGAGAAAATGAGAATAGTGATTTATAGAAAAAGTTTGAATTTGATTTCTCAGTAATTTGAACAGAAACACACACAAAAAAAAAAAAAAAGACAAGTTAGTAAGAGTATAATCACTAAATTGCTCTTGCATGATAATAGATTATGGTTAGGACCATAATCAATTCTACTTCATAATGAAGTTGAGAACTGATTATGCATGGATGAGAATGGATGAGAATCGTTTATGCGCTTCATCTTAAAGCATAAACTGATTATACTTCAAGAAGAATCAATTATACTACAAAGTTCTTCAAAATAGATATTATTGAGAGAGATTTTATATCAACAAATTAGAAGTCAGCCCTTAGAAGATCATTACACCACTTTAACCCAAAATTTTAAAATAATAAATTTTTATTTTTTTTATATATTGTTCAACTTTTTCATTTTTATTCAATATTATAATTCAACTAAAACTTAAATTTAAATTTGTAATAATAAATAGGGTTAAATATGTTTTTGGTCCCTCAAGTTTTAGCGAAATTTGGAATTAGTCCCTCATCAAAACTTTTGACCAATTTAGTCTTTCATCTTTCAAAATGCGTGAATTTAGTCCTTTTAACCAAATTTTGTTAAGTTTATCTGACGTTTCAAGCGCATTTCATGATAGTATTTAAGTTAACATTGAAGTAAAAATGTGTCAAACAGTATAAATAATTTAAATACTATCATGAAATGCACTTGAAATGTCAGATAAACTTAACAAAATTTGGTTAAAAGGACTAAATTCACGCATTTTGGAAGATGAAGGACTAAATTGGTCAAAAGTTTTGATGAGGGACTAAACCCAAATTTCGCTCAAACTTAAGGGACCAAAAACATATTTAACCCTAATAAATAAGGTAATTGGGAAGGAAATAGAATTAAAGTTATTTGTAAAAAATGATATAGTGGTGAGCTTAACAAATCTTTTTTGCACTTTGATTAAGTGTTAAACTTTGATCCACAAATACGGAATATATAATCAAAATGACATATTTAATTCAAAAATTCATCTCATTTTAAAAAATATAAGATACATACACTATAAGAAAATTCGTATTTACTTATCAATAATTACATACAGATTTGAATCTATAGGTAAAATAAATATTACCTACAGATTTTATCAACGAATTTTTATCCGTAAAATGGTGTTATTTATGGATTTTTATGTATAACTACTTATATATTTTATATGAAATATTTGTATGTAAAGTTGAAGTGTAAGGGCGTGAAATTTTTGAAAGCATTACCTATTGAATTTACATACGGATCTAAAATAAATAAATTCATTTGATTATAATTTCAAAATACAAAGTCTTCATTGTTCTTTTTAGTCTCCATCTCTCACTTACGAACTCATAAAAGACAACACATTCGCTGATTGAACTACCTGGCGCTCGAAGCTTCAATCCCTCACTGTTACACTACATGAACCACCTCCTCGGGATGGTGTGGTAGTCCGATGCGGAGCCACCATATACGACATACAACACTCTAATGGCGTATTCCTAGGGTTCTTCGCCCCAAACAACAACATTTGCCTCTTGATTATGCGGTGCAACTTCATCATCTCCACTAGATTCAGTGCGGTCACAACTGGATTCAGATTCCATCCTACCTTATCACTACAGCTTGTATTGCTCATTGTTGTTGTCTGATTCATAATCAAAGGAACATTGAGCGGGTGGAACGTTCAACTATTTCTATTTTTTCATTGAAATGAATGGTATGGTGTAGAGAATGGTGAAGGAAAGGAAGAGGAAAATGATTCCAAAAGAATATAATGAGACACATTAAAAAGGTGGAAGGATTTTATTAAACTACTTAATAAAAAGTTGGCTTAAATAGTCATTTGGTCCTAATTTTGGTCAAGTTTTTTTACTTTGGTCCTACTTTTGAAATTGTTTTCATTTAGTGCTACCTTTCGTTAATTTCATTTAATTAAATCATTTTCCTTAACTTCGTCTAAGTAGTAAACGGAACAGTGGCCAGCGTGGTTTGTTTATGTGACGTGGAGCACGGTTCAGTGACGTGTCTGTTATCTTACTATGCTGACATTTTAATTTTAATTACAGAGTTTAGGGTTTATACTTGCTGGAATTTGGTTTAGGGAGTTTTCGTGAATTTGGAGATTTCTTCGTGGAATTGGGAATTTCTTTGAATTGGGCATTTCAGAGCAATTGCTACCATCAAAGATTGAGGCCTCTGCCAACAAATCTTCATGTTTGAATTTCTAAGATGTTGTTGTCAGTGTTTTTCACTGATGAGAATTGGAGATTCATCTAAAAAATGAAACTTTTATTACATGAATCATCACCAAGGTAAAACACTAATGATAATTACTGATGATTACCAAAAGCAGGTAAGGAATTACCTAGACTAAACTTAATGGAGATCTTTAGATGTTTCAGGTACTATTTCAATCGAAATTGTTGTTTTATATAACCTTTGCTGACTAAAAATGCAATTTTAATTAGAGAACTACACTAAAAACATTTAACCTGTGCTTTGTTTTCAGATGGGGTAAATAAAAATTAAAATTGAAAAGGCCTCTTGTTTGGTTTGATTATAAATTGTGTTTAACTGCAATTTTATTTTGAAACATTCAAGTGGAGTGAAGGGAGGATCATCACTCATACTTGTATGCAAACTTTATATATTCATGCACTTAAGAAATTGCATATAAGTTTTTGTCAAATTCCTAAACCATCATTCATGCCATACAAATTTGTTTTGCACATCTTATCTGTACAGAAGATTTTGTGAGAAACATATTTTTTCAACTTGTGTGCAGGATGGTTGGTGTGATAGCAAAGGATCACTGAAGACAAAACTGCAAATGAGACAATAGGGAGCTTTCAAGAGGGAGAGAGGAATTGCATACTCTCTTGCCCAAAAGGTAGGTACCAACAGATTGAGAAAATATGTAACTTTTATCAATAAACATGTCTAACAATTGACTTTTGCAACAATGGAGATCAACCCCCATTTCAAATTCAAGAGCAAACAACAACTCTTTGAACAAGCAAGAGATAGACAAGGCTAACTGGGGATGGAGTTGGTTGGAACGTTGGATGGCAGCAAAGCCATGGGAGAGTAGATTGATGGAACAAAGTCGTCATCATGCTGATGCCACAGAGAAAACTCCTCCTCCAAAGAAATGTGTGGACCTCATAAATTCAAAAAAAAAATTCAGAACCATGCAGTGTCAAAGTTAGAAAGAACAATGTCACCACAGGGATTTCAGCCAGACCTCCCCAAATTGGCTAAGCCACTCGATCAACCTCAAGTCCTAGTTCTGAGTTTCACTATGATGAGAGCTCTAATTCGACTTCAATATGCACATTTATGACACCAATATTTGGGAGTGTTTCTTTGCCTTGTGAGAGGACAGAGGATAGTAGCAACTGTACTACTAGGCCTAGTTACATGAACCTGACCGAGTCCACCAAGGCAAAGTAGAAAACCAGCAGTCATCAATTCAATAGATCTCAGAGACAACAGTCCATGGATAAGTTCCAATTTCTCAAAAGGACAACGATTTTCTCAAATGGAGATTCCAAAAGCATTGGTGCTTCTGACCCTTCAACCAACTTTTCTGGGCCACTTAACCTACCCACCTACATGGATAAGAAGCCATGGTGAAATGGATGATTCAATTGATTGATTGTATTCATATGTACTTATTTCCATGAAGTTCAACACTTCAACATCTTGTTGTTCAACTATCTCCTGAATTTAATTACAACTATAACAGTAGTTTTTGTGCTTTTCCTCCACAATACTCTACTTTAGAAATCTGCATTTGTGTGATCAATTTTTATGGGTAGTATCATGATTATAAATATATATGAAGAGACTGCATGAAGGCCTAATAAACATAAATCAAAATATTTCTCACGGTTTTATTTAACTGCTAGAAAATAATCGTTACTAAAAAATAGTTTTTTTAGTGTGTATTTTATAATATATACAATAATTATTATATGTTGTATAATAATATTAAACATTATAGTAATTGATATACATGTGTATATTAATTATATATGTATTATATTTTTAATTATTATATTGTTGTTAAATTATTACATATATTAAGTAAAGCAAAACCATATATTTCTTGTGCGTATTTGTGCAATTAGTCTCTACATAACTACCTAAGTTTCCAAAACAAAAAGAATAATCTATTTTTGTTATTATAATTATAAAATTAAAATACATATTATTATTATTATTATTATTATTTTTTTTTATTATTATGACTACAAAATTAAAAAAAATATATATAATTTTATTGTAAATTTTTTTTATTGATTTTGTCAATAATTCTATAATATTATAATTATTACATAATAGGTTATATATATATATATTAATATGTATCATATTTATAATATTAAATAGTATATGTTATAATATTTAAGTATATATTGTGTAACATATGTTATATAAAATATACATGAATCACAATTTAAAAAAAAATTGTATTTGGATGGAAAGTGTGATATATACTCAAAGAAGGTGAAAATCCATGAAATTGAAAATGTAAGAAAATTGCACAAGTTAAATACTACAATGTTTCCAACTAATCCCTTTAGATGACACTCATAAGTGTCATTAGTGTTTTCATAAATTGAAAATTTGGATTACATGTTAGACAAGACAATCTTTTACAAGGAGACTTCCAACATTCTTTCTTCTATAACATTTGTTTTTTTTTCATAGAATTAAGCATGACTGATATCTAAAAGGTTATACAAATTATTCTAAAATGAACAACTTAGAGGGAAGGGAACAAACAAACATTTATGTTCTGAAGAAAAATGTCAAGGAAGCAATTTTTCAAATTGTTAGTTCTTAATTTCTTTATTTTTTTGGTACTCTTATCCTGATCCTATCACACCATTAAGCTAAATATGAAAGAATTAACAAACATCTTCATGCCACAAAAACACAACCGGGTGGCGTCTACAATTTTACTTGTCCGTGTCATTGATATCCCAAAATTTGAAATAACCTTTCTCCTCCTAAACACAACATTAGTCTTTGTTTCAAAATCACTGTTAGAAGCATTTTTGATTATGTTAACATAAGGAAGACAACTAATTGAAATACCAGCAAAATGTAAATTGTTGAAAAATCATTAATTACAGAATAGTCAATTTTTGTCCAAAGAAAAGCATCATATTGAATCCAACTTTCTTGCATGAGGTAGATCAAAAAACATTGGATGAATACAATCTAGTATACACATCAACAAGGATGGATAATACACTATCTATACCCAAAACCCAAGTCTACCTCTTGACCATACATCCCCTGGCTGTGACCTGAAGAATGGATTGACTTTGGGTTTGACCTCAGCTCAATCTCAAAAAGCCTCTCAAGAGCCTCTGAATGATTTCTTCCACCACCAACATCAAGAGTTAATGAAATGCAAAAAAGTATTAGGAATTGAATGTTTTGTCCAACAAAGTAGTCGTGTATGATTATGGGAAGAGCAAAGGGTATGGCTTTGTTCAATGTGAGTTAGAGGAATCTCCAAATAGTGCCTAACACACCACTCATTACTACAACTACATACTCCTTCTAACTATAACTTCCACATTCTACTATCTCCACAATTTTCTCTATCCCATCAACTATTCCTTTCACAACCTCAAAATACTATCAGTGGTACCAGAGCTACGTTTGGTCATCTGGGCGTAGATAAATTTTTCAACTACTTCAAAAAAAACTAGAACTCCATTCATACTACTTCCAAAATATTTTCTCAACCCATGGCCATTACCAATCAAACATCATCAATTCCAGTACCTATTTTCACAAGAGAAAATTATGATTTTTGGAGTGTCAAAATGAAGACATTCTTTCGCTCCCAAGACTTATGGGACATTATAGAAGATGTAAGACTCGTGAAAATTAATTAATAAATGTGGGTAGGAAAAACCTTTATGACATTAAATATTGCTTGATGTGATGTGGAAAAGTATTGGCTCAAATGGTTGAGAGTACTTGATTGTATGAGAGGACTTGGGTTTGAATCCTATGTATGCCTATTGTGTGTTATTTGATTTATTAGTATTTTTGATAATATAATTGTGACTAGTGAGTGATATTATAATCATAGGATTATAATAGTTATCACCAAATATGAATTGGCATAATGGTTATGCGTTAGCCTTATGAGTGGAGGGTCACGGGTTTAAACCTTGATAGACATAAGGTAGACTTTATTTTTGCTAAATTTAGTTTGGATTGAATGTGAAAAGGTAGAGGGAACCCTACCAGGGCAACCCCTCTTGAATAATTACCCTTGAATGAGAATTAAACACCCTATTAAGCCTTTTTGCGTTTTAGTCTTTAAACCCTTAATTAAGACACATATAAAAGGGCCAAATTGAGAGAAAAGAGGGGTTTTGGCAGTGCTGATCTTTGACTTTGAGAGAAGAACGAAAATTGGGCTATGAGTGGTGAGTTTGGGTGCACAAAAGGTGAATTGGAAGGAGGCTTGAGGAGAAGCATTCTTTCCTCCCAATTTTTGATCAATAATTCCAGGTTAGGGGAGCTGTCCATTTTTGCATAAGAATTATGGTTGTGTTTCTAGGTTTGTTTTATTCTCATATTAATTCTATATGGTATGAATTTCATATTATAGGCACTATGATTGAGAATTGTGGAATTGACAGTGCATAAAGTTTTTGTGGTAATGGAATAAGAACTGAATGAGGGTTATGGAATTGGGCAGAGATGATTCAATCTCGAGTTGGGGTAATATGAATGAATAAAATAACATGTTTGATGTTTGCTAGCCATTGTTTTATCCTGGGTAATGATTGAATGTTGTTTTGGTATAATTTCGGACTGGTTTGGCATTGTTTTGGGTGAATTGTGTGCGTGAACAGAGAGGGAACTCTGCAAGTCTTGCCTAGGCGAGTCCATCTCGTCTAACAAGAGTTGCAGAACCTTGTTTCTGGTGCTGATTCGTGCTTCTCGCTTGGGCGACTTATTTTGGGGTTGAGCGACTAATGCTCTCGCTTAGGTGAGAGAGGCTCACCTAAGTGAGGTCGCGATGAAGCTTGCATGTGTTGAGCGCGACTTCTCTTCCAAGCGAGGGGTTTTTGAGATGTTGAGCGATTGATACTCTCGCTTAGGCGAGAATGGCTCGCCTAAGCGAGGTCTCGATGAGGCATTGGTACTGTTTATGTTGAATTCTCATTCAGGCGAGAAGTTTTGAGTAGTTGAGCGAATGAGGTCTCGCTTAGGCGAGTGAGGTTCGCCTAAGCGAGACAAGAGGGTGTAGTCACTGTTTCATGCTCGCTCAAGCGAGTTGGGCTAGCTCAAGCGAGGCTGATAGACTAGCCTAGGCGTAGACCTTTGACTTAGGCGAGAATGTTGTGAATCTATGCTTGTGTGTGCACTGTTTGAGCTATTTTGGTTGATGTTCCCTAAGTAGTGGGAAGTATTTACATGTTTTGGGGTGTTTGGGCTTGAAGGACTAAGTCCATAGGATTTTGTGATGTGCTTGGATTGAGTAGCGAACGAGGAGTTCGTGATGGGTGGACCGTATGCGGAACGTGAACAGTTTAGTTCACCGGAGGTACCCTTGCTGGGATGAATGAGCGAGGGAGTTCATTTCATGCTCAACTTGGGAATGCTATGAGCGAGGGAGTTCATAGTAGGAAAGGCGGGTATGTGTGTCCGGGTCCGAGCGAGGAGTTCGGATGAACAGGCGTAAGAGTCCGTGAAGCAGGACTACAAGCGGGATAGGCTTGTAGGTTGGACCACGAGCGAGGAGGGTCGTGGAAGCACATGAAATCCCAAAATTAGAGTACATGCATGAACTCATATTGGTTATGAGTGGGGGAAAGTGGGTGATGTTGTAAATAAATATATATAATTATGAATTAACTGAGGGTTTATTTCATATTTATTTATGTGTATGTGCATAGCTCACCCTATCTGTGTGTGTATGGCGATGATCGAGTAATTTGTTATCCGGGAGCAGATGATGTTTCAGGTGAGCCAAGAGCTGCTTAGTGGCGGAGAGTGGGCTCGGAGCAGGAGGGGATTTTATACTGTTTTTATTTAATTTCCTTGTAATTTGATTACAGTTTTTACGGTTTTGGATATTAATCTTAAAGTTGTACATATGGATTTTAGAATTTATAGACCATTAATGTTTTAAAGTTTTAAATTTCCCATGTTTTTTTGGGAAATGGACTATTTAATAAATGAGGTATTTCATCATGCCTGTTTATTTTATTTTGTTTTATTTTAATATAAGTAATATCCTAGTGGGATGTTACAGAAGAGGGATTCACTATTCCAGAAGACACTTCCACTCTTACTGCAGCTCAGAAGAAGGAGTTGAAGGAAAACAAACAGAAGGATTCAAGGGCTTTATTTGCTCTTCAACAAGCAGTTGATGACACAATCTTTCCGAGAATAATAGGTGCCATAAGTGCAAAGCAAGCTTGGAACACAATACAAGAAGAGTTTCAAGGAAGTGATGAGGTACGCAATGTTAAACTTCATTCTCTAAAATGAGAGTTTGAATTAATAAGAATGAAAGAATCTGAGACTATTAAAGACTACTATTCTAGAATAAAGGAAATAGTTAGTCAGTTGAGAGCCTATGGAAAAACTATTCTTGAAAAAAATATTGTTAAGAAAATTTTAATTTCTATTCCCCACAAATATGATGCAATCGCAACCGCGATTGAATAAACAAAAGATTTGGCCACATTGTTAGTAACACAACTCATGGGCTCTCTTGAAACTTATGAACAAAGATTAAAAATGCATGAAGAAGACTCAGTCGAAAATGCCTTTCAATCAAAACTAAAATTACGGTATCAAAATAAAGAATATGAAGGAAATAAAAGTAGAGGAGAAATTTCTAGAAATAAAGAAAATTCTAGAAGCTTCCCTATGACCCGTCAAGGAAAATATCCCCCATGTGGCATATGTAAAAAGACAAGTCACATGGAAAAAGATTGTTGGCATCATGGAAAACCTCAATGTCAGTACTGCAAGAAATTTGGCCACGTAGAGAAGTATTGTCGTAATAAAAATAAGCATCAAGCAAACTTTGCTGAAGAACATAATCAGGAGCAACGCTTATTTTATGCCAATCAAGAATCTCCTAACAGAGGAGAAAGTTGGTACTTGGATAGTGGATGTAGCAATCACATGGCCAAAGATCAAAGCATCTTCAAAGACATTGATAAATCTGTGAATGTCAAAGTTTGACTAGGAAACGGTGCCACAGTGGAGTCTCAAGGCAAAGGAACTGTCATGGTGGAGACAAAGAAAGGTATGAAATTCATCAAGGATGTTTTACTGGTTCCCAATCTTAAAGAGAATCTTTTAAGTATTGGCCAAATGATGGAGAATGGATATTCTCTTCACTTTGAGAAAGATACATGCAAAATTTATGACAGTAGAAAGATAGAAATTGGCCAAGTAAAAATGGAGAAAAGAAATAGAAGTTTTCCCATAAGCTTCAAATCTGGAACTAATATTGCCATGAAGGCAGAAGTTGATGACTCATGGCTTTGGCATAAGAGATTTGGCCACTTCAACACACATGCCTTAAAGCTTCTATATCAAAAGAACATGATGAGAGATCTTCCATGCTTGAAGGAGAATAATGAATCATGCGAAGGATGTCTCCTTGGTAAACAACATTGATTACCATTCTCGACGGACAAAGCATGGAGAACAAAAGACTTACTAGAGTTGATCCATACCGATGTTTACGGACCAATGAGGATGCCTTCACATCACAACAATAGGTATTTCATCCTATTCATTGATGACTTCTCTAGAATGACATAGGTCTATTTCGTAAAGGCAAAGTCAGAAGTCTTTGGAATATTCAAGAAATTCAAGGCCCTTGTCGAGAAGCAAAATGGAAAACAGATAAAAGTACTTAGAAGTCATCGTGGAAAGGAGTATACATCTCGCAATTTTGACAAATTCTGCGAAGATGAAGGCATAGAGAGACAACTCACAGTCGCATATACTCCACAACAAAATTGTGTGTCAAAAAGAAAAAATTGCACAATCATGGAGATGGCAAGATCAATGCTAAAAGGGAAAGGTATGCCTAACACTTTTTGGGCTGAAGCAGTCTACACTACAGTTTACATTTTAAACAGATGTCCAACTAAGGAAGTCCAAGACAAGACTCCTATTGAAGCTTGGAGTGGAAGAAAGCCATCAGCCAAACACCTACGAGTATTTGGATCTATCTGCTACTAGACATGTCAAAGTGAGCAAACCCGGCTCACACGGGTTGGCTCACCACGAGCCGAGTTGAAAATGAGTGAACCCAACCCGACTCACTTTATGGTGAGCTAGAAATTTTGCAACCCGGCTCAACCCATCACGGGTTGTTGGGTTAAGTGCTAACCCACATAAAAAAATTATTAATGTATTTATTTTTAGGTATTCAAATATTTAAATAGTTTTTTAAACAATCCATGAGATGACAATCACAATAGAATCAAGAACCAATGTTTTCATCATGCTCACCACCAATATATGATGAATTTTTTCCAAGAAAGTGTCCATATAGTCTAAGAAAACATGACTAATATTACACATTTTCTGTCATGTTATTTAATAAAACATTCAAACTATTCAAATATTATTGAGCAACATTCTAACATTTAAACCTATGAAATTGTGAACCTATATAATTAGAAGTAGTAAATAATTATTAAAAAAATTAAAAAAATATTGTAAAAAAATGTTGGTGGGTTAAGTGGGTCAACCCACCCTCAACCCTACTCGAACCCGTTTAACCCGTGGGTTAAGTGAGCCGGGTTGAGTTCAACCCACTTTTAAAAAAGTTGAATTTTACTCAACCCAACCCGGCTCGAACCCGTGGTGAGCCTGGTTGGCTCACGGGTTGAAACCCATTTTGAGATCTCTATCTGCTACATACATGTTCCTGATCAAAGGAGGCATAAGCTTGAAGACAAGACTATACGAGGAATATTCTTGGGATATAACACACAATCAAAAGACTATTGAGTTTACAACCTACAAACAAAAAAGCTCGTCATTAGTCGAGATGTTGAAGTTGATGAAAATGCTTCTTAGAATTGGGAAGAAGAAAAAGTTGTTAAAAGCAACACTTTAGTCCTAGTGCAACAATATCAAGAAGAAATTCAAGAAGAGGCAAAAGCTTCAGGTACGCTTTCTCCACCTCCACAACAAGAAGAATTAGAAGATTCTTCATCAGAGTCCACTCCAAGACGAGTAAGATCTTTGACAAACATATACAAAACCTGCAATATGGCCATGATTGAGCCTAATTGTTATGAGGAAGCATCAAAGCAAGAAGTATGGGTCAAGGCTATGGAAGAAGAGGTTAAAATGATTGAGAAGAATAACACTTGGGAGCTCGTAAACTATCCTCAAGGAAAAGACATCATTGGAGTGAAATGGGTATATAAAACAAAGCTCAATCCTGATGGAACTATACAAAAGCACAGGGCCAGATTGGTCGCAAAAGGCTACTCACAACAACCAAGAATCGACTACAATGAGACATTTGCTCCAGTCGCACAACTAGATACAATAAGAGCTCTAATAGCCCTAACAACACAAAAAGGATGGAACATCTATCAACTAGATGTCAAATCAGCCTTTCTAAATGGAGTGCTCGGATTTATATTGAACAACCTCAAGGCTTCATCAATAAAGGCAATGAAGGCAAAGTACTAAGACTAAATATAGCCTTATACGGCTTGAAGCAAGCTTCTCGAGCATGCTATAGCAAGATTGATCAATACTTCATCGATCAAGGATTCAAGAGGAGCAAAAATGAGCCAACATTATATATTAAAGCACAAGGTCAGTATCACCTCATTGTCTCCTTATATGTCGATGATCTTATCTATACAGGAAATAATTTGGAGATGATGAAAGAATTTAAAGAAGACATGATGAAGACATTTGAGATGACCGACCTTGGGTTTATGAACTATTTCCTCGGTATAGAGGTGAAACAACAAGAAGATGACATATTTATCTCTCAAAAGAAATATATTGAAGCCCTGTTGAAGAAGTTCAAGATGTATGATTGTAAACCTGTCGCTACTCCATTGGTGGTAAACGAGAAGCTACAAAAAGATGATGGAGCACAAGAAGCAGATGCATCACGCTACAGGAGTTTGATTGGAAGTATCTTATATCTCACAGCCACAAGACCAAACATTATGTATGCTATAAGTCTTCTATCAAGATTCATGCAAAAGCCAAGTCAAATTCATTATGGAGTAGGGAAAAGAATTTTAAGATATCTACAAGGTACAAAGGAGTTTGGAATATGGTACAAAACCATGACTAACTCAAGGATCATTGGCTACACCGATAGTGATTGGGTAGGATCAATAGATGACATGAAGAGCACCTCAAACTATGCTTTCTCGCTTGGATCGAGAATATTCTCTTAGGCATCAAAGAAGCAAGCAACTATGGCACAATCAACAGCTGAAGCAGAATACGTGGCTGCTGCTGAAGCAACAAGTCAAGCTATATGGCTTCGAAAGATATTCAAAGATATGGGAGAAAAACAAAGTGGACCTACTACAATCAACTATGACAATAAATCAGCTATTGCAATGACGAAGAACCCAGTACATCACAGTAGAACAAAACACATAGCAATTAAATATCATTTCATTTGAGAAGCAGAGACAAATATGAAGATCCAACTCGAGTACTGCACAACAGAAGACCAAATTACAGATATTTTTACAAAGGCACTACCAAGACCAAGGTTTGAACTACTATGCGTTATGCTTGGAGTTACCGAATTTTCTAGAATACTCTATAGGTCTATAAATACCCATGTACTCAATCATTTGATGAATGACAAGAACTAAGACCACATCTAACACACCACTCACTGCTACAACTACATACTCCTTCCAATTACAACTTCCACATTCTACTATCTCCACAATTTTCTCTATCCCATCAACTATTCTTTTCACAACCTCAAAATACTATCAGTGCCATTGAGAAATTGAATGACTCTACTATGAGAGAAAAACATATGTATGTAAAGCTCTTATTTTTTCAGGACAAATGCTAGTTAAGGAGTCAAAAGTGAAAGCTTTATTAAAACTTGTTATTGATGCAACACGCTATGATTTCCATTTTATTATTTACTAAAACTTGTTTTTTCTGGGGATTGAAAGATCAAATATAATTTATATGTTGTTTTTCTTTATATTACCTATAATACCGATTTCTAGTTAAAGGTCTGATCTCGAGAATTTACACTCATGTTACTTCAATGAATTTTAACACTTACTCCATCTAGGACCATTAGGACCATTATGTTGTTTATGTTGTAAACACTGCTTTTATTTTCATGTTTATGCTCTTATTTACAATGCTGATATATCAAGATCCATGTTCCACCGTAAGCCACTGTATATTGCTTTCGCTTAGAGGAAAGATGATAGAAAAACAATGTTGAAGCTCCACCATGCACCACAATAAGCACAATTGAATGCATCTTCGGCTGCAGTTATCCCTGGTTGGCTTTTCACATTCAGTTTACAATTCTATTTGTGAGACAGTGTTGGTATCCAGAGGTCTATGAGACATATTTATGCTATAGATATATTTAAAAAGTGGTTAATTTATAAGATTTACAAAGGTTTAGACCATTTAGTAATACAATTAGGTCAATATCTTTTGAAACATTGATAATTTAAAAAAAAATATATTTATAATGTATACAATTTTAATGTATAAAATTTTTAAAAATTTTTATGAGGTCAAGATATAATTTTTGTTATAATGAATAAAATTTATTATTTTACAATAATTTGAATTTCATTTTTATAATTGTTTTACAATTTAATAAAAAAATATGAACTCGTAAATATTTCACCAAATAATTATTCTATAAAAAAGTAAAAATGATTTTTTATGTAATTTTATATATTTTAATCATTTATAAAATATTCAAATCAGTTTTAATTTATTTATAGTTAGTGTTTAAAAATATGTATGTAATTTTATGATAAAATACATTTTATTAAAAAAATAATTTAGATAAACTTTAACAATAATAATAAAATATTGATATTTAATTTTTTTTATATTTTAATAAATTAAATTTATATAATAAATATATTCTATTCTTTCTAAAACAAATCCTTACATATCCGTGCAGATTTGTATAATAGTACTTCTCAAGAATCGAAATTATACATTAGTTAATATACAATATGTCTTCATACCATTTATAGTATCCATATTAAATTATATAATTATATATTAATATATGTTTCATATACATAAATACACCTAGATATATCATAACGTATGTATATAATTTGTATGATTTAACATGATAACTAATTGTATAAAGATATTACAAAACTGTGATTATAAGTTAATATATTGTACCATATATGTAAAGCCCCCTTATTTCTCTATCCTAATAGCTAAGGGACTGCCCAATCTGTTGGGTCTAAGGCCAGCCCAAGAAGTGCCTAAAACACTTAAACCTAAGCCTAACACCTCATTCTGCTAACTTTCAGAGAGGACTGTTCCCCTACCTCCTTGCAACTGAATGTAGAGCTCTGCTAGGGCATCCTCCGAGCAACTGTTGTTTCACTCTAAGGTCTCATCCGGTTTTACTGCACTGGTTGAGTCGCCATATTTTCCCCTCTTCTCAGTGAACTTCAGTGCTCCCACCAAGGTATAGGAAGCTAGTTTGTTCTGCTCTTTTAAGTACTTTGTTGCTTGGTTTACTTCTGGTTCACGAGTATGAGTTAATATGCTGTTGGGTTCGCCTGGAAATGGTTGAAAGATGTATTTTTGGTTGGGTGTGTTGCCTTGTATGTGTGAACAGGGGCGAGAGCTGATATTTTCGCCCAAGCGAGCTCGTCTCGCCTAAGCGAGAATAGCAGAAGCTCGCCCAGACTTTTCTGCTCGAACCTTCGCCTAGGCGAGGGGCTGCTTTTTGAGCGATGAAATGTCTCGCCCAGGCGAGACAGCCTCGCCTAAGCGAGAATCCGTGAAATTGCCCAGAGTCACTGTCGCAATCTCGCCTGAGCGAGAGTCTATAGTTTGAGCGAGAGCACTCCTCTCGCTTGAGCGAGGACTCCCAGCTTGAGTGAGACCTAGCTTGGGTTTTGGCTATGCTTCGTTTCATGAATATTATTGGTTGTTTGATTGGCTGGTTTAGTGATTTATTGAATAAAGAGGGTGGATATGCATGTACTATGTATGTTATGGGTGGGAACTAATGATTTGATGATGAGCTTGGCATGATATATGATTGGTGGTTGGTCATGTATACTAAATGACATGTTAATGGTATGCATAAGAACTTCATGATTGATTGATTATGTATGAGTAAGGTTTGTGTAGGACGTAATCCCATGACCCTTGTAGTAGGGTTCGTGGTGGTGCCTCATCATATGGACATAATTCCACGACGTAATTAACGTGGTGATGCCTCAAGGCCAGGATGTAATTCCACGAAGGCCACGTGGTGGTGCCTCTTGTAAGGGTGTAATTCCGCGAAGGCCTCGTGGTGACGTCTCACTGCTAGGACGTAATTCCACTGTCTCGTGGTGGTGCCTCATTGAGCGTATCCGGATAGTCAAATCTTGGTGTCTTATATCGTTTGGTGCCTCATATGTGAATGTCTGCCATTTATGCTTGAATATGAAATTGTATGTTGAGTGTATGATATGAGAACTTTTTCACTAGCTTACCCTTTGCTTGTTTGTATGATTGTGGGTGGTTTCCTCCTTTGCGATGATCATCAACGTTGTTGATGTGAGCAGATGTGAGAACCTCTGACAGTGGTAATAATAATAGAGATGTTGCGGTTTGATGATATCTTGGACGACTGTTGGGCTCACTATAGGGGCCTCAACTTTTGGAGTTTAGCAGTAGTAGTAGTTTCTCTTATCCTTGGCAAGTTTTTGTACCTCGTTTAGGCCTGTGGAGCCTCTTCCTTTTATTGTGGATATGTTGGGGTACTGTGTACGTCATATTCCGTTTTTCCGCACTCTCTGAATATTTAATATATGTGGTGTTTATTTAAATTGATTTTATCTATTTAATTAGGATGTTACATTTATGGCATCAGAGCGGTCGTTCCTTAGGATCTATGGTCTAGTGTGACTGCTTAGCTACCGTTGTGGCTTATGTGCTACTATGATGAAGGATTGACCCCAACCAAGGATGGAGGCAAATGCTTAAAAAGACTAAGCATGTTTAGAAAGGAAGTTCACTAATCCTTCATCCCTTTCATTTGTGTTTGCTATTTTTGATTCCCTAAGTTGACTTAGTTGAATCAACTTTAGTTGACTTGTTGACCTTTGACTAGGTTTGACTTGTTGACTATAGTTGACTTGACTTAAGCCAACATGCTAATCTATGTTTATTTGCTTTGTAGGTTAATTAGGAGTAAGAAAGCAATGCTAGGTGGCGCATGGTGATTGGGGAGCATAAATGATGTGGAGGAGAGAGTAAAGCAAAGATATAAAGCATAAAGTAAAAGGCATGAAGCAAGTGTACCTATGTACCTTTGGTCTCCTTTGTTTTTAGCACACTTTGGCCACTTTTTGGAGACATATGAGACACATTCTTTGTCTCCTTTTGTGCTAGAACGAAATTAGCCTTGCACACACCATAGTTAGCTCTTTTGTCTCTCATTTTTGTAACCTTATTTGACCTAGTTTCTAGAAGCTAGGGTTAGGTTTTTGTAAAGACATCCTTAGGTATCTTTTATTTGCTTAGAGGCCCCTAAACTCTTCTATATAAGGGGTGCTCCTAGACATGTAAAATGGTTGAACATTTTTGAAGTAAAAACACTCTTGTGTCTCAACCATTTGTGAGAGTTTCCTCCCTAGGGAGTGAATACTTTTAAGCCTTATCTTGCATAGCAAGTGGCGGCACATATCCACTCATCTTCAAGGTTGCCATGGCTTCTAGCCTAGCCTTGTAGTGGCGTGCTTCTCACATTTTTCCCATTTCTTTCCTATCCATTTTATGTTTTTGTCTTCCTTTAATTGTTCTTGGTTTTCTATGGTTTATGTGCTTTCTATTTCCTTTTTGTTTTGAATCAATCCATCATCTTCTTCTCTTGAGCTTTGTGAAAGGAACCTTCACATCTAGATAGCTTGCTATCTTAATGTCCAGTGGGGATTTCACTTAGCTTTCTTAATCAACTCACACCATGTGATGGACGTCCTTGGAGTAGGAGAGGGAGGAAATCCATGGAAAATGTTGAAGAGAAGATGAAGTGCAGCGAAATTTGGAGAATTAGAGAAAGGTTGCTCTCGGAAATGGAGAATTTGGTGAATATGAAGAGTAGAAGTGGAGCTATGGTATGGAAGGTGGTTAGAGGAGATGAAGGAGAATGTTAGCCATGTGTGCTCTCAAATTAATAGAAGTGTGGAGTGATCTCAAACACTAGCATCTATTAGCAATTTCAAGAGTAACCATTACAATATTTGAGTGGCTCTATTTATAGGCACATGGCCGGCCAAATGAAAAGAAAATGCAACAAAGATGAAATGCAAATGTAGCTTGGAGAAGAAGCTTGATTATAGATCATGTGATGTAGTAGATGAGTCTAGATGGTGCCAAGTGGCATATCACACTCTCCTTGCCCAAGTCACACGCACCATGCTTCCATCACATGCTCCTTGCTTAGTTCATGCTTTGCTTGTATCCAAAAGGAGAGCCACTCTAGTAACTCTTGGCCAATGGTAGCACATTGGGCTCGGCCCAAATGATCCCAACAAGTGTTCTAGCTTTTATTGAAAGCAAAGCCTAAACAATGGCCCAATTTAAATCTAGACTACTTCCTTCATGCATCATCTCATATTTTAGAGATTTCTTTAGCCCATGTAAATAATGTAAAAAGCCCATGATTGTCTTGATCATCTTGTGAGAGGCCCATGTGAATCTTTCTCATCATGCTTCTAGTGATTGGGCCTTGATATGGGCTTGGGCTTGTTGATGCACTTGAACTTGGGCTTGTTGGGGTGACATCATCCCCTCCCCCTTGAAGAGGATTTGCCCTCTAATCTTGGTGGTTACCCTCTTCATCAAAAATACCTACAAAAGGAACCAAATCAGTAATGTTGAAAGTAGGATGCACACCATATTCCGGAGGAAGATCCAATTGATAAGCATTATTATTGATCTTCTTGATGATTTGGAATGGACCATCACCTCTGGGACTAAGTTTGGATTTTCTTATATTAGGAAATCTTTCCTTCCTTAAGTGAAACCAAACTAAATCTCCTTCATTAAAAGACCGAACTCTCTTGCCCTTGTTTTTAGAATGAGCAATCTTTTCAACATGGGCTTGAATTTGGTGTTTAACCTTCTCATGAAATTCTTTTTTGAACTTGGACTTAGAAATCCCTTCTTTATGAACAAAATCAAAAGAAGTTGGAAGAGGTAATAAGTCCAATGGTGTGAGAGGGTTAAAACCATAAACTACCTCAAAGGGTGAGAGTTTGGTGGTGCTATGGACCACTCTATTGTAAGCAAATTCAATGTGGGGAAGATACTCATCCCAAGATTTATGATTCCCCTTAAGCAAAACCCTAAGCAATGTGGAAAGGGATCTATTGACTACCTCAGTTTGCCCATTAGTTTGTGGGTGACAAGAGGTAGAGAAAGAAAGTTTTGTTCCTAGCCTAGACCACAAGGTCCTCCAAAAATGGCTTAGGAATTTAGCATCCCTATCAGACACAATTGTTTTGGGTAATCCATGAAGGCGAACCACTTCTTTAAAGAACAACTTTGCTATGTTGCTAGCATCATCTACTTTGTGGCATGGTATAAAATGTGCCATTTTAGAAAAACGGTCCACTACCACAAATTTAGAGTCAACACCCCTAGAAGTCCTTGGAAGCCCTAGGACAAAATCCATACTTATATCCTCCCAAGGGGTGGAAGCAACAGGCAAAGGAGTATACATCCCTGCAGGCATTGCGCTAGACTTAGCATGCAAACAATTCAAACAACTAGCGCAATAGTTTTGTATTTCCCTTTTCATATGGGGCCAAAAGAATTTCTCTTTAAGCATGGCCAAAGTTTTGGCGACCCCAAAGTGACCCATAAGTCCCCCCTCATGCATTTCTTTGATCAAAAGTTTTCTATGAGATCCTAGAGGAATACATAGGCGGCCTTCTTTGAAAAGATATCCACTTGAGAGATAAAAGCCGCCTTGGGACTTAGTGAGACAATCATGATAAATGGTAGCAAAGAAGGGATCATGAATTCACATATGTTGTCAAATCCAAGAATTTGGGATCCAAGCTTGGCTAAGAGAGTATATCTCCTTGATAGTGCATCAGCCACAACATTAGCTTTCCCTTTCTTATACTTGATAACATAAGGGAATTGTTCCAAGTACTCAACCCACTTTGCATGCCTTTTATTCAATTTGTGTTGGCTCTTCAAATACTTGAGAGTTTCATGATCACTATGGATAATAAACTCTTTTGTTACAAGATAATGTTCCCAAGTATGAAGAGCTCGCACAAGAGCATATAGCTCTTTGTCATAGGTGGGATAGTTACGAGAAGGACCATTTAGTTTTTCACTAAAATAGGCAATTGGATGGCCTTCTTGTAACAAAACTGCACCTATTCCCACCCCAGAAGCATCACATTCTAGCTCAAAAGTTTTCTCAAAATTTGGAAGAGCAAGAATGGGAGCTTGGGTGAGCCTAGTCTTGATATCATCAAAAGCCTTTTGCTGTCTTTCACCCCACTCAAAAGATATGTCTTTCTTAACAAGTTCATTGAGGGGTGAAGCAATGGTGGAGAAGTTGGGGACAAATCTTCTATAAAAACTTGCTAATCCATGAAAACTTCTAATGTCCCCAACATTCTTTGGCACAGGCCATTCTTGGATGGCCTTGATTTTTGCGGGGTCAACATGCACCCCACTCTTATTGACCACAAATCCCAAAAAGATGACACTTTCTACACAGAAAGTGCACTTGTCAATGTTAGCATAGAGTTGGTGGTCTCGGAGAAGAGATAACACAACTCTAAGATGACCCACATGAAGTTTAGAGCTTGTACTATACACCAAGATGTCATCAAAATAGACAACAACAAACTTGCCTATACAATCTCGCAAGACATGATTCATTAGGCACATGAATGTACTAGGAGCATTGGTTAGACCAAAGGGCATGACTAACCATTCATATAGACCAAATTTTGTTTTGAAAGCAGTTTTCCACTCATCACCTTTTTGAATACGAATTTGGTGATAACCACTTTTGAGGTCTATTTTTGAAAATATTTGTGCTCCATGTAACTCATCCAACATATCATCTAGTCTTGGGATTGGATGCCTATATTTTATGGTGATATTGTTGATAGCCCTACAATCACAGCACATACGCCACTTTCCATCTTTCTTAGGCACCAACAACACAGGCACATCACAAGGACTTAAACTTTTTTGAACCCATCCCTTGTCTAGCAACTCATTCACTTGAGTTTCTATCTCCTTGGTCTCAATTGGGTTTGTCCTATAGGCAGGTCTATTAGGAAGACTTGCCCCTGAGACAAAATCAATTTGGTGCTCAATCCCTCTAAAAGGTGGGAGACCATAAGGGCCATCCTTTGGAAAAATATCTTGAAATTCATGAAGGAGAGCACGAATGGAAGGAGGTAGATCCTTAAGAGAAGGATGTTCAAGACAAGTAAGGATTGCTTGACAAAGTAAGAGGAAGGGAGGTTTCTCATTATGAAAAGTGTGCAAAAGAGTTTTATGAGTTAAAAGAACTTCATGAGCAACATCCTTAGAAGAAGAAACTTCCTCTACCTTTGTCTTGTCCTTAGAATCTTTAGAAACATTAGAATTCTTGGAACTCTCTTCCTCTCTCCTAGCTCGCATTTGAACTTGATCACTAGCAACTTGGCTAGGTGTGAGGGGATGCAACACAAAAGTTTTTGAATGATGTTGGAGGGTGATCTCATTGGTGTGGCCATTGTGTAAAGTTTTATGATCAAATTGCCAAGGCCTTCCCAAGAGAATATGGCAAGCTTCCATTGGGATTACATCACATAAAACTTTATCTTTAAATTTCCCAATGGAGAACTTGACTTTCACTTGATGTTCAACTTTGAGATCCCCATCTTCATTAAGCCAATGAAGTTTGTAAGGTTTGGGATGGGGTAACAAAGTCAAATTCAACTTCTCAACCAATCTTGTGCTACAACAATTGAAACAAGATCCACTATCAATGATCAAAGAACAAGTGTTTTTCAAAACCTCACATCTTGTGTGGAAAATATTTTCTCTTTGATCATTGAGAGGAATGCTAGGTTGGTTATTGAGAAGCCTCCTAATCATCAAAAGTTTCCCTTCATTTGGATATGAATGTTCTTGAGAATCACTAGAATGAGAAGTGTCGGAGTCACTTGAAGATGACTCCTCCTGGCTAGTGTAGAGGTCTTTGCCCTTAAGCACAATGGTGCATTTGGTAGGGCATTGAGCAGCCACATGACCTCTACCTAGACACTTGAAACATTTGATGTCACTACCTCTTTTGTTGGTGGAGGATTCACCCTTATCACTTACCTTTGTAAGACTCTTAAGAGTGGACTCTTTTTCTTTTGAAAAATCTTTCTTTGGAAAATCACTTTTAGAAAAAGAGGGAAAATCCTTGCGAGAAGGACGTCTCAAAAGTTGTTGCTCCACCTTGATGCTCATTTGAACAAGATCATTAAAATTGCGGTAGGGGAGCAACTCAACTTTATCTCTTATGTTGTAATTGAGTCCACTTAAGAACCTAGCAATGGTAAGTTCCTCTTCTTCTTCAATTCCGGCTCTCATGATGTAGAGCTCCATCTTTTGTCTATACTCTTCTATAGACATAGATCTTTGTTGGAGCCTTTGGAGCTTGTCCAATAGCTCTCTTTTGTAGTAGGAGGGAACATGGCGGGCATGAAGGGCTTCCTTAAGATCATTCCAATACTCAATATCATGTAGCTCTTTTCTCCTTCTTTGGAGGACTAAGGAAGTCCACCAATTAAGAGCATGCCCTTGAAAGCTAAGAGTAGCTAGAGACACACGCCTCTCTTCCTCCACAACATGACTCTCAAACAATTGTTCTACTTTGGCAACCCAATCAAGAAAAACCTCAACATTATCCTTCCCATAGAAATGAGGCAAATCAATTTTAACTTCCTTTGGGTGAGGAGGTATGCGCCTTTGTCTTCTTACACGAGGCGATTGTCTAAGGTTAATGCGCTCATCTTCCTCCTCTTCAAAATCATACTCATGCCTTGAAGGGGCACGAGAAGGCCTAGGAGAGGCACAGTTATTGTGGTTGGGAGGGGTAAGTTGATTGGCAATTAATTGAAGATTGGCTTGGATGGAAGCCATTTGAATTTTAAAGTCCCTAACCTCTTGAGAGAGATTATTTAGGACTCTAGGATCAACCTCAACCTCCTCATCACCACTTGTGTGGAGGTTGTTTTCATCATGTTGTTGATGTTGGGTACTAGCACGAGTAGCCCTTCTAGTGCTCATGGTGATTGAAAGAACTTAGAACTTTAACAAAAATAGTGAAAGAAGAAACCAAGCACAAGTAGACCTCCAGGTAGGCGAGGTGAGTCTACAAGACTTCTTAAGTACCAAGGCCAATCCTTGCCAAGATGTACTTGCAAAAGGTTTCAAAGATCACACAATTGTTTAAGGCTAAGTAAATAGAATCACTTGAGACACTAAGTACTAACAAACAAGACTCAAAGAAAAGAAAAGACTAACACTAAAAACGGACCCCTAAATGGCAAAAAATTTAGAGACTTTGGTCTCACAAATTTAAACCACTAAGCGTCTAACTATGCGGCCTAAAAGCAAGGTGAGAAAGCACTTAGAACTTTCAACACACTCACTTACTAAAACGTTGCACTAGAATATGAAAAAGGTTCTACTTAGGAGATGGGATTGAACACCTTTGGTTCCCCAAGACACCTAAGTAGGCCATGGATACAATGGAATGTTCAAAGCAAAAGAAATTGATGCACAAGTTTTGGTACAAAGTGAAGCAAACCGAGAGCAAATTGGATGCTAGAAAACAAGATTTTAAGGCTTTTTGGAGAACCAATAAAATGCCTTAGAATGCTTCAATTGTACCAAAAAGAGGTGTTCAAATTATACACAATTAAAGAACTAAAAGGTGTTGCTAAAATGAGGTCCAAAATGTGCAGCCAAAGACTCCAAAACAGCACCAAAACAAGCTCTCCAAAATCACAGCTGCTGGAAAATCCCGAGAGCAAAAGAGGCTTTGGGAGCCTTTGTATATGACCAAATTCAAGCACCAAAATGTGGAAAAGTGTCCTTGGCAGCACCACACTACTACAGCATCCAAAAACAGCAACCAAATCTGCAAAAAAGTGAAAGAAAGAAACAAAACAAACTATGGCAAGCAAACTAGTTAGCACACACTCTCTCAAATGAATAGGCTCAAAACTCTCAAACTCTCAAAGGTGAGGAGAAGGCAAGCATATAGAAAACACACAAGCTAAAATTCTACTTCAATATCCACCACCTAAGATGCTACCATATCATATAAACCCTTCTAAACTCCATAGCATCATTAATCAACCAAAACCGAGAGACAAGTAGATGAACCCAAACAAAGGAGAAAGCAAGAAAAGCTAATTAGAAATGTTAAACCAAAAGAGAATTGAAATGAAACATGACTAGAAGGAGGTTCAAGAAGTGACAAGCAAGAAATTAAAGGCTGGAAAATAAAAGCAAGCACCACAAAAGGAACCTAGAAATGCACTAGAATAGATGAAAACAACAAAAACAGCAAGATAATAGTGCTCAATCATATGGCTGAAGTACTCATTGCAAAGCAGTAGCAAATGAAGTGATGAATTAACTTCCAAAGCAAATCAATAATGAAGCAATATAGAGTACAAACTCAAGCCAAAATTCATGTGAAAACGAGCACTAAAAACACACAAACACGCACAAAACAGCAATGAAACAGTGAGTTTTCGGAAACTGCAGTGCCAGAAAACGGAAATATGAGCCTCAACTTGCGTGATTTTTCATTTTTTTTGTACTCAACATTTTTGAATGATTCTTTTTTTGTATTTTTCGTCTGGATGTTAACTAAATGAGGCAAAAATCAGATTGAATTTTGGTGCACTGAGTTACTCACAAAAACTTAAAAACAGAGACTGTGCGTGCAGTGATTTGGTAGAAAACAGAAGAAAACTGGAGCAGATTTGCTCTCTGAAATTGTAGGAGATGTTCTATGGAAAGCATAGCTAAAGAACTTGATTATGAACTGAAATGGATGAAAAACAGTGAGGATTCAGGCCTTAAACATCCACACACTTCCTTGAAGGATCATAGTGTTTTGGCTGTGAGATGTGGCGCGGAAACTCAATCAATTCAGTAAGCAATGCAATCAAACGGTGGAAAAGATGAATTAAAACACAAACAAAGCATAGAACATGACTTAAACATAACTGAAATGATAAAATGCAAAGAAGGACTGAATTCACCGAATAAAAATGTAGAAAACTCAAGAACCAAAGAATAAGTGCTGGAAAAACGAAAATGGAACCTAAAAACATATTTGCACCAATGAAGCAAGGAGTACTACAAGGTGAATCAATGGAGATTCATGTAGCCTCAATGTCAAACGGTGGAGAACATTAAAAACATGAAAAAAACAGCAGCAAAAGTGAAGAAAACAGTGGAGAAGAGAGACAAAACGGAAAATGAAAGAGGAGACAAGTATGGACCAAGAACCTTACCCAAACCAAGAGGATGGATGCACCAAAGGCTTGGATGGCTATAGATACCAATTGATGGACGTCCTTGGAGTAGGAGAGGGAGGAAATCCATGGAAAATGTTGAAGAGAAGATGAAGTGCAGCGGAATTTGGAGAATTAGAGAAAGGTTGCTCTCGAAAATGGAGAATTTGGTGAAGATGAAGAGTAGAAGTGGAGCTATGGTATGGAAGGTGGCTAGAGGAGATGAAGGAGAAGGTTAGCTATGTGTGCTCTCAAATTAATAGAAGTGTGGAGTGATCTTAAACACTAGCATCTATTAGCAATTTCAAGAGTAACCATTACAATATTTGAGTGGCTCTATTTATAGGCACATGGCCGGCCAAATGAAAAGAAAATGCAACAAAGATGAAATGTAAATGTAGCTTGGAGAAGAAGCTTGATTATAGACCATGATGCTTGATTATAGACCATGTGATGTAGTAGATGAGTCTAGATGGTGCCAAGTGGCATATCACACTCTCCTTGCCCAAGTCACACGCACCATGCTTCCATCACATGCTCCTTGCTTAGTTCATGCTTTGCTTGCATCCAAAAGGAGAGCCACTCTAGTAACTCTTGGCCAATGGTAGCACATTGGGCTCGGCCCAAATGATCCCAACAAGTGTTCTAGCTTTTATTGAAAGCAAAGCCTAAACAATGGCCCAATTTAAATCTAGACTACTTCCTTCATGCATCACCTCATATTTTAGAGATTTCTTTAGCCCATGTAAATAATGTAAAAAGCCCATGATTTTCTTGATCATCTTGTGAGAGGCCCATGTGAATCTTTCTCATCATGCTTCTAGTGATTGGGCCTTGATATGGGCTTGGGCTTGTTGATGCACTTGAACTTGGGCTTGTTGGGGTCACATCACCATGTTCAATAATCTTAAAAAGAAACAAGATAATCCTTCATCATTTGGTATCTAGAGCTTTGGTTGTCCTTGAATATGGTGGTTTCATGTTCTAACCTTGTCTTGTGTAGCTATCTTTGAATGGTCCACATAAAAACAGTGCTGACAGCAACGTGTACGTTTTTGAAAAAAATACTGCAGCTAGCTCAGTGGTCCAAAAGTAACGTTCTTTATATCAAAAGAAAGATATGTGAGTCTAGTTTCCAACAAAAAAAGAATTAACGCATTTGAATTTCTGTGGAGAGAGTTATGATCAAATGAGTGAGCAAAGGTCAGAGCTGCCGAGAATACGAAAAACAACGTTTTCAGGTTATGTTGTGGCAATTTTGGCTTCGCTTTTGTGACTCTTTTGCTCCTAAATGTGGTTGGATAACATGTCTTTTGATGCTTAGTCTTTGAGCCTCAAATCCATGAGTTTAAATGCATGATAGCTACATGTTTGTGTCTTTGTGTATGTCATGTTGAGTCTTTAAATGTGTCTAACTTTTGCTTGAGTCATATGTCATATGCTTCTTTGAGTTTTCTTATTCTTGTTTCTAAGTATTTGAGCTATTGCATGAGATCTATGCCTTTTGTTGTAGCTTGCTCCTTGAAATTGATTTTGACCTAATTTTAAGGAACTAAGTGTTCAAGACACCCTAAAACATCCTTCTCATCATTTTAAGTACCTAGTTTTGAAAAGAAAAAGTGTTTTCAAGACCAAAAACAGTTTGGCCGAGAACTTTTACAATGCTTGGTGAATCCATTTGGCAATTCTTACTAGGTGTTATGCTACCAAATTTTATACTTGGATTTTGGGTGATATTGGCAAATTAGTTCCATGTTTTGACTTGGTTATGATCTTTCATGGTGTATGCATGATTTGAGGTATAATTTTGGCTTGTTCAAATGCTTTCCATAGAGTCCTTAAAAGTGTTTTTCATTGTTTTAGTCTTGTTAAAAGTTTTGTCTCAAACTTTTCTTCTTTAGAGTTTAGCTTTCCTTGTTTTTGTGCTTTTCTTGCTTGTCACTAGGCGTTCTTTGTTTTGTCTTAGTAGTTTTCTTTTCTTGAAACTCTTGGGATGTTGTGGCTGAATCACTTGTAGTGCATTTGAAAGGTTTTGAACAAGTTTTGAAAAGTGTTTGCTTCACTCCTTTGGTGGATTTTGAGTGCTAGCCTTGCCTTGTTACTTTGGGAGAGTGATCTAAACATTTGGGTTACATTTTGGGTTGGATTTGGTCTCGGTTTTCATATTGTCTAACCTCTAATCCATTTATTTTGTCTCGGATTTGAGTGTTTTTGTTGTAGGAATCATGGCAAGTTCATCAAATGCACCTACAACAAACAAAAACAATACATTGATGAGATTGCTTCGGAATTTGGAGTTGTCTAGGAAGGAGGCCTTTGAACAATTGAGAAAAGACAAGGAGCAAAGTGACCTAAGAATCCAAGAGCACATTCAAAGGCTTGAAGCTAGGGAGAGAGAAAGAGAGCCTAGGAAAATAGGGCATTCGAGGCGCAACCCATCACAAGAGAAGCAAACTCTAAAGATTCCTAAGTTCTATGGTGGAAGTGATCCCAAAATCTTCCTTGATTGGGAAGCTAAAGTTGATCAAATTTTCAATGAAAATCATGTAAAGGATCAAGCACAAGTTGATCTAGTAGTTTTAGGATTTTTGGAGTATGCCAATACTTGGTGGCATAAAGTTTGTAAGAATTATGACCAAGGGCCACCCGCGGCTTCTTGGATGGAGATTAAATCTCTTATGCGCGCTTGATTTGTTCCTCCCTCCTATAGGAAGGAACTTCTTTTGAAGCTCTAAAGGCTTCACCAAGGTTCTATGAGTGTGAGTGAGTACTTTAAAGAATTAGAGTCTAAAATGCGTAGGGTTGAAATAAAAGAAACTAACAAAGAGAAAATAAAAAGATTTGTGAGTGGTCTTAAGAGAGACATACAAGACCAAGTAGAGTTGTATGAGTACTCCACTCTTGAAAATGTTTTCACACTTGCCCTAGGGATTGAAATTCAATTGAAAAGAAAAAGAAGGGAAGGGAAGAGTTACTCACCCAACCACTACTTTAGTCACTCATGGAAGGGAAAGGATAAAAAGTAACATGATAAGTTCTCTTCTAACTCTCATCAAGAACCACCAAGTAAAAGTAAGTCACCAAGTGATCACATTCACCATTCCACTTATCAAAGATCAAGTTCCATTAAATGTTTTAAATGTTTGGGTTATAATCATATTGCTTTAAATTGCCCAACCAAAAGGACCATGATCTTAAAGAAGAGTAATGATGTTGAAAGTGAACACTCATCTCCCCATTCTCTTTCATAAGAATCTTCTTCCTCTAGTAAAACTAAAATTTTTGAGAAAAACCCTATGTTATTAAGGCGCATGATAGGTCAAGATCAAAGTGAGCTTGAGCCAACTCAAAGAGAAAACATTTTTCAATCTAGATGCAAAATTAACAAATGGGTTTGCTCTCTAATTATTGATGGAGGAAGTAGTACCAATGTAGCTAGCACAAGGTTGGTGGAAAAGCTTTGCTTAGAGACCATTCCTCATGCTAAGCCATACAAGCTTGCTTGGATAAGTAAAGAGGGAGAAATAGATGTCAATAAACAAGTCCTAATTAACTTCTCTATAGGAAGCTACAAAGATGAGGTGCTATGTGATGTTGTTCCCATGGAAGTCACACATATCTTACTAGGTAGGCCATGGCAATTTGATAAACAAAGTTTACATGATGGCCATACAAACCAATACATTTTCTTCATAAATGGGAAAAAGACCACTTTACTACCTCTATCACCTCAAGAAGTTAATAAGGATAGAAATATAATAAGAAAAGATAAAGAAGAAAAAGAAAAGGGCCAAGCTTTCACCAAGGTGTTACTTGCCTACAAAAAAATTCTTCCAAAGCAAGATGTACATCACCCTTCCTTCTCTTCCCAAGCCAAAAAGGAAGGCCCAAAGCACAAGCAAGAGAGGAAAACTAGTCTAGAAAAAAAAGATGGCCTAACCAAAGCTGGGGGTAATACCCTTAGAAAGGATGGAACAAGAGCTCATAAAAGGGAGGCACAAATCCTCCCCCAAATCAAGTCAAGCTCCATCTACAAAGGCTTAAAGAATTTGTGGTCAAATGCTCTCCAAGGAGGGGAGGATGATGAAGGATTGACCCCAACCAAGGATGGAGGCAAATGCTTAAGAAGACTAAGCATGTTTAGAAAGCAAGTTCACTAATCCTTCATCCCTTTCATTTGTGTTTGCTATTTTTGATTCCCTAAGTTGACTTAGTTGAATCAACTTTAGTTGACTTGTTGACCTTTGACTAGGTTTGACTTGTTGACTATAGTTGACTTGACTTAAGCCAACATGCTAATCTATGTTTATTTGCTTTGTAGGTTAATTAGGAGTAAGAAAGCAATGCTAGGTGGCGCATGGTGATTGGGGAGCATAAATGATGTGGATGAGAGAGTAAAGCAAAGGCATAAAGCATAAAGTAAAAGGCATGAAGCAAGTGTACCTATGTACCTTTGGTCTCCTTTGTGTTTAGCACACTTTGGCCACTTTTTGGAGACATATGAGACACATTCTTTGTCTCCTTTTGTGCTAGAACGAAATTAGCCTTGCACACACCATAGTTAGCTCTTTTGTCTCTCCTTTTTGTAACCTTATTTGACCTAGTTTCTAGAAGCTAGGGTTAGGTTTTTGTAGAGACATCCTTAGGTATCTTTTATTTGCTTAGAGGCCCCTAAACTCTTCTATATAAGGGGTGCTCCTAGACATGTAAAAGGGTTGAACATTTTGAAGTAAAAACACTCTTGTGTCTCAACCATTTGTGAGAGTTTCCTCCCTAGGGAGTGAATACTTTTAAGCCTTATCTTGCATAGCAAGTGGCGGCACACATCCACTCATCTTCAAGGTTGCCATGGCTTCTAGCCTAGTCTTGTAGTGGCGTGTTTCTCACATTTTTTCCATTTTTTTCCTATCCATTTTATGTTTTTGTCTTCCTTTAATTGTTCTTGGTTTTCTATGGTTTATGTGCTTTCCATTTCCTTTTTGTTTTGAATCAATCTATCATCTTCTTCTCTTGAGCTTAGTGAAAGGAACCTTCACATCTAGATAGCTTGCTATCTTAATGTCCAGTGGGGATTTCACTTAGCTTTCTTAATCAACTCACACCATATTCAATAATCTTAAAAAGAAACAAGATAATCCTTCATCAGGATTTCACCTAGCTTTCTTATTCAACTCACACCATATTCAATAATCTTAAAAAGGAACAAGATAATCCTTCATGATACTAGCTAAGCTCTCATCTAACCTAACTCTTGCTTTTCCTGTGTGCTAGTGACATGGCCCCTCAACGTAGGAACTCTCAGCCTTCTCAGGGTGACGTACCAGATATCGCCAGGGCGATAGAAGCAATGGTGGCTGCTATGATGCAATAGAGTACCGTTATGATGTAACAACATGAAGCATCAATGCTAGGGTAGATGCTGAGGACGCTCACAGAAAATACATGGAAGCCCTCCACTAGCTGGAGGAGAATAGGGTAGCCGCCCCTGCATTTGGTCCTGAGCCACGACCTACTACCAGGGAGTGGAGCCTGGAGGATTTTCTCAAACACCGCCCAATGAAGTTTGCGGGCAAGACCAGTCCGAACGTGGCAGACCAGTGGCTAAAAGATCTAGAGAGAATATTTGATGCTAAGATGTGCCCCGAGGAGAGTAGGCTGGTTTTCGCGGTGTACATGCTCACAGGTGAAGCTGAGCACTGGTGGATCAGAACGAAGTCCATCATGTAGGAGAGGCAGGAACAAATCACTTGGGACGTCTTTAGGAGAAAATTCCTTTCCGAGTACTTCCCCGACAACGTCAAGTATGCTAAAGAGGTAGAGTTCTTGTAGTTGACCCAAGGAAGCAAGTCTGTGGCTGAGTATGGAGAAAAGTTTAAGCACCTCAGTCGTTTCTACACCATGCCACTAGATGAGGAGTGGCGATGTAGGAAATTCGAGAATGGCCTCCGCGGAGATCTTCGTCTGATGGTGGCCCCACTTTCCATCAAGGACTTTGCAGCCTTGGTGGAGAAGGTTAGGGTCATGGAGAGGATGAAGGTGGAGGTGGAGACTCAGCATTCACACCAACAGAGAGTGGGAGGACCATCGAGATCTAGGCATAGGCACGAAGAGAGGAGGAAACCCTACACTAGGCCCCATTTCCAGTCTTAGGGGTCTAGGGAGTCTTCTCTCCAGCAGAGCAGGATTCAGTGCTACTAGTGTGGGGGACCACACAAGAGGAATGTTTGCCCATAGCTTGCAGGCTTCAAGAGGTGCAACAACTGTGGCAAGGAGCGCCACTTTGGGAGGAACTGCCCCACCCTTGCTAGGGTAGTGACGCGACCTCTAGTACAGACTCCTGCGCAGAACCAGCAGATGAGGGGAGGCAACAGGCCTCAGGCGTCAGGCAGAGTTTACGCCATGACAGGAGTGGAAGTAGCGGGTTCAGGTAACCTTGTTATAGGCCATTGTTTGATAGCTGAGAAAACTTGTTGTGTGCTATATGACTCTGGAGCGACACACTCATTTGTGTCAGATGCATGTGTGAAAAAGTTGAGTTTGCAAGTGTGAGCTGCAGTGTGAACTTGTGGTGTCTACTCCAACATCAGGTTTGGTCAGGACGTCGTCCTTGTGCGCTAGGTATCTGGTGGAGGTAGAAGGCGGAGGTATAAAGTGAATATGATCTGCCTACCTCTACAAGAGTTGGAAATGATCTTGAGGATGGATTGGCTCTCTGCCAATCGCATCCTTATAGACTGCCGAGAGAATAGGTTGTTGTTTCCCAACTCAGAGGAGCCTGAGTTGTTATCATCCCAAGGAGTCGTGAAGGAGATTCAGAAGGCCACGCAGTACTTCATAATTTTCACTCGTCTGGAAGTGGAGAAGGAGGAAGAGGCATCGATCATACTAGTAGTACACGAGTTTGAGGATGTATTCCTAGAGGAGGTACCAAGGTTGCCTCCCAATAGAGAGGTGGAGTTCTCTATAGACTTTGTACCAGGAACCGGGCCAGTGTCGATGGCTCCATACCGTATGGCTCCGGTAGAGTTGGTGGAACTCAAGAAGCAAATAGAGGATTTACTGGGGAAGCATTTCATCTGACCTAGTACCTCGCCTTGGAGAGCACCGATATTGTTAGTGAAGAAGAAGGATCGGAGTTCACGGCTATGTGTAGACTACAGACAAGTGAACAAGATGACCATCAAGAACCAGTACCCCCTCCCGAGAATAGATGACTTGATGGATCAGTTGCATGGGTCGGGTTATCATCAAATATTGGTGAAGGCAAATGATGTGCAGAAAACGACCTTCAGGTCCCGGTATGGACACTACGAGTATGTGGTCATGCCTTTTGGTGTGACCAATGCTCCAGCGGTGTTCATGGACTACATGAACCGGATATTCAGACCGTTCCTAAATAAGTTTGTCGTAGTCTTCATAGACGACATCCTTATCTATTCTAGGACTCAAGAAGAGCATGCCGAGCACTTGAGGCTAGTGCTAGGTATTCTGAGGGAGAAGCAACTATATGCTAAACTGTCCAAGTGTGAATTCTGGATGGATGAAGTGCAATTCTTGGGACATGTGATATCCGCCCAGAGGATAACAGTTGATCCAACGAAGGTTGATGCAGTAGTTAAGTGGGAAAGTCCCAAGTCAGCAACTAAAATCAGAAGTTTCGTGGGATTGGCTGACTACTATAGGAGATTCATAGAGGGATTATCCAAGATAGTGGCACCTTTGACACAACTCACACGGAAGGACCAACCTTTCACCTGGACAGATAAGTGTGGGGAAAGCTTCCAAGAGCTTAAGCGGAGGTTGACGAGTGCTCCAATCCTAGTAATCCCCGATGTTGGAAAACCCTTTGTAGTTTACTGTGATGCCTCTCATCTAGGGTTGGGTTGTGTGTTGATGCAGGAGAAGAAGGCAGTGGCCTACGCTTCGAGACAACTCAAGGTGCATGAGAGAAACTACCCCACTCATGACTTGGAGTTAGCGGCTATTGTGTTTGCCTTGAAGATCTGGAGGCACTACCTCTACGGTGCCTAGTTCCGTGTATTCAGTGACCACAAGAGCCTCAAGTATCTATTTGAGCAGAAGGAGCTGAATATGAGGCAGAGAAGATGGATGGAATTCTTGAAGGATTATGATTTTGAACTCTTGTATCTTCCAGGGAAGGCAAATGTGGTAGTAGATGCCTTGAGTAGGAAGTCAGTGCACGCCGCTCATCTTATGATAAAGGAGGTGGAACTACTAGAGTAGTTCAGAGATATGAAACTACATGTGGAGTTGGGATCAGAGTTCATTAGATGTAGTACCTTGACTATATCTAATGACTTTCTAGATTCAGTTAGGGAGAGATAGTTGGTGGATGCCAACCTGAACAGGGTGAGGGAACAACTTGGGTGAGATGAAGCAAAGGATTTTGCTTTGGGTAGTGATGGAATACTCAGGTTCCAAGGCAGAGTGTGTGTGCCTGATGACATCGAGGTGAAAAGGGTAATCCTTGAGGAAGGGCACAAGATTCGTCTTAGCTTGCATTCGGGCATGACTAAGATGTATCAAGACCTCAAGGAAGCTTCCTGGTGGCAAGGGATGAAGAAGGATGTGGCACAGTTCGTGTCCGCCTGTCTGACCTGTCAGAAGGCAAAGGTGGAGCATCAGAGACCCAGTGGGATTATGCAGCCCTTGGAGATACCAATGTGGAAATGGGATAGCATCTCAATGGACTTTGTGACCCATTTGCCATAAACTTTTAGGGGGCATGACACCATTTGGGTCATAATGGACTGACTGACCAAGAGTGCGCATTTCTTGGCGATGAACTTGAGGATGTCTATGGCTAAGTTGGCTCAGCTGTACATCAAGAAGATTGTGAGGTTGCGTGGGGTGCCTTCGAGCATTGTATCAGACAGGGATCCATGGTTCACATCACGATTTTGGCAGACCTTGCAGAATGCTTTGGAAAGCAAGCTCGCGATGAGTTCAGCCTATCATCCTCAGACAAATGGTCAGTCTGAGAGGACAATCTAGTCACTTGAGGACTTGCTACAACATGCATACTGGATCACTTGGGCGCTTGGGATGAAGTGTTACCATTGATTGAGTTCCCCTATAATAATAGTTTCCATGCGAGCATTGGAAAGGCGCTATATAAAGCTCTTTATGGCCGAAAGTGTGGGACTCCCTTGTGTTGGTATTAGGATGGGGAGACAGTGTTAGTTGGAACAAAGTTGTTGGAGCAGATCATCGAGAAGGTGAGGTTGGTGAGGGACAAGATGCAGGCCTCACAGAGCAGACAAAAGGCTTATGCAGACCGTAGGAGGAGGCCCTTGGAATTCGAGGCTAGAGATCACGTGTTCTTGAGGGTGACCTGAACCACTGGTGTGGGAAGGTGATGAAGGATTGACGCCAATCAAGGATGGAGGCACATGCTTAAGAAGACTAAGCATGTTTAGAAAGGAAGTTCACTAATCCTTCATCCCTTTCATTTGTGTTTGTTATTTTTGATTCCCTAAGTTGACTTAGTTGAATCAACTTTAGTTGACTTGTTGACCTTTGACTAGGTTTGACTTGTTGACTATAGTTGACTTGACTTAAGCCAACATGCTAATCTATGTTTATTTGCTTTGTAGGTTAATTAGGAGTAAGAAAGCAATGCTAGGTGGCACATGGTGATTGGGGAGCATAAATGATGTGGAGGAGAGAGTAAAGCAAAGGCATAAAACATAAAGTAAAAGGCATGAAGCAAGTGTACCTATGTACCTTTGGTCTCCTTTGTGTTTAGCACACTTTGGCCACTTTTTGGAGACATATGAGACACATTCTTTGTCTCCTTTTATGCTAGAACGAAATTAGCCTTGCACACACCATAGTTCACTAGTGCATATTTGACATTTTACTTCGCCTTATAGGCCTCGGTTATAGCGGAACCGAAGCCTATAAGGAGGCGGTGGCATTTTTGCAATTTCGTCCAACTATATTGCCTCGGGTGAATGCAAAACCGGTGCAGTAAGAGGTTTTAGGCCTCGGTTGCAAAAGAACCGAAGCCTATAAGGCAGCCCAGTAACCAAAATTTCAAAAATGTCATCAGCGTCAGCACTTTTGGCCTCGGTTATTAATTGAACTGAGGCAATATGAAGAGGTTTTTGGACTCGGTTAAAAAAGAACCGAGGCCTATAAGTCAGCCAGTAACCCTAATTTCAAAATGTCACCCGCGCCGCCACATTTGGCTTCGGGTCTTTATTGACCGAGGCCATAAAGGGACTTTTGGCCTCGGTTATTAATTGAACCGAGGCAATATGAAGAGGTTTTTGGCCTCGGTTAAAAAAGAACCGAGGCCTATAAGTCAGCCAGTAACCCTAATTTCAAAATGTCACCTGCGCCGCCACATTTGGCTTCGGGTCTTTATTGACCGAGGCCATAAAGGGACTTTTGGCCTCAGTTATTAATTGAACCGAGGCCATATGCCCTATTTAGTTTCCCAAATTCGCGACTTCGCATTGTTCACCTTCGTCCCTGAGCGAACACTTTGTGCGCGGTGGATGCATTCTTGTCTTCGTTTTCTCGTGCGGTGGTGTTTGGTTCATCATTGGTGAAGGAGGCGTGCTCGCGGCTCACGGCAAAGGCATGATTTGGTGGTCATTGTCTTCCTCTGTCTGCGGTGGTGATGGCGGCACAGTGGTAGGGTTGCCCGCAACAGTGGATTGAAGTTATGCTTCAAACGGCGGTGGAGGTGCTGGATCTCTAGATCTCTTGGCTCTACTGGTTCATGGTGGTTTGTCGTTGACGCATTCAGACCAGTGAGTGTCGTGGTGAGTTGCTCGTTCAGTGCTGGTGAAGGTCTGGCTGCGACAGCGTTTGCCGACGATCTCGGTGGCGAGGACGAGCGCAACAGTGCTAATGATGGTGTGAGCGAAGTACCCCTATGGCTTCGGGTCCCAGGGAACCGAGGCAGAAAAGTACCCCCTATGGCTTCGGTTGACACCCGAGGCCAAAAACGACCCTTTTTGGCCTCACCCCAATATGCCTCGGTTCTGGAACCGAGGCAGAATATCAAAAACAACTGGGGCCAAAAGCCCTTACTGCATTAGTGGTTAGCTCTTTTGTCTCTCATTTTTTGTAATCTTATTTGACCTAGTTTCTAGAAGCTAGGGTTAGGTTTTTGTAGAGACATCCTTAGGTATCTTTTATTTGCTTAGAGGCCCCTAAACTCTTCTATATAAGGGGTGCTCCTAGACATGTAAAAGGGTTGAACATTTTGAAGTAAAAACACTCTTGTGTCTCAACCATTTGTGAGAGTTTCCTCCCTTGGGAGTGAATACTTTTAGGCCTTATCTTGCATAGCAAGTGGCGGCACACATCCACTCATCTTCAAGGTTGTCATGGCTTCTAGCCTAGCCTTGTAGTGGCGTGCTTCTCACATTTTTACCATTTCTTTCCTTTCCATTTTATGTTTTCTTCTTCCTTTAATTGTTCTTGGTTTTCTATGGTTTATGTTCTTTCCATTTCCTTTTTGTTTTGAATCAATCCATCATCTTCTTCTCTTGAGCTTTGTGAAAGAAACCTTCACATCTAGATAGCTTGCTATCTTAATGTCCAGTGGGGATTTCACTTAGCTTTCTTAATCAACTCTCACCATATTCATTAATCTTCTAAAAAGGAACAAGATAATTGTAAGACCCGTGGAATTTAATTAATTAAATAAATAAATAATTAATAAATACGAGAGGGGTAATAATTATGACATTAAATTATGGTTGGTATGACGTGGAAAAGTGCTAGCTCATATGGTTGAGAGCACTTTGATTGTGCGAGAGAACTTGGGTTCGAGTCCTATGTATGCTAACTTTTGATGTTATGGTTTTGTTATTTAAATTTATGAAAACATGTTCTTGTATATTATGATAATTGAAGTGTGATTCCTAGCATGAAATATGAATTGGTTAAATGGTTTGATAGTGATTTGGCAATTGCATGGTTATGGGTTCAAGCCTTGGAGAACTTACATTAAACTTTATATTTTTGGCATTTTTGGTTTTGACGTGAATATGGAAAGGTGGGAAGGAAACCTAAGTGAATGGGCAGCCAAAGGAGGCTGGAAGGGCAGCCATAGGGAGGGATTGAATGGCACATTATGTCTTATTCAATGCCAATTTCGTTTTGGTAATTAACCCCTTAGTTTAGGCACACTTTAAAAAGGAAAATTAGGTTAAGGGCTAAGGATTGATAAGCTGGTAAACTATACCTAAAGAAAGAGCGAAAATCTGAGAGAGTGTGAGAGGTTATGGGTGATTTTGCGTGGCTGAATAGGGAGGAAGCAAGGAAGGTGGGTGATCAAGGGGGGATCCTACAAATTGTCAAGCTTAAGCGAAGGAGAACCAGGTTAGGGGAGCTGGACTCCGCGATTTTTGCTTTAAAAAGAATAATTACATGTGATGTTTGATAATTGAATGTCTATCTGCTGTTGTATGCTTGAATTTCTGCGTTTCTGGAAATTTTCCAGAAACTGCCTGGCGGGTGATGAATCACCGCCAGGCGGCTCATCTGTTTATGCGAGTTTTGGGGGTTCTGGGAGGGGAAGCGCCTGGCGGCCGGGCTGGTTGAACCGCCAGGCAGCGCGGGGCCATTTTTCCTGTTTTGGGGTTTTCTGGAATTCTGGGTTAAATCTAATCGGTGGGAAAGCTGTTGGTGATTAACAATAGATGAATTGGATATTACATGGTGTGCAGTTTACGCATTAGTAGGTAGGAATGAATGAAACAGTGATTTAATGTGACGGAGATGAAAGCGGAGTGCCTTTGGGATGAAATTGTCGTGATCCTTGCGGGGTAGGGTGGTAGTGAGATGGGGGGACTGAAATTATTGGAGTTGTTATGCCAAAATAGGAGGAATTGCATTGAGATAGATGATAGGTGATGGTTGTGAGGGTTAACAGTGGCGAAAGAGAACAGGATGGCTCTCAGGTCTGGTACATCGCCTGGCGGGAGATCAGTTACCGCCAGGCGGCAGCGTTACAACAGTGGTAGACTGAAGGTCTGGTTAGACTGGTTTGGGCTGAAGGAGTGGAAATTCGTGCAGTGGGGTAATAGTATTGGGTGTGAACAAATTTGACTACGAGATGAATTGGAAAATTAGGAGAGTGTAGACTTAAGTATGACTAATAAGATGGGGTCAATTATGGGGTGGACAATGAGAAGAGAATGTTGACAGATAGGTCTTAGGGCTGAAAATACATGCAGTGAGGGGAGTGCTTTTTCGTCAGATTGGGTACCAAAAATAGAGGGTGACTTCATGTGAGCATAATGGAAGGATTAATCACGTTGTGGTCAGACTAGGGGATAATGTGTATATGGATGATATGCGGTTGATGGGGGAATCTTCTAAATAACCTTAATTAGTGTAACTCATAGGCAAGATAGGATGAGAGGACTCGAATGGATATAACTAGTCTTGGGATTAACATATTCATCAAAAATGAGTGTTTTAGATAGTACAAACGCAAGTATGGAGAATAACATAGGAGTGGAGTGTAGATAAACCAACACGTGACGAGGTTCTGAGATGGCGCTTGGCGGTGGGGTTCAACCCGCCAGGCGGTAGCAACGGTACAGTGGGTCTGAATATCAGGAGGCGCCTGGCGGTGAGAGGTATCCCGCCAGGCGGTAGTGGGAGCAGTGGTAGGGTATGAAGCGGTGGCGCCTGGCGGTGGGGGCTGACCCGCCAGGCGGTAGCTGATAAGTCTGTATAATTTGAGGCGCTGTGCGCTTGGCGGTACGTGACACCCGCCAGGCGGTCTGGAAGCTGGTAGCGTCTGGCGGCACGTGTCCCCCGCCAGGCGATTTATACTGTTGCAGCTTGAGTTTGGATTATGAATTTGTGATCTACAGTGCGTCTAGTGATGCTTTAAGGGTGAGATTGCTGGTGTTCCTTGAGTTGTGGCTCGGAACGTATCCCTTGAGTTGTGGCTCGGGATAGGGGTTAAGCACGTGGTATTCCTTGAGTTGTGGCTCGGAATAGCATCTCTTGAGTTGTGGCTCGAGATGGCGGATGGACACGAGGAACCCTGGAGTTGTGGCTCGGGTTGGCGAGTGTTGCCGGTGTGAGTGTGCTGGTTGTGGCCAGTACGGATGGGTCCAGATGGATTGCCCACCTCAGTTGTTGGCTGACGAGTTTGGTAGTCTTGGGACGAAACAGACTATGTTCGTATATGGAAACTCTACCTGGCGTTGCGGTGTATGATCCGTAACATGTTTTCCCGCACGTGCTCTATCGGTTGTGGCCGATAGGTATGGCAGCAAGTCACCTTGAAGTAATCCTCAAACGTTGTAGAACACGAATAATCTGATTGAGGGTCAGATGGTAGGAATTAAAGAATTGGGTAATGTGATATGTTTATGTTATGTACGATATCTTGTGTTGATATGCTTATGTTTCTGCAACTTTATTCTTGTGATTTAATTGTTAAGCTCACCCTATCTGCGTGTGTGTGGCGATGATCGTGTACGCGGTACACGGGAGCAGATTCTGTTGATGCAGGTGGCTCAGGTGACGCTTAGCCGCAGAGAGGGGTTAGATGTGGGGAAAATGCTTATGTTTCTTTATTGCCTTTGAAAACAGTTGTAAACCCTGATGGGTAATTTGATGACGTGTTGTTTTGGTATTCATAGACTTTATTCGATGGTTTAATAAAGTTTTTAAATTTTCCCGCGTTTTGGGAAAGTGAGGTATTATTAAATGCGTGCGGTTTTAATTTATTTACTTTATTTATTTATAAATCAGTAATATCCTGACGGGATGTTACAATAATCCCTCATCATTTGGTATCAAGAGCCTAGGTTATCTTGAATATGGTGTTTTTCATGTGCTAACCTTGTCTTGTTGTTGCTATCTTTGTATGGTTCAAATCCACTTCCACTGCACACAAAAATAATGTTGGCAGAAACTGTTCACGATTTTAAAAGATTAAACTGCACTTGCTCAGTGATCTAAAAATTACGTTCTTGATGTCAAAAGAAAGCTCTGTTAGTCTAGTTTATAACAAAAAAAGAACCAATGCATTTGGAGTTTTGTGGAGAGAGTTATGATTGAAATAGTGAGCAAAGGTCAGAGCTGCCGAGATCACCGCGAATCAACGTTTTTCAGGTTATGTTGGGCAGTTTTGGCTACTGTTTTTGTTACTCTTCTTACTCCTAAATGTGGTTGGATAACATGTCTTTGGATGCTTAGTCTTTGAGCCTCAAATCCATGAGTTTAAATGCATGATAGCTACATGTTTGTGTCTTTGTGTATGTCATGTTGAGTCTTTAAATGTGTCTAACTTTTGCTTGAGTCATATGTCATATGCTTCTTTGAGTTTTCTTATTCTTGTTTCTAAGTATTTGAGCTATTGCATGAGATCTATGCCTTTTGTTGTAGCTTGCTCCTTGAAATTGATTTTGACCTAATTTTTAAGGAACTAAGTGTTAAAGACACCCTAAAATATCCTTCTCATCATCTTAAGTACCTAGTTTTGAAAAGAAAAATTATTTTCATGACAAAAAATAGTTTGGCCGAGTGCTAATGTGTTGCTTGGTGAATCCATTTGGCCATTTTTACTAGGTGTTATGCTACCAAATTTTATACTTGGATTTTGGGTGATATTGGCAAATTAGTTCCATGCTTTAACTTAGTTATGATCTTTCTTGGTGTTTGCATAATTTGAGGTATAATCTTGGCTTGTTCAAATGCTTTCCATAGAGTCTTTAAAAGTGTTGGGCCTAAGGCCAACCCAAGAAGTGCCCAAAACACCTAAACCTAACCCTAACACCTCATTCTACTAACTTTCAGAGAGGATTGTTCCCCTACCTCCTTGTAGTTGAACGTAGAGCTCTGCCAGGGCATCTTCCGTGCAACCATTGTTTCACTCTAAGGTCTCATCCGCTTTTACTGCACTGGTTGAGTCGTCGTATTTTCCCCTCTTCTCAGTGAACTTCAGTGCTCCCACTCAAGGTAAGGGCAGCTAGCTTGTTCTGTTCTTTTAAGTACTTTGTTGCTTGGTTTACTTCTGGTTCACGAGTATGAGTTAGTATGTTGTTGGGTTCGCCTGGAAATGGTTGAAAAATGTATTTTTGGTTGGGTGTGCTGCCTTGTATGTGTGAACAGGGGCGAGAGCTGATATTTTCGCCCAAGCGAGCTCGTCTCGCCCAGGCGAGAATAGCAAAAGCTCGCCCAGACTTTTCTGCTCGAACCTTCGCCTAGGCGAGCGGCTGCTTTTTGAGCGACGAAATATCTCGCCCAGGCGAGACAGTCTCGCCTAAGCGAGAATCCGCGAAATTGCCCAGAGTCACTGTCGCAGTCTCGCCTGAGCGAGAGTCTACAGTTTGAGCGAGAGCACTCCTCTCACCTGAGCGAGGACTCCCAGCTTGAGCGAGTCCTAGCTTGGGTTTTGGCTATGCTTCGTTTCATGAATATTATTGGTTGTTTGATTGGCTGGTTTAGTGATTTATTGTATAAAGAGGGTGGATATGCATGTACTATGTATGTTATGGGTGGGAACTAATGATTTGATGATGAGCTTGGCATGATATATGATTGGTGGTTGGTCATGTATACTAAATGACATGTTAGAACTTCATGATTGATTGATTATGTATGAGTAAGGTTTGTGTAGGACATAATCCCATGACCCTTGTAGTGGGGCTCGTGGTGGTGCCTCATCATATGGACATAATTCTGTGGGCCCTCCTAGGGGGAGTTCACGGTGGTGCCTCAGTTATTGGACCTAATTCCATGAACCTCGAGGTGAGAGTTCACGGTGGTGCCTCAAGATTAGGACGTAATTCCACAAGGTTAACGTGGTGGTGCCTCAAGGCCAGGACGTAATTCCATGAAGTCCACGTGGTGGTGCCTCTTGTAAGGGTGTAATTCCGCGAAGGCCTTGTGGTGACGCCTCACTGCTAGGACGTAATTCCACTGTCTCGTGGTGGTGCCTCATTGAGCGTATCCGGATAGTCAAATCTTGGTGTCTTATATGGTTTGGTGCCTCATATGTGAATGTCTGCCATTTATGCTTGAATATGAAATTGTATGTTGAGTGTATGATATGAGAACTTTTTCAGTAGCTTACTCTTTGGTGGTTTGTATGATTGTGTGTGGTTTCCTCCTTTGCGATGATCATCAACCTTGTTGATGTGAGCAGATGTGAGAACCTCTGGCAGTGGTAATAATAATAGAGATGCTACGGTTTGATGATATCTTGGACGACTATCGGGCTCACTATAGTGTCTTATTAAATGAGAAACAATTAGATAAAGAAAAACTTTTAATCAACCATAATTATTATGCAATGAGAATGAGAAACATTGTACAAAATTAATCAACTATTCTGATTGCTTCTGTCCGAAAATATCTGTAGAGTCAATCATCATGGTTCACATATAGAATCTTATTATCAATTTCATAATGAATGTCATTGTTTCAATCCTAAGGTCAATTATCACTCATCTGAATTATTTATTTTGGAGCATGAGATCCCTTACGATTGTTCTTAGCATAGAGCGAAAGAAAAAATAAATATTTAAATTACCATAATTTTTAAACTATGCAGCGGCATGAACATTAATCATAATCATTACAATTTTAATACATATAAAATTGTTTACCTTAAAGTAATCCGTCAGAAGAGGTGGAATAGTATGTAATTGTAACTGTTGAAGAAAAAAATAAAAAGGTTGGTTATGACACGCTTTTCCACATGGGATGCATATTATTACCGCTGTTATTAGAATTTAGGCTTAATTACTGTTTTAGTCCTCTAATTTGTTAGCAAATTTTAAAATGGTCCTTCTATTATTTAGAGTCTCAATTTAGTCCTCAAGTTTTGAAAAGTGACTCAATTTATTCCTCTCTATTTAATTTAAACAAACACCGTTCAAACAGTAGTGAGGTGGCACAATTGTACTGATACGTGTCAACGTTTTTAAGAGACAAGCGCAATTGACGTGACATATGTTGAAAAGGTTTAACTTTGTTTAGAAATGGGAATCATGAAACCCTAAATTTTTCCTAGCATCCTAAATTGATTCTTCTCCTCTGCTACGTTGCTGCACAACATTCTTCTAATTATTTTGGCCCCAGATTTTGTTGTTGAGAGACATGTCCAAAGCCAACTCCTGTAAGTCTTGCACTTGTTTACACAATGAAATTCGTGGTGTGTCTTCTCTTGGTGGTGGGTGGAAGGGGTTGGGTGTGTCTCCCATTTGTCAATGTGGAGAGGTTGCTGTACCCAAAACACTATACCCAAAACCCCCCAAATCAAAACCCTATATCCCCTATACCCAAAATCCACAAAACCCTAAAACACCAGCCATAAAATTTGAAGCACAACTCACCTGGAATATGCTCCACGATTTCAATTACAGATGATAACCCCAAGAACGAAATTGATGTTGCTCCCATTTCCTCACACCAATGCAATGCCTCGACAAATCTTTTTCGCCCCTGATCCCAATTCCAATATTAGTAACCCTAATTACATTCAACCCAATTCACCTTCCACATAAGCACAGTGTAACGAGCCACGTAATTCGAAGTGAGACAGAGTAAAACAACCATGTCACTGTTCCGTTATTCATTTTCACGTTGTTAGCTTTGAGGACTAAATTGAGTCACTTTTGAAAACTTAAGGACTAAATTGAGACTCTGAATAGTATGACCATTTTGAAATTTGTTAACAAATTAGAGGACTAAAACAATAATTAAACCTAGAATTTAAAACAGAAAGATAACGTAAAAAAAAACACAAATAAATAAAATAAAATAAAGTAATGGTCACGTCAGCCAAACAATCCAACAGTCATTAGTAACTAGCCGTTAAGTTTTGAAAAGTGGTGTCACCGGACAAATATTCCATGGTTGCAGTCGTTCTGTGTGGTGTTTTTAGTGTTACTATAAATTTGCGTAGGAGAGTATCTGCCCACTTCCATTTCCTCCTACATTACATGCCTTCCTCCCTGTGCGTAGTCTTATGGGTGGTTCTTTTTTCCTGTGTGTTCATCCACAATGGTCCAATGATAATGTTGAAACAAGGATGTATGTGTGCAGTATAGAGAGAAGAAAACACAGAAGAGGAAGAAGAGAGTAACACAGAATGAGAGAAAGAAGCGGTTACAAATATGAAGAAAAGATTACAATTGTATGCAATTCCTATTTATAGGAATTAACAGCTAGTATAACAATGCCCCTTCCATGAGATAAACGTTGTCCTCAAGGTCAAGGTTTATAACAATGCCCCCTACATGAGATAAACCTTGTCCTCAAGATTTGAACGAGGGATAGCTATGCTTAATATCATAAAAAAACTCCTAAGTGACATCTTCAGGCAAATGATGTTTCCATTTGCGTAGGATTTTTGTGATTGGCAAACTCCTCCATTTGGCAATGATTCTATCAAGAATTGCTTCACCTTCCTTATGGAAGGTTGTATCTTGCACTTCACTGGGAAGAGATGTTGTAGTAACTGTTGTTCCCACGTGCATGCGGGATGTCGTTGGAAAGGTTAATTTGTAGGCAACTATCTCTACGTTATCCGTCACCTGAAAAGTTCCATAAAACTTTGGAGAAAGTTTCATACAAAGTCCCCTACGTTAAATGTTATGTCTTTGAAGATTAAATTTTAGAATTTTGAGCATTTATTCTCTTTGACCAAGCTGGGGTATTCACTTGGTAAATATGGAAGGGTAACAGGAACACAACTAAAAAAATATAATTTAGTCGTCGAAATAATTTAGTCACAAATTAAAATGAAAATAGCAACCAAAATATAGTAATCGCAAATTTGTCACCGAATTTACGACCAATTGTAAACTTTTAAAGATTTCAAATGTGATATTTTGTTTTCACGACAACTTTTGGCCTGTCTATGTCCTTACTTAAGTAGTTCCATGTACTTGCTTAAGTGATTGTCTATGGATCATTCATTTCAAAGGGGTAGTGATCTTTCAATGGGTGATGTTCTCCATTTGAATCACAAGCGTGAATGATGCTCCAATGGGGCTGGCCCTAACGCGTTTAAAGGGGATTCGATTGGTGGTCTATGAAGTGAGAAGAACATATATGGTAAGCAATCAAAACTCTCCATTCTTGGATTGTTTATTTGAACCATTGCTAAGCCCTAATATGTGAAAATTGATTCCCAATCGAGGTCCCCAACATTGAAGGCGAAGCTGTATGTGAAGAGGCATAAGAGGTGATTTGCTTGATATAAATATTATGACTTGAATAAAACCAAATATTGTTGTTGCCTTTTAGTTATTGACTATATTTAATTTTACTTAGGAATAGTTCTTTGTTCAGTTTAGTTGCATGCATCAAGTGGAACATCATTTAGTGAATCTTATACATGACTTGAGCTTTGATAAATATGCATATAATCTTTTACTTATATTTGTATCATTCATAACAACTAGAATCCAAGGCATTAGAAGTCAATTAGTTACTCTTAACAATATTTTCTTTTCTTGGTTATGTAAGCTTTATGTTTATATCAATAACTTGATTAAAAGTTTACTCTTTTTTTTTTTTTTCATTTTGGCAATTAATCTCGTGAATGTGATTTCAGTCGTTTCTGTGGAATGTTTTGGCCTTGAGATAGAGAAATGTAAGGACAATGGAAAGAGGTTCAATTTATTCCCTTGGTGAGTTCTGTTGAAATTCACTCTGCTTTAAACTAGATAGAGGTTGGCTACATTACACAACATTTTGGTCAAACACTATTTCGTATGGGGTAGTGTTTATAGCGGAATGATAGTTTGTATTATACCACCACTCGGCTAAAGATAGCCATTTACTCCACTAATATGGGGCGTTAGAACACATGAAACGTAACATGAAAGGTAAGTAAGTTTCGAGACAACGGTTAACGACCTCAGTCTGACCGTTAGTTTGAGAGTGGTAGCTTGAGGATAATTGAACTTGAAGTGCATGAACAACCATAAATTCCTGCCAGAAGTTACTGATAAAGATGGAGTCTTTGTCATTGGTTATGGTATTGGGAAAACCATGCAGTTTGAAAATATTATCTAGAAATGTTTGAGCCACATCTTTTGCTGTGTAAGGGTGATGTAGAGCCATAAAGTGATCGGCTTTGCTTAGTCTATCAACTACCACAAATATAACCTTCTTTCCAAAAGAGTTAGGTAACCCTTCTATAAAATCATAGTGTCTAGGAATGGGCAATGGCGGTAACAACCCAGGTGGTGGAACAATTTCATTTTTTGAACGTTGACAAGTGGAGCACTAAATAAAATCCTTAACGCTTTTACTCATACCCTTCCAATAAAAAAAGGGCTTTAATCCTATGCAAAGAGGCATTGATTCCTGAATGACCGCCAAATAGAGAAGAATGGAGCCACTTTAAGATGTCTTGGCGCAGGTCAATGTTATTGCCGATGACCAACCTGCCTTTTCTTCTTAGCTCATTAGTAGTCCAAGTATAATGTGGATGAAGATTAGGATGGGCTTGTAATTCCTGGACTAGGTGTTGTAAATTAACATCATTTAAGTAAGAATGATGTATTTTATGAAGCATATTCGGCTGGAGTTGATGGAGCACTAACTAGGTGCATTCTATATTAGAGTGTCGTGATACCGTGGTTAGTCGTCATCCGCAACAAGATTTTCCTTTCCCAACTTATATTCAATGGAAAAATCAAATTCCATCAACTTGAACAACCATTTTTGTTGAAATACCGTGGTTAGTCGCTGATCAAGGAGATACTTTAGGTTGTAATGATCATTGTTGACTATAAACTTGATTGGCAATAAGTAATGGTGCCATTTCTGCACAACAAAAACTACTGCGAGTAATTTTTTTCATAAGTAGATAAGGCCTCTTGTTGTGTGCTTAGGACCCTACTAATAAAGTTAATCAGGTGGCATTCTTGCATTAGAACAACTCTTATACCTGAACCCGACGCATCAACCTCTAGGACAAATTTCTTATCAAAGCTAGGTGAAGCAAGCACCAAAGCTTGAGTCATGGCTTGTTTTAATTGCTGAAAAGAATTTGTTGTTGCATTGGTCCACACAAAGACATCTTTCTTTAGAAGTTCTGTCAACGGTTTTGCTAAGCAACCAAAGCCTCTGATGAACTGACGATAATACTCCGCTAGACTAAGAAAGCCTCGAAGCTGTTTAATCGAAGTGGGGACTAGCCAATTGAAGATGCCTTCAATTTTGGATAGGTCTATAGAAACTCCTTCCTTATATATGAAATGGCCAAGATATTCCACTTTAGTCACTAAAAAAACACTTGGTCAGTTTTACATATAAAGAGTGAGCACGTAAAGTAAGAAATACTTGTTGAAAGTGATGAAGGTGGTCTTCCAAGGTCCTGCTATAGATGAGTATATAACTAGCATAAACTTCCTTAAGAGCGGATGAGAAATGGAATTCATGAGGGATTTAAAAGTTGATGGTGCATTTGTGAGGCCAAATGAGCATGACTATGTATTCATAGTGGCCAACATATGTTTTGAAGGTTGTTTTATGGATATCCTCAAGAGCCATCTGAATTTGGTTATAACCTACCCGCAAGTCAATCTTTGAAAATATGAAGGAGCCATGTAATTCATCCAAGAGGTCATCCATAAGAGGAATAGGAAATTTATTTTTCACTATAATATTATTCAGGTCGCGGTAATCAGTACATAAGTGCTATGTGCCATCTTTCTTTCCTACTAAAACCACCAGACTAGTATACAAACTATTGCTATGTTGAATTACCCCACTCTGAAGATAATCCTGCACCAAGCGATCAATAATATCTTTCTGAGATTTTGAACATCGATAGGGTCGTATGTTAACAGGATCGACACCTTGGAGTAAAAGGATTGTATGATCAAATCCCGGTCTGAAGGGTGGCAAAGTTGTTGGCAGCTGAAAAATATCCTCAAATTCTTTTAACGATTGTTGAATGGAAAATGATAAGTTAATAACCAAAATTTGACTACTTATCTTACTACCTGACTTGGCATTTCATATTTTATTTTCTAATCTGTTTTTTAAAAATCCACGATGGCAGCAGTTAGGTTAAATAATTCACAACTCGTTTTCATTCGTACGCTTACACTACCATTACATTTTCTCTCTCTCATAAAACCCTCCCGCCGCAATGGAAATCAAGAAGTTTTAGCTTCGTTTCTCACTCGCCGGCAGCGCGACGTGTCGGAGGTGCTGGATCCGATGGTTCGGTTGATGTATCTGACCAACGAAGGAGACTTAGACAAGATTGAGGAATTGTTGGACGAGGGAGTGACGTCAGTTTCACCGACATTGACGGTCGCACCGCGCTCCACATCGCCGCCTGCCAGGAACACACCGACGTTATTGACTTGCTGCTACGACGAAGCGCTGAAGTTGATCCGCGAGACCATTGGAGCAGCATCATAATTTCACTTTCCGTCCTCTTTCATTATTCATCTTGTACATTGTCACTGATTTTTGGATTGGATTGTTTAACAGCCTCTCGCTGATCCAATATACTATAAAAACCACAACGTTGTGAAGCTTTTGGATAAACACAGTACAAAAGCTTTGGTTAGTCTCTTGTTTTCCTTTTCTTCTTTATATTAGATGTAAAATTGTTTGTTATTCGTGTCAAGAGTTTAGTTAACAAGTGCTTTTACAGGAAATATTATCTTCAGATAGACTTTTAGGAATTTTATTATAAAAGTGAAACACAATTAACATGCATAGCTGATTGGGGATTGGATAACAATGTAAAAGTTTAAACTGTCCAGCATGGATTTGAACACTTCAATGTTACATTTATGTGAAATCCAAATCTTTAAATAAAAAAACAATAACATAGTTGAAGAATTTAAATAGTAAAATGTGGATATTTGAATGCATTTCATTCGTTCCTTGCTGGTTGCTAGTTCATCCTTTCCCAAATTCTTTTCAATCCTAAAAGTGTGTCCTACTTTTGTATATACTTTTATATGTTTTCTATTTAACCCTTATGTGTTTTCTTGGAGCTATTATTGCTGCATTCATGGTTAATCTATTACCCAAATAAAATATTTGCTTATTTATATTATTTATCGTTTCCATTTTGTGATTCAACTTTTACAGTTTGACAGCCTATGGTGAAATGTTTGCCTTTTTTTTTCTCCTCTCCCCCACAAGCATATACTACTTTCCATTCTCTTCTTTTCCTCCAACTATACTCTCTTGAACTGTTGTTTTCATGCTTAAAGTTTGGGTGAACAACCCTTTTAGTTGCATTTGTGTTTTTGTTTCTATTGATAATGAGCCAAAGTAGCAAGAATTGTGGAGGCATGAAGCAGAGGATGTTTTTGTTTGTGGGGTTGGTGATATTGAAATGGGTTGGTGGTATTCACTCTTTCTTCACATAAGCTTGCGTACCTTGACATTAATCTAGTAGATTAATTAAATGGAAAAAAATATTTTAGTTTCCTTTCATGGAATGGAAACTTTTCTTCGTTTTTAAATGTGATTCACAATTTGAAAACTAGAAATAATTAAATAGTTACAAACATCGATTTTAACGATAATTATTTATTGATTTTGTTGTTTAGTTATTGACACACACTCCATAAGTGAAAGTAGATACCGACCATCCCAATGATCAATGAGAAAAAAAAAATATTATCAATTCTCCTTAGTTGACATCATTGCATGTTATAGTAATTATATGTGATTCTATTTGTTTGAGACCAAAATAGAAAGGTCTTACGGTGTTAATTAACATGTTATCATAAAGAAAATGTAACTTAACAAACCTGACAAATGTTCTTGGAGGTTTCCTTTTGAAAGATATTCGTAAATAAGTGCTTTAACATCACCTTCATCACAATACCCGACAAGAGAAACCACATTTCTATGATGAACAAGTGTTACAAACTTTGCCTGCATTTTTTAGAAATGTTTAATATCTTAACTTAATGAAAAATATATTTGTTATGCAAATTCAAGAAAATAAGAAAAAAAATAGGACTATTTAATCAATTGTTCCATCTAACCTCTGACTTAAACTCTTTATAACCTTGATTTGAGGACAGAGAGAGTTTCTTTACAGCAACTCGTTCACCACTTTGCAAAGTGCCAAGGTAAACTTCACCAAATCCACCTTTTCCAATGATTGTTTTGAAACCATCTAACCTCTGACTTAAACTCCTTATACTTTTTTATTTTTTGTGCTTTGGTTTATGATAGAATATTTTAGGCATTGTTTATGGTATGATGAAATTTATGTTCTGTTCATGGTTGTCCAATATGTGGTGGAACATGGGTTCATGCTATATAGTTGGCTTCATGTCAAAATTCATGAGTTTCTCATTTGGTCAAGGAAAAAAGGTTCTATTTGCATCATGCTTGAATATAACTTGTATATATTCTTTTCTTTTGAATAGGCCCTTGGTCATTCGAGTAATTCAAGGTCAAGTTCCCAGGGCTTAATGTAAAAGAAGAAAATTCATTTTTAGAACCAGACAAGATTGTGCCACAACAGAAATTTTGTATTTAGAACATTATGTATTTTCTTTTTTCAACATGATGTATTTTCCTTTTTTATATTTACATTGTAATCGCCAATACTTTATCAAATCATCAACAAAATTATTTTGGTAATTTTTTGTGTACTTTATGAATTTATATATTTTATTTATCTTTTATCATAAAAATAATTTCATTAAATTAATAAATTATAAATGTAGATGGGTAATTATAAATAAAGGAGGTCTTAAACTCCCATCAAATAATAGACAAGATAATAGTCACTAATAGAAGAGGTTAAGTTAAAAACCTCCACAAAATAACCTCCACAATATAATTCAGATACTAGGGGTTGTTCAAAACTTAAGGGTTACTACTTTCATAAGGGTGAGGGAAAACAATGTAATGCAGAAAAGTGCAGGTTCGCATTTACGATAACACGACTTTGCACTTAAACTGGAAGTTTTTATTATGCAATACGTATGGCACAATCAACAAAATTTATATATATAATTCCTTAGTACTTGGTGTGAGTTAACTTTATTAATGAAATGTATAAATTACTTACGCCACCAACGAGATACTTATAAGCCAAGTGAAGAACGGGAAAGATCTTGTTCAAATCATTTTATGTAGGTTAGTAGAACTGCACACCTTGGTTTGCACTTAAATCCAAGATGAGGAGTGACACAACCATCAATTGAAATGGGTTCACCTTATACCAACCCACCTCATCCACGAAGCAAATATGTTAAATTTTTAAAACTTAAGGGTTACTACTTTCATAAGGGTGAGGGAAAACAATGTAATGCAACAAAGTGCAGGTTCGCACTTACGATAACATGACTATGCACTTAAACTGGAAGTTATTATTATGCAATACGTATGGCACAATCTGTAAAATTTATAAATATAATTCCTTAGTACTTGGTATGAGTTAACTTTATTAATGAAGTGTATAAATTACTCACGCCACAAACGATATACTTATAAGCCAAGTGAAGAATGGGAAAGATTTTGTTCAAATCATTTAACGTAGGTTAGTAGAACTGCACACCTTGGTTTGCACTTAAATCCAGGATGAGGAGTGACACAACCATCTATTGAAATGGGTTCACCTTATACGAACCCACCCATCCACGAAGCAAACATGTTAAATTTTTAAAACTTATGGGCTACTACTTTCATAAGGATGAGGGAAAACAATATAATGCAGAAAAGTGCAGGTTCGCACTTACAATAACACGACTTTGCACTTAAACTGAAAGTTTTTATTATGCAATACGTATGGCACAATCTGCAAAATTTATAAATATAATTCCTTAGTACTTGGTATGAGTTAACTTTATTAATGAAGTGTATAAATTACTCACGCCGCAAACGAGATACTTATAAGCCAAGTGAAGAATGGGAAAGATTTTGTTCAAATCATTTAACGTAGGTTAGTAAAACTGCACACCTTGGTTTGCACTTAAATCCAGGATGAGGAGTGACACATTGAAATGGGTTGACCTTATATGAACCCACCTCATTCACGAAGCAAACATGTTAAATTTTTAAAACTTATGGGCTACTACTTTCATAAGGATGAGGGAAAACAATGTAATGCAGAAAAGTGCAAGTTCGCACTTACGATAACACGACTTTGCACTTAAACTGGAAGTTTTTATTATGCAATACGTATGGCACAATCTGCAAAATTTATAAATATAATTCCTTAGTACTTGGTATGAGTTAACTTTATTAATGAAGTGTATAAATTACTCACGCCACCAACGAGATACTTATAAGCCAAGTGAAGAATGGGAAAGATTTTGTTCAAATCATTTAACGTAGGTTAGCGGAACTGCACACCTTGGTTTGCACTTAAATCCAGGATGAGGAGTGAGACAACCATCTATTGAAATGGGTTCACCTTATACCAACCCACCTCATCCATGAAGAAAACGTGTTAAATTTTTAAAACTTAAGGGCTACTACTTTTGTAACATCCTTAAGGAATATTACTAATATTTAATAAATAAATTCTGAAATAAAATAAATACCACATTTAAAATATAATCATTTCCCAAAAATGCGGGAAATTTAAACTTTTAATATATAAGTCAGAAAACCAGAAGAGCATAATTTATAAAACTAAAACAATATTCACATGGCTCCCAAAGGTTTACATATTTAACTCAAAAACCAAAATAATAACATATAAACAAAATTTCCGGCTATCCCTCACTCCGAGTCTAGGCATCTCCTGGCCCACCTGTCAAGTCATCTGCTCCCGGATAACGAGTTATCCGATCATCACCACACATACACAGAAAGGGTGAGCTATGCACAATATATATATATATATATATATATATATATATATATATATAAACAAATATATGAAATAAATATGTCACCCATCCCAAAATAACATAATTAAGTATCTCATTATCAAATTACCCAACCATGACCTCATAATCCTTCATGAGTCATATGCATGAACTAGGTCTTGGGACTTCCCTGTGCTCCCACGAAACTAACTCATTCGTGGTCCAACCCTATAAGCCTATCCCGCTCATAGTCCTGCCCTACAGACTCCTCGTCTGTAGTAAAACATCCAAGTCTCATACTTGGACCCTGGCACGCACGCAATCACCATACTATGGACTCCTCGCCCAATAGTAGCCGACGGGAACATAACAGTTCCTTGCCCATCATGCGTCCAACACATGCAATCACCATACTAAGGACTCCTCGCCCAATAGTAGCCGACGGGAACTCAACCAGTTCCATGCCCATCAGGTGTCCAACCACCAAGCACATCCCAAACCCCTATTGGACTTAGTCCTTCAAGCCCAAACACCACACCACATACATATACATCCTATACTTAGGATAAAGCAACCAAATCACACACACAAGCACATACAAACATGGAATTTCGCATAAACTCGCTTAAGCTAGGGACTCTCGCCCAAGCTAGACCCTCAGTCTCACTTAGGCTAGTCCACCTCGCTTGAGCGAGCTTAAAACAATGGCATAATCATGTTATCTCGCTTAAGCGAGATCCTCTCGCCTGGGCGAGCCATACTATCACTCAAAATAACCCACACCTTGCCTAAATGAGGATTTGAGCACACAAACCTCATTTCTCATCGCGACCTCGCTTAGGCGGTCGTTCTCGCCCAAGCGAGCATCTTGTCGCTCAGAACCCCTATACATCTTGCCTGGGCGAGATATCGCACTCAGAATACTCAGGTTACTTCGTGACCTCGCTGAGGCGAGTGTCTCTCGCCTGAGCGAGAGGCAAGTCGCTCAACCCTGATATCGGGTCGCCTAGGCGAGAAACGCGAACCAACAAGCAAACACGAGACCCTACAACTCTCGCTTAGGCAAGATGGACTCGCTTGGGCAAAAATTGCAGAGACTCCCCTCTGATCACACGCGACAACAGGCAAAATAATGTCCATTCACAACAACAATAGAACCCAACAAATTATATTCAATAGCACATAATATGAACATGGTATAACTCCCTTTTGATTCACCAAAGCGAAAGGGTTTGGCCATACATAACCAAATACAGTACCAAAACCCTCATATTTATACAAGACGCTCAAAAGGATTTATGCACACTATCAAACAAACCAATTCTCCCACCCATTGTACATTTTACCAAAATTCATACAACACAGAATTCAATTGAGCAGAAAAAGCAGACACACATACAACAGTCGTACAAACAAACTCAACACCCCTAACCTGAATGTTTGATTGAATTTGGGAAGAAAAGTGGGATTCCTTGGTTTGTCAATGATTTGCCACAGACTCTCTCTCAATTCAGCCCCTTACACACCCAAAACCTCACCTCATAGCCTAAATTTCGTGTTCCTCTCTATAGATGAACTAACCAAATTGTAGAAACCCTATTCTCCCTTCCTTCTGCTAGGTTTTCTCTGCCTCTTCACATTCAAACCACAACTAATAGTTAGCAAAAATAAAGCTTACTCTATGCCCATCAAGGTTTTAACCCGTGACCTTCCACTCATAAGAACAAAGCATAACCACTATGCCAAATCACATTTGGTGATAACCATTATAATCTTAAGATTATACTATCACTCACCATTCACAATTACATTATCAAAACAAAATAATAATAATAAACCATACAACACATAATTGGCATACATAGGACTCGAACCCAAGTCCTCTCACACAAACCAAGTACTCTCAACCACTTGAGCTAGTACTTTTCCATGTCACACCAAACAATAATTAATGTCATAAAGGCTTTTTCTACTCGTATTTATTAATTAATTAATTATTTAATTAATTAATTTCACGGGTCTTACAACTTTCATAAGGGTGAGGGAAAACAATGTAATGCAGAAAAGTGCAGGTTCGCACTTACGATACCACAATCTGCAAAATTTATAAAGATAATTCTTTAGTACTTGGTGTAAGTTAACTTTATTAATGAAGTGTATAAATTACTCATGCCACCAACGGGATACTTATAAGCCAAGTGAAGAATGGGAAAATTTTTGTTCAAATCATTTAACGTAGGTTAGCAGAACTACACAACTTGGTTGTACAAATAGAAAGAATCCAGAGCTCAATCACATTTCTTATCAACTGTAAGGACTGAGAAATATGTGAAGCAGAAAACAAAAACTACAAAGTGGTTAGTGTCCCTCTAATTGGTTGTGAATTTGATTTTTGGGTCAAATTTAACTGCAATTTTTGGTAGGGATCGCGAAATTGGAAATTATATCCCTAAACTGAAGAGTTAACAAGCCGAAGAACATTCTCAATGGCATAATTTTAGGGGCAACAAGAAAAAAAAACTAACTTATTTAACCCTAATCTCGACAATCAACATTTCAAACTAAAAAACTACAAAGTCTTTTCCTTTTACAGAAAAAACATGCCTTAACTACAAACAATACCCAATACAAAAATAAGCCAAACAAAAAAAATCAAACCTACAAATGAAGGATTGTCTTGTTTTTTTTTAAGATTATTGAATATGGTGTGAGTTGATTAAGAAAGCTAAGTGAAATCCCCACTGGACATTAAGATAGCAAGCTATCTAGATGTGAAGGTTCCTTTCACAAAGCTCAAGAAAAGAAGATGATGGATTGATTCAAAACAAAAAGGAAATGGAAAACACATAAACCATAGAAAGCCAAGAACAAATAAAGGAAGAAGAAAACATAAAATGGAAAGGAAAGAAATGGTAAAAATGTGAGAAGCACGCCACTACAAGGCTAGGCTAGAAGCCATGGCAACCTTGAAGATGAGTGGATGTGTGCCGCCACTTGCTGTGCAAGATAAAGCTTAAAAGTATTCACTCCCAAGGGAGGAAACTCTCACAAATGGTTGAGACACAAGAGTGTTTTTACTTCAAAATGTTCAACCCTTTTACATGTCTAGGAGCACCCCTTATATAGAAGAGTTTAGGGGTCTCTAAGCAAATAAAAATACCTAAGGATGTCTCTACAAAATCTAACCCTAGCTTCTAGAAACTAGGTCAAATAAGGTTACAAAAATGAGAGACAAAAGAGCTAACTATGGTGTGTGCAAGGCTAATTTCGTTCTAGCACAAAAGGAGACAAAGAATGTGTCTCATATGTCTCCAAAAAGTGGCCATAGTGTGCTAAAAACAAAGGAGACCAAAGGTACATAGGTACACTTGCTTTATGCCTTTTTCTTTATGCTTTATGCCTTTGCTTTACTCTCTCCTCCACATCATTTATGCTCCCCAATCACCATGCCCCACCTAGCATTGATTTCTTACTCCTAATTAACCTACAAAGCAAATAAACATAAATTAGCATGTTAGCTTAAGTCAAGTCAACTATAGTCAACAAGTCAAACCTAGTCAAAGGTCAACAAGTCAACTAAAGTTGATTCAACTAAGTCAACTTAGGGAATCAAAAATAACAAACACAAATGAAAGGGATGAATGATTAGTGAACTTCCTTTCTAAACATGCTTAGTCTTCTTAAGCATGTGCCTCCATCCTTGGTTGGGGTCAATCCTTCATCACCTACCACCACGCACAACTATCGGGCTTGTTCGAAGAAGCGACACCGATAAACTTATTCAAAGCTCCTAGGAACTAACGGAAGGGAAGACAACGAAAACCCTAACACGACTCCAACAACCACACAAATCCCTGCTTTCGCAGAAAATTGTTACAAAGGCACTACCAATAACCTTTCATGCAATAGATACACAAACAGGGGTTGAAGAAATACAAGAATTGAAGAGGGTTTAAAGAAGAGGAGTTTGAAGAGGAGGTTCAAAAGGATGAATATGGCGCTTCACTTCACTTTTTTAAGAAGGAGAAACGTTGAAAAGGCAATAGTGATTTCGTCTTAGAACGATGAATAAATGAATTCAAAAGAGAGGCAGAACCTTTCTCCTTCGCGTTTTGCCACCGTGGATATCGTCAAAAATTGAAAAAAAATTACCACATCAGCAGCCACGTCATGTTGTAAGATTGTTGTCAAAAATAAGATGTCAATATATCATTTCTGTTGTTGAATAGGTAAAGGAATGATAAAAGAGGTTGCCTTTACATTAGGGACGACAACGGGGCGAAGCAGGCACGTGTTTCGCTATCCCATATCCATGTCCGTAAAAAAAATTCATCCTCATCCCCATACCTAAACCTAACGGGTATCAAACTTTTATCCCATCTAGGGATGTCAACAAGGCGGGTAGGGTACGGGTAGTAACTCCCCCGCACCCTACCCGCTGGATAAATATTCGCCCCGTACCTATACCCATATTCGTCGAGTATTCGTTATGCGGGTACCCATCTATTTTTTTCATATCCGCAGGTATCCACGGGTACCTGCGGGTATTTACAAAATTATAAAAAAAATAAATATTTAATCATAAATTCAAATAAAATAAAATAAAATACATCACTGTCATAAATTTTAAATAAAGTTCAAACAAACTCAAGTCCATACAAGTCCAAATAATCATAAAAATTGACGTTCAACATAATGAAAATTATTTAATTAGTGCTTTGATCAACAAACCCACTTTCTCCGATTGATTCTTGAGAAAAAAATAGGTTAAAATGTTTTTTACTAATATATATATATATATATATATATATATAAGTATATATATATATATATATATATATATATATATATATATATATATATATATATATAAGGGTATTTTTGTGAATTAAAGTTTAGCGGGTACGGGTATCCACGTATACGGATACTATAATACCCACACCCGCCCCGTTAACATGCAGGTATCAAAAGTACCCGTACTCGCGGGTAGTGGGTATCCATTTTTAATATATGTTTCCTACCCATTGCGGATTTTATCTGCGAATACCTACGGGTATGGATATTTTTGACATCCCTAGTCCCATCCCCATCCCCACCGGGTAACGGGTATAATCTCGTACCCATACCCATACCCATTTTCTTACTTCTTCAATATTAATTTTAACTAATTTTATAAAGTAATAAAAAATTATGGTAAAGGAAACATAATATTATAAAATATTCAATATTAGAAGGATTATTGTTTCTTCGATATCAAATACTTTGAAATAAATTATAATTTTTTATATTTTAGATTATAATACCATATAAAATTTCATGAGAACCAAAACAATTATTAAATTTGCTAATATTAATGAAACATAGTTGATAAAATTTAAAAATATTTTTTTAAAACATAAAAGAAAAACAAATATTCAAATTAAAATATATTTTAAATGTTTGTTTACTTCAATATTTTAGATTCTGATAAATCTTTTTTTTTATATACTAATAAAAGTTATAATACATCATTTGATCAAAATGATACAAAGAACAAATAATAATCATAATAAAAGTTTAAAATAAATTATAATTTTTTATATTTTATATTATAATACCAAATAAAATTTCATGAGAACCAACACATTTATTAAATTTACAAACATTAATGAAACCTAGTTGATAAAATTAAAAAATATTTTTTTTAAAATATAAAAGGAAAACAAATATTCAAATTAAAATATATTTTAAATGTTTGTTTACTTCAATCTTTTAAATTCTAATAAATCTCTTTTTTATATACTAATAAAATTTATAATACATCACTGGATCAAAATGATACGAAGAACAAATAATAATTACAATAACAGTTTAAAATAAATTATAACTGTTTACATTTTAGATTATAATACCAAATAAAATTTCATGAGAACCAACACATTTATTAAATTTGCAAACATTAATGAAACTTAGTTGATAAAATTTAAAAATATTTTTTAAAAATATAAAAGGAAAACAAATATTCAAATTAGAATATATTTTAAATGTTTGTTTACTTCAATCTTTTAAATTCTAATGAATCTCTTTTTTATACACTAATAAAAGTTATAATACATTACCTGATCAAAATAATACAAAGAACAAATAATAATCATAATAATAAAATTTTAACATAGATCTTGTATATTTTGAACTTCAATGATGTTGGATAGTGATAAAAAAATATTCATGACAATTACATTAAAGTTTTATATTGTAGTAAATAAAGGTTATTTATACAATTATAGTGAAAAAATTACAGTATAATTGATAACGAGTTAGGAAATAAAAAATAATTAGATAAAATATATCGAAATAGTATTCTATATAATGAAAATAAACAAAAAATAAAAATATTAAAAAATTAACTAATGTTTACAAACAATTTGAGAGACTATTGAAAGAAATCGCACAATGGAAAACAAATGACAAATGTATAATTAACGGTATGATATAAGTTGAAAAATATCTTAGATATCTAAGAAAACATTTCAAATATCAACATATATACTCAATGGTTGAGAAATAACAAAAATTGTTTTAGTGAAACAAAAAAGTTCTTCAAATGAAACAAAAACTAATAATAATAAGTAAAAGATTTTTTTTATATTATCTATTAAATGCAAGGTTTGTGCTATTAAATACTTAAATTGAGTGTAAGGCCCACTTTTTAGTATGCCCTTTATTTTAAAAGGCTGCCCCAAACTATTGGGCCTTAGGGCTGGCCCAAAGTCTGCCCTAGCTCACTTGTCTCTTGTACTTTTAGAAAAATCAGTCGTCACCCTTCCCTTGCACCTAAAACAGAGCTCTGCTAGGTTTAGCTTCCACTCGTTCGTACTAGTTCAAGAGTTCACTCCATCTCATGTAAGTTGGTCTTTGAACCTTGCTTTCCTTCCCGAGTTGATTTTCATGAGTTCCGTTAAAGTTCACAATGGTAACCCTATTATCCTTCTGTTCCACTGTTTTCCAGCTCCTAAGCCAGTACTCGGAGCTGCTGTGCTTTACGTTTGCTTGTCAAAGTCCTGTATTAAACCCTTCCAGTTAAGGGAAGCTAGAACCCCCTATTTGTGTAATGCGATTTCTGTGGTTGTGTGTTTGTCTCGTGATTAGTTGAACTTACATGCTGTTGTGAATGTATGAAATGGCTGGATATATTGTTGAGTATGAAAATATAGCTGATGCAGGATGAACAGTGGCGTGACCTGTTATTCTCGCCCAAGCGGCATGGTCTCGCCTAGGCGGGACTTGCAGACAACAAACCCCAGCTCATGCTCGAGCTCTCGCTCAGGCGGAGGGTCTTAGTTTTCAGCGAGGTGCTATCTCGCTCAGGCGAGAGACGCTCGCCTAAGCGAGCTCGCGTGGGAGCTCGAGGTATGTCGCTGCAGTTGCAGCCTAGGCGAGGGACCTCACCTTTGGGCGAGGAGTGGGCTCGCTCAGGCGAGGGAGGACTCGCCTAAGCAAGTGTGCGAGAAACCTCCCATTACCTTCGTCGCGATCTCGCCTAAGCGAGGGCTTGTCGCTTGAGCAAGGGAACCCCTCTCGCCTGAGCGAGGGCTTTTGGCTCGAGCGAGATGCGTTGTAGGCCTTGATGTTTTCTTTATTTGAGTGCTATGATTTGTTGGATTGTTTCATTGATGTGTATTAAGCACGAAGTATGAGAAATGGCTTGGGGTATATGCGGTATGGGTTTAATTGATTCATTGATGTGATCTTAGCATGTAAAGTGAATGTGAAGGATATTATGGAAAAGGTAATGGTGTTGGTACGAGAGGAGGCTCCATGCTCATGAGATTGGTGAACGAGTTGGCATAATCCAACATGGAATGTGAATGGGAATTTGGTTACAGATGTTGACCCAAGGGATTGAATGCATGATTACTATGACTTGGTTGTATGAATATATTTGGTATGAGTCAGTGCGTATTTCCTTGGAGTCTCTAGGTGAAACTTCAAGGTCGTGCTTCAGTGGTCGGGGCGTAATTCCATGGCCCCTGATAGTGGGTGTCCATGGTTGTGCCTAGGGGTGTCAAAACGGGCCAACCAGGCCCGTTTGGACCCGGCCCGATTTGGACCCGTTTTAAACGGGCCGGGCCGGGCTGGCCCGTAAGAGAAAAACGGGTTGTGTTATTGAACCCGGCCCGCGGGCTAACGGGCTGACGGGTTAGCGGGCTGGCCCGCCTGTCTTTTTCCAGATGTGTCGTTGGAGGCCCAAAATCAATTCCAGAGATGTCTTTAACTTTCTGCTATAAAAGTATCAATTTTTCTGCTATGTTTTTAAGTTAAATGTTCCAGATTTTTGAGGTAAAAAGGAATTGAATTAGTGTGTTTTGGGGATAACTTTATTCCAATTACACGTATATTCATGTTTTCACATCATATTCTTCAAAAAAAGCAAAAAGACTTTGCAATGTTTCAAAATGGATGAGAAACCGAGATCCAAACAGTGTGTAAGTTTTATCAAAAGGATGAGGTGTGATCTCAAAGGAAGCATTCACGGGATTCATTGTAAAGTTGTTTCTGTTTACTTTATTTTAATAGCTTTTTCACGAAATTGCTACAACAAAATAATTATGAATCCATATCAGGGTTGTTCTTGAATCAAGCCAACTTTCTATTGATAGAAGCACAATATCACCATATCCAAAGACCGATTATTCTTTTGCGAAAACAAAACCTAACAGACCATAACCTCCAATTGTGGGAAACGAATTTTAGGGTTACAAAAATAAAAAATTTAGGGTACAAATCGGAAAAAAGGGAACCAGAGCGCAAATTACGAACAAACCGGTCTTCGCGGTGGTCGTGCCGGTCGGAATCGTCCGCGAATCGCAGTCTGATGGTGGCTGTGTGTTCTCCCTACACTGCGTTCTTTCGCTACTGCACTGCCTTCGTGTTCCTGGCCAGTGATGTGGTGGATGCCACGGTGGAGGAGAGACGCGAAGTGGTGAATGGGTTGCACTACCTTCGTGTTCTTGGCCAGCGACTTAGGTGGAGGAGAGATGAGATGGGTATGATCTCTGGTTTGCCAAATTTCGCGAGAGAGAAAAGAAAATGGAGTGGAATGTAAGTTTGGAAGAGAGAGCAGAGCAGCAAAATTAAACACGCAACACCTCTGCATTGTTTTTAACTTAAGTTATACGGGCTACGGGCTAGCCCGTTTTGGCCCGCGGGCTGGCCCGACGGGTTAATTGGCTTAGCGGGCCGGGTCGTCTTGGGTTGACGGGTTGATTTTTCTGGCCCGGCCCATGTTTTTTTGGTCGGGTTAACGGGCCGGCCCGCCGGACCCGGCCCATTTTGACATCCTTAGTTGTGCCCCATCTATATAACTCGGTAAGGATTTAAGGTAAAGATTGCATCCTGACACTCTAAGGAGTCAATTAGTCTCACTTAGAGCGGACTGACTCCTGTGGTGAGAGTAGTAGAAGGCCCGAAACTCATTAAGGGCTAACCTTGTGTGAGGGAAATTGATTCATTATAACACTTGTAACACATAGCTCGGGGATGAGCAGAGGTATCCACCACAAGTGCAAGCATTCGCTGAATCCGACCAAGTTATATGTATCCAGATGAGTCGAGTCGAGTCTTAGTGTATTGTTTGAGAAGTCATAACATGCTTGGTTAATATATGCATATTGGACTGTGAAAATATATGTGATTGTATTGATGAAATCTTTTTGGCTCTAGCTTACCCTTTCTTGTGTGAATGTCTTGTATGTTATCCTTCTACTTTTGCGATGATCATCAATTTATTGATGGGAGCATATGCGAGAGGTACTCGTGGGCAATAGGGGAGAGGGGATTCCGCTGCATAGTCCACTTGGGCTGAACTCGATGTTTATTGTTGGGCTTTTCTTTAGGGCTATGACCCATGTATCAGTTTGACATTTGTTTTCTTTATGTTCCTTTTAAACTTTATAACTTGTTTTCCTGTGGCACCGTGGTGTGCCTTGAGTTGTAAGGAGTTAAGTTTAAAACTCCAAGACTGCGCTATTCTGTTATCCTGTGCGACATTTCCGTTAATTATGTTTGTTGATTAAATGGGACATTGAGAGTATTAATCATTCTCATGTGAAACGAAAATATACAATAAATAAAAATATTAAAAAATAATAGAAATATTCAAATGTGAGACATAAAAAAATTTTAATTGACATACATCTTTTTAACATGATTACATAAATGTTATGATAAGATGAAAAATATAATTGAGATGCGAATGAGTTTCATGACAAACTAAATAATTAGAAGAAATAAAAAATAATATATATATATATATATATATATATATATATATATATATATATATGGTTACTTAATTAATTGTGAATATTTTAATAATTTAAACGCAAACGGGTATTATGGCAGGGATATGTACATCCCCATACCCATCCCCATACCCAATTGAAAAAGTTGGGGATTCCCCCATACCCATAGCCAGTCAATGCGGGGATTCCCCGTTAAAACGGGAACAAGTTCGGACAATACCCACGGAAGCGGGTTTATTTGCCATCTCTACTTTACAGTGAGAGAATCTGTCAAATCAACGTCGGTAGTACATAATCGTTACATGGCAAGATGGACACCTCCTTCCATAGTTTTCAGTAGGTGCTGCTTAGAAGCTATTTTGAGACGTGGGGCACATCCTTTTAAAATGTGTTAAATACCATTGATGTGAATAGTGGTGGACCTTATCCGCATGGCCCCCAAAGATTTTTTAATTTTTTTAAAAAATATTTTTAAAATTTTTTAAAATTGATTTATATTTTTTTCACAAAATATAATATTTAATATTAATAAACAATAAAATAAAAAAATAAACATAATAAAAAATAATAAAATTTATTGAGATATTTTTTTCTCTCTCATTTTAAGTTTCTCATTGTATTCATTTATTACTCTTGCATCTCTTCTTTTATTTTTTGTTTTAAAAAAGAAATAGAAAGTTATATATAAATTTTTTCTCTCGCTCTTAGTTCTCATCCGTTCTCTCTTGAGATAAAAAAAGGTAACTCTCTCCCTTCACTTGATAAGGAAAATATTAGTTTGATATTTCATTTTTTTTTTCATCTCATGAGTTTTTTGTATATTAATTTTTTTTATGAATATAAAAAGAAAAGTGATGCACTATATGTTTTTTCGTAACCATTTCTTAAATACGACTTGATTATCATATTTTTTTAGTAATTAAGTCTCTCAATTTGTGATTAGATTTTGATAAATTATTTTTTAGTCTTATTTTTTTTAAACGGGTATATTGATGAAAATTAAAATAATAGATTAATTTTTTGTAAACTGATAAAAGGGAAGATTCCCTTGAAGATACTAGGAATTCAATTGTTGAATTAGAGAACCATTTATTAAAATTCAAAGAATTATAAGTGGGAAGTTTCATATTAATTCTTTTGAATTGTAGGCGGAATGTTTCATACTAATTCTTTGGAACTTATTATAAGAAAAGGTTCTCAAATATGGGAATATCCAGGGAAAGAGATTAAATTAGAAAAACTAATTTAAAATAAGTTTTATATCAAATACAATTTCAAAACTATAAATTTTGTAAGGAGAAACATACAAAAATTTCAATACTAAATTATATATAGGTTAAAATACTTCATTGGTCCTCATTTTTGTATCAAAATCTCAATTTGGTCATCATATTTTTATTAGTCTCAATTAGGTCCACATTTTTGTAAATCAGTAACAATTAGGTCTTTTTCGTTAATATAGAACTAACACTGTTAAGTAAGTGTCACATGTCAGCTTCTCGTTTTTTTGATTTTTATTTAATTTTTTATTTTTTTAAATTTTTTTTAATTATTTTTTTAAAATTTTTATGCCACATGTCACGTCTATAGTATGCCACATATCAATCTAATATGGTGTGTCACGTGTCAAATTATTGTATGAATCTCAACTTGGTCCTCATATTTGTTAATTTGATTTGATTTCGGTCCAAATTTTTTTAAATATTTTTAATTTCATGTGCTACAAATTTAGACCAAATTTAATTTTTATATAGATATTATACTTTTATTACAAGTGATATTTCTATTACATATTTTTAACAATATTAAATTTATTTAAATTTATACTTCACATTAAGCTTTATTTAAATTTTATTTTAAAATTATAAATATATAGATTTATAAATTTATATTCCAAATATTTGTATAACATTATATATCAACAATTTTTTAGAGTTGGCTTAAAAATAACAATTTTATAAATTCAAATGTAAAATTTGAAAACAATTTTATAACAAATTAAAATAAATATATTTACAATTTTAATATTAAATACAATTAATATTATTAAAATATTTAATAAAAATATCAATTTTAATAAAAATAATCATAACATTATATAAAAGTAAAATTTGGTCTAAATTTGGAGCGCCTAAAATTAAAAATTGCTTAAAAAAAATTGGGAATGAAATCAAATAAAATTAACAAATATAAGGACCAAATTGAGATTCGTACACTAATTTGACATGTGTCACCAATATTAGATTAACACGTGGCACACTACATACGTGACATTAATATTTTTTTAAAAAAAGTTAAAAGAATTAAAAAAATTCAAATAAAAAATTCAAATAATTCAAAAAAACGAGGAGTTGACATGTGACACCTACGGTAAGACCCACTTTAATTATGCCCTAATGTTTAAGGGTTGCCCCAATCCATTGGGCCTAAGGCTAGCCCATAGGGAGTCCAAAGCCCCTAAACCAGCCTAACACTCTCACTTTCAGAAAATCAATTTCTCAAACCCTCCCTTGCTCTCAATAGAAGCTCTGCTAGGGTTTGAACCCCATTTGTCATTAAGCTAGCTCAATCTCATTTTCTAAGTCACTGTTTACAGCTCACGAATCTACTCTGCGGACTGTCGTACTGTCTTGCTTGGGTGTCGGGGGTTTCTGCTAGCTTTTTCCAGGTAAGGGAAGTTAGGGTTCCTTAAGTTTTGTAGTATATTGCTATTCTATTGGTGAATCGTGATTTGAATGTTTGTTGGATGTTGTGCGTGCATGAAATCTGAGTTGAGTATGTCTCTACTGTGTTTTTGGAATGAGGCTCACGTGAAAATGGGAGTGACCTGTTAAACTCGCCTAGGCGAGAGCGTCTTTCTAATTGTGTTGTTTTTACCAATTATGATGAAGGATTATCTTGTTTCCTTTTAGAGTTATGAATATGGTGAAGTTGTTTAAGAAAGCTTTTTGAAAATTCCCACTGGACATTAAGATAGCATGCTATCTAGATGTGAAGGTTCATTTCTCAAGCTCATGAAAGGAAGAAGAGAGTTGGATTCAAGCTTAAACACACACGGCAATAACAACACTTAAAGAGCAAAATGAAAGAAGAAACAATAAAAATGGAAATTATAGAAGATGAAGAATGGAAGAAGCACGCCACTCATAAGGGGGGATCTAAGCCAACCAAGCCCTAGAGATGAGTGATGGTGCCGCCACTTGCAAGCAAGATAAGGCAAAGGTGAGTTCACTTCTAGGAAGGAGAGCTCACGAAAATTGGTGGTTGAATGCACAAAGTTTATAACAAAATGATCAACCCTTTTACAAGACAAGGAGAACCCTTTAAATAGGAGTTCATAGGGGTCCTTTAGCAAATACAAAAACATGAAAAAGGATTAACTAGCAAACCCTAAACCTAATGTGAGAGTGAGTCTTGGCCAAGTGAAGGGAGATGATTGGTGGAGGCATTCCCATGAGGATTCTAGGCCAAAAGAAGAAGGAGACCAAGTGACCTTCTAAGGCATAAACCACAAAGGCAAAAGGAGACAAGGTACATGTCTACTTTTTCTTTTGCTTTATGCTTTTTGCTTTCCTCTCTCTTCCACTTCATCCAAGTGCTCCAATCACCAAGTGCCACCTAGCCATGCTCTACTTTCTCTTAATTACCTACAAAACAAAACAAACAAGGATTAGCATGTTGGTTTAATTTAATCTAATCTTGGTCAAAGGTCAACTTTGGATCAAAGTCAACAAGTCAACCAAAATAAATCAACTAGAAACCAACTTAGGGAATTCAAACTAAAGTAATGCAAAACAAAGATAAAGGTGATGGAATAGAAGACTCCCCTCTAGACATTCTTCTAGTGATCCTTCTTGAGGGAGCTTCTAAGGAGGTGGTCACGCCTTCATCATCCTCCCCTTCTTGGAGAGAATTCGACCACGAATTCTTAAACCCTACATCAAAAGGAGAAAGGTCACAAACATTAAATGAGTTACTTATGTTGTAGCTTGGGGGTAAGTCTAACTCATAAGCATTGTTGTTCATTGTCCTAATGACTTGAAAGGGGCCATCCCCTCTAGGGAGGAGCTTAGACTTCCTTTTAGTAGGGAATCTCTCCTTTCTCAAGTGAAGCCAAACCCAATCTCCCTCTTGTAAGATGACTTTCTTTCTTCCCTTATTACCATCCTCTTGTTGTTTCTTAACTCTCCTTTCAATGGTTTCCTTGACTTGTGAATGCAAGTCTTGGATGTACTTGGCTTTGGCCTCACCATCTTGGCAAGTCCATGCCTCATGAGTGGGTAGGGGAAGGAGGTCTAAGGGAGTTAGGGGATTGAACCCATACACAACCTCACAAGAGGAATGAGAAGTAGTGGAATGCACAACCCTATTGTAGGCAAACTCTATGTGGGGAAGAAGTTCCTCCCACTCTCTAATGTTTTACACTATCATACATCTTAGCATTTGGCCTAGGGTTCTATTAACCACCTCGGTTTGGCCATCACTTTGGGGATGGCAAGTGGTGGAGAAAAGAAGCTTGGTGCCAAGTTTACCCCACAAGGTTCTCCAAAACTGGCTTAGGAACTTGGAGTCCCTATCACTTACAATGGACCTAGGTAGGCCATGTAGTCTTACCACTTCCTTGAAGAAAAGATTTGCAATATAAGTTGCATCATCAATCTTATGGCAAGGAATGAAATGGGCCATCTTAGAGAACCTATCCACCACTACAAAAATGGAATCCCTACCTTTTTTGGTCCTTGGGAGGCCTAAGACAAAATCCATAGAAATGTCAACCCAAGGCTTGGAAGGGATAGACAAGGGGGTGTAAAGACCATGAGGTTGGACTCTAGACTTGGCTTTCATGCATGCTATGCAACCTTTGCAATGCCTATCTACATGCTTCCTCATGTGAGGCCAATAAAAGTGTTCTTTCAAGACTTCCAAAGTCTTGTTTGGCCCAAAATGCCCCATTAATCCTCCCTCATGTGCCTCTCTAATGAGTGAGGCTCTTAAGGAACCTTGGGGAATGCAAAGTCTCTTACCTTTGAAAAGATATTGATTGCAAAGGTAAAAGTCTTTGTAAGCCCCTTGGTGGAGAAATCAACATCCTTTGGATACAATTCCTTAATATGATCAAAACTAAGAAATTTAGTTTCAAGAATGGAAAGGAGGGAATGCCTTCTTGAAAGTGCATCTACCACAATGTTAGCCTTTCCTTGCTTATGTTTGATCACATATGGGAATTGTTCTAAGAACTCTACCCACCTAGCATGTCTCTTGTTTAACTTGCCTTGGCTTTTCAAAAATTTGAGTGACTCATGGTCACTATGTATCACAAACTCCTTTGAAAGAAGATAGTGTTGCCAAGTTTGCAAAGTTCTCACAAGAGCATAAAGCTCTTTGTCATAGGTGGAGTAGTTGATGTGACTCCCCTTGAGTTTCTCACTAAAATAAGTTATGGGGTGCCCTTCTTGGAGATGCACGACCCCAATGCCTACATTGGATGCATCACACTCAATTTCAAAAGTTTTAGAGAAGTTAGGGAGGGCTAAGAGTGGTGCATTGATCAATTTTTGTTTTAAAGTTTCAAAAGCCTTTTCTTGATCTTTGCCCCACTTATAGGCCACACCTTTCTTGACCAATTCATTGAGAGGGGCGGCTATGGTGCTAAAGTTTGGCACAAACCTCCTATAGAAACTAGCTAACCCATGGAAATACCTAAGCTCACTTACATTCTTTGGGGGAGGCCAATCCTTGATGGCCATCACTTTTTCTTGGTCCACATGGACCCATGTTGATTTATGTTTAAACCTAGGAAGATCACATGATCCATCCCAAATACACATTTCTCCATGTTAGCATACAAGGATGTCTTCCTTAAGGTTTCTAACACACTCCTTAAATGATGCAAGTGGTCATCTTGAGACATACTATAAATGAGAATGTCATCAAAGTATACCACAACAAACTTGCCTAAGAACTCTCTAAGAACATGGTGCATGAGTCTCATGAATGTACTAGGTGCATTGGTCAAGGCAAAAGGCATGACTAACCACACATATAATCGAAACTTAGTTTTGAAAGAGGTTTTCCATTCATCACCTTCTTTGATTCTAATTTGATTGTACCCACTCTTCAAGTCTATTTTGGAAAATATGGTTGCACCATGTAACTTATCAATCAAATCATCTAACCTAGGAATGGGATGCCTATACTTGATGGTTATGTTGTTGATAGCCCTACAATCTATTCACATTCTCCATGTTCCATCCTTTTTGGGGACTAGGATCACGGGCATTGCACAAGGACTCATGCTATGTTGAACCCACCCCTTTTCTAACAACTCATTCACTTGTGTTTGAATTTCTTTAGCCTCCTCGGGACTAGTCCTATAGGCTGGCCTATTAGGCAAAGATGAGCCTTGTATGAAATCAATTTGGTGTTCTATACCTCTTAGGGGTGGGAGACCCTTTGGAGGTTCTTGAAAAACATCTTTGAACTCATCTAAGACTAATGACAAGTCTAAGGGACATCTAGAGTGAGGGTTTTGGAAGGAGGGGGAAGATTCACTAGGATAAACTAGGAAGATGGGTTTTTGGGCAAGCATTACCTTTTTCACCCCCTTAAGGGTGATCATGCTCTTCTTGGACTCATGCCCTTATGCATTTTTTTGCGCCTTCTCTTCTTTTCTTTTCTTAATCATTTGCAATTGGTCCTCATTTACTTCTCTTGGTGAAAGAGGTAGTAATGTGATCTTTTTGCCTTGGAAGCTAAAGGTAAACTTGTTAGCATGGCCATCATGAAAAGCTTTTCAATCAAATTGCCATGGCCTTCCTAATAAAATGTGAGTTGCTTCCATGGGCACTAAGTCACATAATACCTCATCCTTGTAGTTTCCAATGGAGAAGTTAATAAGGACTTGTTTGTCCACTTTGATTTCACCTTCCTCACTAAGCCAAGAAAGCTTATAGGGCTTGGCATGAGGGATGGTTTTCAAGCCAAGCTTGTCCACAACTCTTGTGCTAGCCACATTAACACAACTTCCATATCAATTATGAGGGAGCAAGTTTTGTTGTTGATTTGGCACCTTGAGTGAAAAATATTTTCTCTTTGGTTTTCAAATTCTTTAGGCACTTGGCCTAGCATGCACCTAACCACCAACAAATCTCCTTCATTAGGTTTGATTTCATCCTCACTTGAAGATTGGGAAGAAGTGTGGGAGGAAGAAATTTTAGGGGAGGGGGGAGAAGAATGTTCACTTTCAACCTCTCCTTTAGGGTTCAAGATCATGTTCCTTTTTGTTGGGCAATTTGAAGCAATGTGACAATAGCCCAAACACTTAAAACATTTGATGGAACTAGTTCTTGAACTTTGAGAAGAGTTTGCATTTTCATGGGAGGTTCTAGACGAATTGGTCCTAGGTGGGTGGTCTTTGGAAGGAGGTTTCTCATCCTTTCTTTCTTTTCCTTTCCAAGTTCTAGAGTAGTATTCATTGTATGAAGTATTCCTCTTGGCCTCTTGTTTCTTTTTCAATTGACTTTCAACTTTTAAGACCAAGTGTAAAATTTTGTCAAGAGTGGAATACTCATACAACTCAACTACATCTTGAACTTCTCTTCTAAGACCACTCACAAATCTAGCTACATCCTCTTCTTCACTTTCAAATTGGAGTCCTACTTTGAGAAGCATGGACTCCATCATTTTAAAATATTCATTCACACACATAGACCCTTGTTGAAGCCTTTGGAGCGTCAAAAGAGTCTCCCACCTATAGTAGGAACGAACAAATCTAGCGCGCATCAAAGTCTTAATGTCCATCCAAGAGGTCACGGGTGGCTCTCGGTTAATATTGTCCATACACAATTGATGCCACCATGTCATGGCATAATCTTCAAATTCTAAAACTACTAAATCTACTTGTTCTTGATCACCGACTAAATGAATGTTGAAGATTTGGTCCACTTTTGCTCCCACTTTATGTAGAGGTTTGGGTCATTCTCCCCCTTGAACTTTGGAATCTTGATTGGTGGAGGTTGTCTTTGTAGGAGTTGATTGTGCCTTCCACCACCATCATAGCCGTGCCTTCTTCTTCTTCCACCATGGCTAGAGTCCTCGGAAGAGGACCTCCTCCTTCTCCTCTCATCTTCCCTAAACTCAAGTCTTTGGATGTGCTCTTGTAGGAAGATCTCACTTTGCCTCCTATCCGCCCTCAATTGGTCAAAAGTTTCTCTCCTACTCACTTCCATCTCACGTAAGATGTTGACAAGGGTCATTTGTTCACTTTCTTGGGCCATAGGAGTCACCATGGGAGGGGAATAAGGTGAGGCCGACTCCTCTTCTTCTACCTCCAAGATTGGATCCATATTCATGTTCCTACACCAAATACTCACCAAAAACCGAGACAAGGAAGAGGTTAGCTAACAAACAATTCCAAACCCGAGACCAAGTGTGGTCTTCTCAAGCACCCAAGTGTTTTTGATCACACTCCCAAAGCACACAAGCAAGGCTAGCACTCAAAAACCTTCCAAAAAAGTGAAAACACCTTTAAAGAGATGAAAACCTTTTCAAAGCTCAAACAAGTGGCCCGGCCACAACACTCTAAGAAGACAAGGAAAAGAAAACTACTAAGACAAAACAAAGATTACCTAAAGACAAGCAAGCAAAGCTCAAAAAACAAGAAAGTTTAACTTCTAAGGAAACTTATTTTAAAGACAAAACTTGAACAAGACTAAAGCAATGAAAAGCACTTTCAAAGACTCTATGGAAAGCATTTGAACAAGCCAAGATTATACCTCAAATTATGCATACACCAAAAAAGATCATAACCAAGTTAAAGCATGGAACTAATTTGCCAATATCACCCAAAATCCAAGTATAAAATTTGTTAGCATAACACCTAGTAAAAATGGCCAAATGGATTCACCAAGCAACACATTAGCTCTCGGCCAAACTGTTTTTGGTCATGAAAATAATTTTTCTTTTTAAAACTTGGTACTTAATGATGGACGTCCTTGGAGTAGGAGAGGAAGGAAATCCATGGAGAATGATGAGGAGAAGATGAAGTGCAGCGGAATTTGGAGAATTAGAGAAAGGTTGCTCTCGAAAATGGAGAATTTGGTGAAGATGAAGAGTAGAAGTGGAGTTATGGTATGGAAGGTGGCTAGAGGAGAAGAAGAAGAAGAAGGTTAGCCATGTGTGCTCTCAAATTAATAGAAGTGTGGAGTGATCTCAAACACTAGCATCTATTAGCAATTCAAGAGTAACCATTACAATATTTGAGTGGCTCTATTTATAGGCACATGGCCGGCCAAATAAAGAGAAAGTGCAACAAAGATGAAATGCAAATGTAGCTTGGAGAAGAAGCTTGATTGTAGACCATGTGATGTAGTAGATGAGTCTAGATAGTGCCAAGTGGCATATCAACTCTCCTTGCCCAAGTCACACACACCATGCTTCCATCACATGCTCCTTTCTTAGTTCATACTTTGCTTGCATCCAAAAGGAGAACCACTCTAGTAACTCTCAGCCAAAGGTGGCACATTGGACTCGGCCCAAATGATCCCAACAAGTGTTCTAGCTTTTATTGAAAGCAAAGCCTAAACAATGGCCCAATTTAAATCTAGACTACTTCCTTCATGCATCATCTCATATTTTAGAGATTTATTTAGCCCATGTAAATAATGTAAAAAGCCCATGATTGACTTGATCATCTTGTGAGAGGCCCATGTGAATCTTTCTCATCATGCTTCTAGTGATTGGGCCTTGATGTGGGCTTGGGCTTGTTGATGCACTTGAGCTTGGGCTTGTTGGGGTCACATCACTTAAGATGATGAGCAGGATATTTTAGGGTGTCTTGAACACTTAGTTCCCAAAAAAATTAGGTCAAAATCAATTTCAAGGAGCATACAACAACAAAAGGCATAGATCTCATGCAATAGCTCAAATACTTAGAAACAAGAACAAGAAAACTCAAAGAAGCATATGACAAGAGACTCAAGCATCTAAAGACATGTTATCCAACCACATTTAGGAGTAAGAAGAGTAACAAAAACAGTAGCCAAAACTGCCCAACATTGGTCATTATCTCAATCATAACTCTTTCCACAGAACTCCAAATTCATTGGTTCTTTTTTTGTTAAAAACTAGACTAACAGAGCTTTCTTTGGACATCAAGAACGTAATTTTTGGACCACTGAGCAGGTGCAGTTTAATCTTTTAATATCGTGAACAGTTTCTACCAGCATTGTTTTTAAGTTGACCATTTAAAGATAGCTACACAAGACAATGTTGGAACATGAAAACACCATATTCAAGATAACCTAGGCTCTAGACACCAAATTATGAAGGATTATCTTGTTTCCTTTTAGAGTTATGAATATGGTGAAGTTGTTTAAGAAAACTTTTTAAAAATTCTCACTGGACATTAAGTTAGCATGCTATCTAGATGTGAAGGTTCATTTCTCAAGCTCATGAAAGGAAGAATAGAGTTGGATTCAAGCTTAAACACACACGGCAATAACAACACTTAAAGAGCAAAATGAAAGAAGAAACAATAAAAATGGAAAGCATAGAAGATGAAGAATGGAAGAAGCACGCCACTCATAAGGGGGGATCTAAGCCAACCAAGCCCTAGAGATGAGTGATAGTGCCGCCACTTGCAAGCAAGATGAGGCAAAGGTGAGTTAACTTCTAGGAAGGAGAGCTCACAAAAATTGGTGGTTGAATGCACAAAGTTTATAACAAAATGATCAACCCTTTTACAAGACAAGAAGAACCTTTTAAATAGGAGTTCATAGGGGTCCTTTAGCAAATACAAAAACATGAAAAAGGATTAACTAGCAAACCCTAAACCTAATGTGAGAGTGAGTCTTGGCCAAGTGAAGGGAGATGATTGGTGGAGGCATTCCCATGAGGATTCTAGGCCAAAAGAGTAATGAGACAAAGTGACCTTCTAAGGCATAAACGACAAAGGCAAAAGGAGACAAGGTACATGTCTACTTTTGCTTTTGCTTTATGCTTTTTGCTTTCCTCTCTCTTCCACTTCATCCAAGTGCTCCAATCACCAAGTGCCACCTAGCCATGCTCTACTTTCTCTTAATTACCTACAAAACAAGACAAACAAGGATTAGCATGTTGGTTTAAGTTAATCTAATCTTGGTCAAAGGTCAACTTTGGATCAAAGTCAACAAATCAACCAAAATAAATCAACTAGAAACCAACTTAGGGATTCAAACTAAAGTAATGCAAAACAATGATAAAGGTGATGGAATAGAAGACTCCCCTCTAGACATTAATCTAGTGATCCTTCTTGAGGGAGCTTCTAAGGAGGTGGTCATGCCTTCATCAAATTAGAAAGATGAAGATTGATAAAATCTGCGTGTGGAATTTGGTGATGGAAGGAGATGTAAGGAAGAAGATGATGGTGCTTGGATGAGTGTAATACAATATTGAACAAATGAATCTCTCCCAAAAATTTATTTTTATCCAATGAATATTAGTCAAAACTGTCTAGCGGTTGTGAATGGCGGTGGTTGGAACCGTGAGAGGAAGTTGAAACCATCACGAAATTGAAACCATGAGAAGAATTGTTCCCCATGCTTAAAATTATTTTTTTTAATTTTTTAAATTTTAAATTTTAATTTTTGAATTTATTAAAAAAACGTAAAATAATTAATGTATATTTTTTTAATTTAAAACACAACATCCTTATTTTACTTAACTTTTAAAAACATAAATTAAAGAAACCTTTTTTAATCCATTTTATTATTATTATTTTTTTAAGACAATTTGTTTTTTATCCCTTTTTAATTAATAGTTAATTTTTGGCTGGTTTTAAAAACATTTTTATTCGCCCGGATGAAATTGAGTATTGACACTACCTCCACATTTTATATGTTCCTCACGCATAATCATGATCATATTGGTGTTCCCAATTCATATGAGAATATATTAGTATTTAAATTATGATTTGAGACACGTTGTGATGATGTTGCTTTTAGGATTATTTGATTTTTTACTAGAACCTGGCCAAAGGCTTTTTATATACATAGAAACGTCACTCATCTTATTAATATCTTTCATAAGCCCTTAAAGATTAATGAGTGTAAGAAACACCTTATTTTGCTTTCACATGTCATCATTGATGTGGTAGAGTTTTATGGTTCAATTAGTAACCTTTTTAAATAAATGGTTTTTTGTTATGTAAAAGCACAAATACTATTTTATATGGGTTTTTTGTTGTTGGATTTGGCCCCCGAGGACAAATCCCGACTTACATCGTTTCCAAACAATGGAAGGGTCACAAAGCTTAATAATATTGCACATGCTACATCGCACTATGTCTAGCGGAATGGACCATTGCAAGGGGCTCGGGTTACATCAAACCATGAACGAGGGTGAAATCAAAATCCTTTTAAAGAAAATGTTGTTTCAGTTCACCTAGACAAAAAAAACCCCTCAAAACATATAACACATGTACAAGGAATGCTTCCTGCGTGCTTTGAAATTTGAGATCCATCGAGTCATGCTTCAGAACTCCTTGTGATCGCCACACCTACTAGCAATTCCAAGAGCAGTGATGGAACAACTTTGTATCCAATGATGACATGGTTTGAAACTTAACCTACAACATCACAATCGATGATGTGAGTGCTGCAAAATTCTTAGCGAAGAGCATTAGGTTCGAGAACGTGCATAAAAGCACCAAATTATGACTTACTGTACCGTACCTAGCCAAACTCAACCAAGTAAACAGTATACACATCGAAACCACCTAGTATCTAGTATCCGGACACCACCAGCACAAGCCATCTAAGCAAGTAGCCGGTCGAGACCGACTACTTGCCTAGAACGTTAGCTAACATCGATGTCTCGCCTTCAATAGGTTTCAAGGGCCTGATTTGGGGCCCAGGCCCATTCATGGCCCAAACTAGAGCCCAAGTCAAAACCCAGCCCATGAAATGGTCAAACGTCATTTAATGCCCTATAAATACACGTGGACCCCAATAATTAAAGTACGCATTCATTAATCACTGATTTGACTCTCTGAGAGCTTTGACTTACTTGAGCTTCGGAGATTCTTCTGCAGGTAACCCCTCCTGGGTTCAAGCTGACATGTATCGACCGGGAAGAGGCCAACTGAAGAGATAGCGGACTACATGGTAAGGTGACGCTTGTGTCTAACCTCTTGTTTGTTCTCTGCAGGAACAATTGGCGCCCACCGTGGGGCACGAGACGAACACCTTTAGTACCCGTTTTTCTCTGAAGATGGTTTCTACCCATAGCAAAGCTGGAGCTAGCAAGCAAGTGGACACTGGTCCCTCTGGACCTTCCGGCATCACCCCTGACTTGGCCGCCATCTTAGACGGCCAGGTGAAGATGCAACAGGAGCTCGCAGACCTGAAGAAGCGCAACGCTGAAGAAATGGAAGCGCTTAAACAAGAGAATTCCCGCCTCAGAAGGAGGATCGAGGCAGATGCCGACCTCAAGGGAAAAGCCAAAGAGACCTCTGAAGCTGTGAAGTCTCCGGCCTTCCAGCCTACAGAGGAGGAAAGTGAATACAATCCCACCCCCAACACCTTCACCACCACCCAACAGACACCCGTTACCTCTACTCATCCTCACCACTTTCCATCCGGTCAACCGGGGCTCACCGCACCCCCAACTCCCGCCCCCACCCTCCCTACCACCCACATCCCCTACAACATACCCACCACCCTCCATACCACATATGTCCCACCCTACAACCCACAGTACCTTCCCACAACCCACATTCCTCCTCACAACATCACCTCCACCTTTCCCGCTATGATCACCCACCCACCCCCACCCTACATTCCCCCTCCTCACCAGCCCAGACGCCGCCACCCATTCACCGATTTTATCGCTAACACCCCTCTCCCGACCCAGTGGGAACCATTCAACCTCGATCGCTACACTGGCGAAACCGACCCCGATGAACACCTGAAGGTGTACATCACACACGTTGCCCTATATACATCCCAAGACGCAGTCTTCTGCAAAGCTTTCCCCACAACCCTCAAAGGCCCCGCCCTAGAATGGTTTACCACCCTCCCACCTTACTCAATTGATAATTTTGACACCCTTTCCCACATGTTTTCCACACATTTCGCCGGCAGCCACCCACACCAAACCACCACCATATCCCTACTGGGCATCAGACAGGAGCCCAACGAACCACTCAGAAAATTCATCGATCGCTTCAGTAAAGCAGCCCTTCGCACACCACACCTCAATCAGGAAATGATACTCCAATGTATGACCCTCACCCTACAACCCGGACCTTTCGCCAACAATGTATACCTCCACCCACCCACATCCATGCATGAACTCAAGCTGCGCGCAGCTGACTACGTTCGCATGGAAGAAATGCAAACTCTTCACACCAAATTTTGTAGCGACTATGCCGCCAACACCTCCAATCCCACCCCACAGCCTCACCCGCGCCCTGACACCCGCCCACGTGAACCCCGCCAACCTCGTTTCACTAGATACGCCCCACTCACAGTAGCCCGCTCCCGCATCCTAGACGAGGCCCTCCAGGCTGACCTCCTCCCCCCACCGCGAAAGACAACCACCCCTCCTAACGCCGACATGACCAAGTATTGCCGGTACCACCGCAACCACGGCCATACTACAGAAGAGTGCAAAGCGCTCCAGGATAAGATCGAAGAACTGGTACGCGCTGGCCATTTTCGCCGCTTCATCCGCAGGGATGACCACGCCTCCTCCTCCCGCACCCGCCACCCTCCACGACACGACCACAGACGACACCAAAGCGGTACCCACCATAGTAACCACCCCACCCAACCCAATGACCAACAACCACAGCCCGCTTCCACCAACATTACCCCTGCTGACCCCCCCTTACGAGGCACCATTAACACCATCTCTGGTGGCTTCGCAAGCGGAGGCTCCACCTCTTCCGCCAGAAAGAAACACCTCCGCCACATACAATCCATCAACCACATCACTCAATCCCATCACAGGCGACGTATGCCCCCCATCGTATTCACAGATGACGACTTCCATGGCCTCGACCACCAGCAAGACGACCCCATGGTCATCACAGTGGAAATTGAAAACTATGCTGTCAAGAAAGTCCTGGTAGATCAAGGCAGCTCCGTTGACATCCTCTACTGGACTACCTACCAGAAGCTACAACTCCCCGACACCGCTATGATACCGTATGATGAGCCCATATACGGCTTTTCTGGCGAACAAGTATCCACCCGGGGCTACATAGACCTCCATACCATCTTTCGGGAAGGCACCCAAACAAAAACAATCCCAATCCGCTTCCTTATAGTCGACGCACCCACATCCTACAACATACTCCTGGGTCGTCCTTCCCTCAACACCCTTGGTGCAGTCGTCTCCACCCCCCATTTGGCCATGAAGTTCCCAGCACCATCCGGTGACATCTTAACCATCCACTGTGATCAACGTTTGGCACGTGAATGCTACATGGCAAGCTTAAGGCCCTGACTCCCAATCCAACAGACAAACCACAACGAGCGACCACCTAATTCCTGCATAGCCCTATCCGGTGAGGATCTTGACCCCAGAATAGGCCGGGATGCCCGCCTCGAACCAGTCGAGGACACAACCCCTCTGGAACTCCCCAACGGCCATTCCATCAACTTGGGCACTGGTTTAAATCTTGATGAGCGTGCCACAATTACACCCATCCTCATAAACAACACGGATCTCTTCGCTTGGTCAGCCGCCGACCTCCCTGGGGTAGACCCTAAAGTCGCATCCCACAAGCTCTCGATATACAAAGAAGCCCGCTACGTATCCCAGAAAAAACGCAAACTTGGGGAAGAACGCAGATAGGCAGCCAAGATAGAAGCCGAGAAGTTGCTGAGCGCGGGATTTATAGATGAAGCGCAGTACACCACCTGGCTTTCTAACGTTGTCTTGGTGAAGAAAGCCAATGGTAAATGGCGGATGTGCGTGGACTACACAGACCTAAACAAGGCATGCCCTCGCGACGCCTACCCCCTACCCAACATCGACCGCCTCGTAGACGGCGCGGCAGGAAATAAAGTGCTTAGCTTTTTGGACGCGTACTCAGGTTATAACCAAATACCCATGGCCACAGCAGACATGCACAAGACCGCCTTCATCACAGATGATGCCAACTACTTCTATAGAGTCATGCCCTTTGGCCTCAAAAACGCTGGGGCAACCTACCAACGGCTAATGGACAAAGTCTTCAGCCACCTCACAGGACACTGTGTCAAAGTTTACGTCGATGACATGGTTGTCAAGTCCACGAGCCATCATCAGCACGCTGAAGATTTAGAGGCAGTTTTCTCCGCCCTACGCCAGTACAACCTCCGCCTAAACCCAGACAAGTGCGTGTTCGGCGTCGACCGGGGTAAATTCCTCGGTTTCATGTTAACCCAGCGCGGCATAGAAGTTAACCCCGAAAAGTGCAAGGCCATCATCGAGATGCGTAGCCCCACCACCATCAAGGAAGTCCAGCGACTAATTGGTCGCCTCACGGCTATATCTCGCTTCCTGCCAAAACTAGCAGAACAAACTCAACCCATAATTCAGCTCCTAAAGAAATCCGCCCGGTTCACGTGGACTGAAGATTGTGAACAAATCTTCCTCAAGCTCAAAACATCCCTAACCTCACCCCCCATCCTCCGCAAACCTGACATCACCCAACCCCTGCTAGTATACATCACGGCCACCGATCACACCGTCAGTGCTGCCCTTGTCCAAGAAGCAGAAGGCACGCAGCATCCTGTTTACTTTGTAAGCAGGACACTACAAGATCCTGAAACCAGATACCAAATGGTAGAGAAACTAGCCTTGTCCTTGGTCCACGCCGCATGCCGCTTACGCCCGTATTTTCAAAACCACACCATAACCGTCAAGACCGATTACCCAATTCAGAAGATACTACAAAAACCAGATTTAGCCGGACGCATGTCATCATGGGTCGTGGAGCTCTCCGAATTCAACATCCACTATGAACCACACGGCCCCATCAAAGCCCAATGTCTCTTAGACTTCGTCAACGACCTACAGCAAGCACCTACTGAGGACCAATGGACGCTTCATGTAGATGGCTCCTCCAACCCAAGGGGTGCCGATGCCGACATCGTACTGGAGGGCCCCAACGACATCCTCATTGAGAAATCCCTCCACTTCGCTTTCAAAACGTCGAATAATCAAGCCGAATACGAAGCTATCCTCGCCGGGCTCTCTCTAGCCCGTGAAGTCGGCGTCAAAAGGTTAACATGCAAAACCGACTCCAAACTCACCGTAGGTCATCTGAACGACGAGTTCCAAATCAAAGACCCCATCCTCCAACAATATTACCATCTAGTACGCGCAATCATCCAATCCGCCTTTGAACAAGTCCGCGTCGAACACATACCCAGAACCGACAATGTCAGAGCCGACATTCTTTCCAAATTAGCCAGCACCAAACTCAAAAACCGTAACCGGTCCTTGCTACAGCAAACACTATCCACACCCTCCGTTACACACACTTGCCAAACGTTAACACACACCCCATCAAACAGTATCACCCCCACCCAAAACCCAAACTGGACCACCCCTTACATTCAGTACCTCAAAACCGGCAACCCCCCTGCCGACGCGGACAAAACTTGGCTGGCCAAGGCCGCCAGGTACACTATGGTAGGTGACGACCTCTACAAACGCGGATACGGCCAACCCCTACTTAAATGTGTCACGCCAGAACAAGCCCAGTACGTCATTAAGGAACTACACGAAGGAATCTGTGGTTATCATTTAGGCGCGCGCACCATGGCCACAAGAATTCTCAGAGCCGGGTACTTCTGGCCCACAATAGAGGCGGACTGCCAAGACTACGTCAAGAAATGTAAACCATGCCAGAAGCACGACAACCTTATACATCAAAAACAAGAACAGCTACACCACATATTGTCCCCCTGGCCATTCGCTAAATGGGGAATGGACATCCTAGGACCCTTCACACCCGGCAAAGGACAGGTTAAGTTCCTAATCGTAGCTGTTGACTACTTCACCAAATGGATTGAAGCCAAGCCATTGACCACCATCACGGCCCAGCAGGTCCAGCAGTTTGTGTGGAAGGACGTCATATGTAGATATGGTATACCGCATACCATCATAACAGATAACGGCCGACAATTCATTGACAAGGAATTAGCAAAATTCTACACCGATTTAGGCATCAAACATATCACAAGTTCGGTAGAACACCCACAGACCAATGGGCAAGCGGAAGCGGCAAACAAAGTTATCCTCGTAGAACTGCGTAAAAGATTGGATACCGCTAAAGGCCGATGGCCGGAAGAATTAATTGAAGTGCTATGGGCCTACAGATGCACCCCTCAATCGTCAACAAATGAATCCCCTTTCAGCCTAGTCTACGGCGCAGACGCCATGATACCAGTAGAAATTGGCGAACCATCCCTGCGCCGAGAACTGTACGACCCAACTCACAACCACCAGATCATGGCCTTACATCTCAACCTCCTTCCCGAACTCAGAGAAAAAGCCCAAATACGCAATCTCGCCGCCAAACAACGAGCTGCCAGGAAATATAACGCAAACCTGCAACCACGATCGTTTGTCATAGGAGACCTAGTATGGAGAATGGCCAGCAGTGCTAGAAAGAAGGATGGCAAGTTCTCCGCCAATTGGGATGGCCCATACCGTATACGAGAAGATGCAGGAGGTGGGGCTTATCGCCTAGAGCAACTATCTGGGGAAGAAATCCCCAACACATGGAATGTATCCCACCTCAAGTTCTACTTCAGTTGAACATGTACCATAAGCGGATCAATACTTGTAACCACGGGTGTACTCTTTTTCCTCACTTGGTCTTTTTTCCCTAAGGAGGGTTTTGGCCAAGGAGGTTTTAACGAGGCACCCCTATTTGAATAAATAAAATGAGTGGTTCCCCACTTTATGACTCTACACTACTTTACTCGCCCTGGGTCGAACACCCTTTACTCGTGGCTAATTCGTTTAAGTTCCCCACCCTTACCACAAGTAAGCGGCCTGGGTCGAACACCCTTTACTCGTGGCTAATTCGTTTAAGTTTCCCACCCTTACCACAAGTAAGCGGCCTGGGTCGAACACCCTTTACTCGTGGCTAATTCGTTTAAGTTCCCCACCCTTACCACAAGTAAGCGGCCTGGGTCGAACACCCTTTACTCGTGGCTAATTCGTTTAAGTTCCCCACCCTTACCACAAGTAAGCGGCCTGGGCCAAACACCCTTTACTCGTGGCTAATTCGTTTAAGTTCCCCACCCTTACCACGAGTAAACGGCCTGGGTCGAACACCCCCAATTTACAAAACCGAATTTACAAAACAACACATACATCACCCCCAATAATAACGCACCGTTATCACACAGGTTATCGGCATCCAATAAAACACAGCATACACAAAACATTCATCATGATTAAAAAACAAACAATGTACGAGATATTACAAACATAGTGTGCGAAATATTACAGACATAATTCCAGTTTTCAAATTATAAACATTAAAGGTCCTATGTCGCTTTGTTGTTATCAGCCTCCACGGTCACGTCCGCATCTTTCTCTTCCTCGGCCGCCACATCCACAACCTCTTCCCCACCCTCTTCATCCTCCCCTACCAACTTTCCGCCAACCACATCTTTATCCACATCGAATCTTGAATCCAGGGCATCCACATCCTTATAGAAGAAAGCCGCCTGCCGCAACCCCTTCTCGAAACCATTTATATGCTCCTGGATAACGCTGTTCTTCAAGTCATCCAACTCCTCAACAGCTCCGTCATACTTGTCCTTTAAATCCTCATAGTCTTCTTCCAGCTCCCCTATACGCTTGTTCAGCTTCTCCTCAGAATCTAAACATCGCACTTTCCATGACGCCAACCTCTTCCTCTCAGCTTCCCACCCTTCCTTCTCCTTCTCTAGGGCTGCCTTCTCCTCCACAAGCTTGTCCACCTTACCCTGCAACCCCCCCACCTCCTTCACTTCCCTCCTGTAAAGGGACCCCACACGTCGACCCAATACTAATGCCTTGCTTCCAAACTCAACCATTGTCCTCACGATATGATCAACCTCCATATTATCGATAGAGTTCACAACAGTGTCCGGGAGATTGATCGAGATGTCCTTCCTCACGGATATCTCCGGCAACTCAATCAGCCCGGCCTCCGGCAACTTCTCCCCGCTAGCCGATCCCGCCCCACTAGCTGACCCAAGGATAGCTGCCCTTATTTTCTTCACGTCCTTACCCTTCCCAAGTCGAGGCGGGAGCTCAGCTTTTCTCTTCGTTCCGCCATGTACATGAACTTCCACAACGGACTCCTGCAAATTTGGAACACCAGCTTTCCCAGCCTCCTTGGCCTTGGCGGCCATCTCCTTCCTCAGCGATTGAAAAAACGCCAAGTTCTTCTTACCAGATTGCGCCATATGCCCTGCAATAACATATCACAACTCGGATCAAAACAACTTAGCATCATTAACACAACTTAAGTAATAAACAGATACCTTCAATATCTATTATCGGATGCACCGAATTATAAACCCTAACTAGGCCCTTAGTGGGCAATTTATCCACAAATCTCAACAACATCCCCACCACCTCCTTATCTCCAGCCGACAACTCCTCCACACCCATATCTTTGTAACGAGAAGGATTGTTGGTCCAACTAAAAGGGAACTTGGTACTCCCGTCTGCATTCAGAAAACATGAATTTCTATGAGAAAATTTGTATAAAAGGGTCTGAGGAAAACCCTGGATAGGAAAGACAAGTTTCTTAAGTTTGTCTATCATGACTCACCTCTCTTTCCTGGGAGTCTACTTAGTAAAATTTCAAGATTATTTCTCTTTAGAAAAATTTCTATGCATCGCAACAATTGGCAATGTGGGTGGTCTCGCCTACACCATCCTTCACTTAAAGCCATATTTCAACCAAAATCATCCTTACCCTTCCTTATAAGTAAAAGGGAGTCACCCGCTACCAGAGCTTGGAAGACAACACTTTGTGTAAAACATAACGAAAAAACCCTCGAGCTGATCTATATCTCATTTATGAAGTTTGGGAAGAAGTCCGCATAAGAGAAACAATAGTGAAATAGATATAACACTTGAGTAAAAGAGTTAGAAACTTGACAAATGAGAAAAAGAAGTATCCCTCCAACAGAAAGACTTTAAGAAGCAATAAAAAAACTCCATCTGAATAGCAAAATCTCGAACAAGTACAATCACTGCTTTGATGAAGGATCGAGTACTGTACTTGAAGGGCAAACACGGTCGGTTAGTAGCCCGAGTAGAAATGAAGAAAAATCGGATGTACAAACTGGAGCTGAACATCCTGTAGAAAAAGTGTTTGAAGTTGGACGTGAAAGACGAAGCCATGATGTGACATTTCCGATATGGGCACTTGAATTTTGGAGGTCTGGCTGAGTTGTCAAAAAAGGACATGGTACTCAGACTACCTAGTATAGAGTTCAAGAAGAAGTTTTGTGAAGATTGTGTGCTCGAAAAACATACGAGGACAAGGTTTCCAAACTCAGTCGGATACATGGAAAAAGAGCATCTCAGCCTAATACATATCGATTTGTGTGGACCAATTTCTCCTAGTTCATTCAGTGGTAAGAAATACTTTATTTCTTTCATAGACGATTTCTCTCGAAAAGCATGGGTGTACTTTTTACAAGAGAAATCGAAAGCATTTGATGCGTTAAAAAATGTCAAGTTAATGGTGGAGAAAGAGACCGGTAAGCAGATTAAAGCAGTGCGATCTGACAGGGGAGGAGAATTCACATAAGTAAAGTTCATGGAGTATTCTGAAGAGCAAGGTATAAGGCGTTTTCTTACAACTCCATACTCACCACAACAAAACGACGTCGTTGAAAGGAAGAATCGGACCATCCATGATATGGTTCGAACCATGATTAAAGGGAAGAACATTCTAGAAAATTATGGGCGGAAGCAGTGCAGTATGCTATATATGTTCAGAACAGGTGCCCGCATTCCAAACTAGATGGTGTTACACCACAGGAAGCATGGAATGGTAGAAAACCGAGTGTAAGACATTTCAAAGTTTTCAAAAGCATGGCTTATGGTCATGTCCCAGCCCAGCCCAGAATAAAACTTGATGACAGAAGCAAAAGGTATGCTTTTATTGGCTATGATGAAGAGGCAAAAGCCTACAAACTATATAACCCAACTATAGGAAAGGTTCTGGTGAGTCGGGATGTCCAGGTAGATGAGAAGAATGAATGGAACTGGAAAGACTCGAAAGAGAGGTCTTCAGGGAGCACGACTTCTGGGGAAGAAAGCTAAAAAATAACCGAGAAGAGCCCGGAAACCACAAATGAGTATTTTGAGGAAAACAATGAACGAGAGTGACCCAAAACCCGGAGTTTGCAGGACATCTATAACTCCACTAATGACGTACATGTAGTGTGTTTGTTGGCAGGTGCAGAAGATGTTAAATTTGAAGAGGTTGTGCTTGATGAGAGATGGAAGAAAGCGATGGATGAGGAGATTGGCTCAATTGAAAAAAACGAAACATGGGAGCTGACAGATTTACCCACAGGAGTCCGTCCAATTGGTGTGAAGTGGGTATACAAAAAGAAAACCAATGCAAATGGAGAGGTGGAGCGTCACAAAGCCCAACTCATGGTGAAAGGCTACAAACAGCAGAAAGGCATTGACTATGATGAGGTCTTTGCACCCGTAACAAGGATGGAGACAATTCGATTGTTATTTTCTTTAGCGGCTCAACACGAATAGAGGATACAATAGATGGATGTGAAGTCTGCATTCCTGAATGTGATTTTGGAAGAGGAGGTCTACGTAGAGCAACCTCTCGACTACATGAGAAGAGGTGAACAAAAGAAGGTGTTGAAGCTCAAGAAAGCACTGTGTGGCTTGAAGTAGGATCCCCGAGCCTAGAATGAAAGGATAGACACGTATTTCAAGAAGAATGGTTATGAGCAGTGTCTGTATGAACATGCTCTATATCTAAAAAGGTACAAAGGAGATGTGTTGTTCGTTGCCCTATATGTGGATGATCTGATATTTATGGGAAGTAAAGCCGAGCTACTCGAAGAGTTTAAAGAAGTGATGAAGAAGGAGTTTGAGAGGTGGATCAAAGCACGATAGGTATCTTTCTGTCCCAAAAAAGGTATGCTGAGGAGTTACTGAAGAAGGCAAAGATGTTCAAATGCAACCCAGTTTCTACTCCCATGGAACCTGGCATAAAGTTGTCCAAAACTGGCGAGGGGGACAAAGTTGATGCAAGCAAGTATCGAAGCTTAATTGGAAGTCTGAGGTACTTAACGAACACAAGACCAGACTTGATGTTGAGCGTAGGAATCACAAGCCGCTTTATGGAGGAACCAAGGTACTCTCATTGGAAAGCACTAAAGCGGATACTAAGGTATGTAAAGGGAAGCATTTCATTCAGATTGATGTTCACTAAGTCGGACAATTACCGGCTTACTGGTTACTTAGATAGTGATTGGTGTGGAGACATGGATGACCAGAAGAGCACGACAGTGTATGTATTTTTCATGGGGAACACGTCTTTTACTTGGCTCTCAAAGAAACAACCCATTGTGGCACTATCAACATGTGAAGCCGAGTATGTGGTAGCTTCCTGGAGTGTTCGACATGTAGTTTGGCTTAGAAACCTGCTTAGTAAACTGGAGATTATGCAAGGAGAGAAGGTGTTGATTCGAGTAGATAACAAATCGGCAATCGAGTTGGATAAGAACCCAGTCAACCATGAAAGGAGTAAACACATTGACGTTCATTTTCATTTCATCAAAGAAAAAGTGAAGGAAAGAAGTGTGGAGCTTGAGCACGTAGGAAGCAAAGAGCAGATAGCTGATATATTCACAAAACCACTGCCCACAACATCATTTCAAGAGTTCAGAAAATTGCTCGAGATGAGAGAAAAAAAGTTTTAAAGCTTATGGGGAGTTTTGTTAAGATAATCTTTAAGTGGTTTTTTATTTGCAATAGAGGGTAGTTAGGTTTTATTTTAGCTGCAGTTTTGTTTTAATAAATTAAGTCAGATTCGGTTTGTTGTTTGCTAAATTATCACAAATATACGCACCGAAAGTAGTTATTTTGTTGCAGTGCATACGGCTATTTAAAAGCCTATTCTCATTCAATATAATATACAGTGAAGCATAGTGTTTACATTCTTCCTATTCCAGAGTGTGCGTCCCGTCCCCTCGATATTTTATTCAACAATCACGTTTTAAGTGTAGTGCGAGTCTCGTCGCATTCTATTGTGTGAGTGCGTGAGTGTATTTCCCAACAAGTTGCACATACATTCAAACGTGTTACAAAGTTAATACACATTGAACGTGTGAAGGGAGTTGTGAAAAGGGAAGCTAAAAGTAACGACGTGAAGGAATGAGAAGAGAGAATGACAGAACCTGATGGGTTCTTCAAAGGATGAATTTGTTCACAGGCCAACGATGAAGAGAAGAGTGCAGTGAAACAAATATAAAGCACAAGTGTGTAAACAAATCAACACTCGCTGTAGTTATAAAACGTGAACATAGTTATATAGATCTTCGTGAAATTGTTCCTGAGTTTACCTTATTAGAAAATGATTAAAATTTGGGTTGGCATTATAAAAGATAAGATCCTTTAAATAATTTTAAGAGTGATTTTAAATTGCAAGACCTAGACATGAATTTATTATCATTTTTTAGAAAATAGAAAATAGATTTCTAAATATTTTTAATCGCTTAAGTTTTTAAATTTAACCATATATTGGCATTTTTATTTAAGTAACATATTTTACAATTTTTTAAACAAAAATAATTAATGAATTGCGCTTTCAAAGACTATTTATTATTTGAATTTCTAAAACTTGTTTATAATTTTCTTAATTTTTAAAACAATTTTGACGGTATTATATATTCTACTATTAACATGGTGATTTATCTTTTAAAATATACACTTAATAAAGTTTTGTCCTACATTAACATGCCAGCTGGATAACAAAAAAATTAGTGATGAATAAAGGTCATTAGTTTCCTAAGTTATATTGCAGTAATTTTTAATGCAATATTATTATATCTTAGCTTCATAGGAATTAGGAATGGCAACGAGGTGGGGAGGGGACGGGTTTCACTACCTCATACCCATTCTTGTAGAAAAAATTCATCCCCATCCCCATACCAAAACTCAACAGGTATCTGTAACACCGCATTTAAATAATAACCTTAATTAAATGAAATGTCACACAGAATAATATAAGAGGTGAAGTCATGGAGTATCACGTCACTCCTTACAAATATCCAAGGTACTAAAAATGAAATACTGTGGCACACCACGATGCCAATACAAAACAGAGTACAAGGATCGATAGTATTCAAAATAATAGCCCAAGAGGCAGACGAATACATGGGCTACAACCCTAAAAGAAACTTGGATAGCAGAATCCAATCCAAAGCTAAGCAGTAGAGTCTCCATCACCTTGACGACCACGAGGAGTTCTCACATCTGCTCCCATCAATAAATTGATAATCATCACGAAAGAAGAAAGCACACCTAACACACAAGAAAAGTAGAAAGGGTAAGCTAGAGTAGGAAAAACATTTTATCATACGATTGCATACATTTTCATAATCAAAGATACATGCCTCAACCAATCATGTGATGACTCGCACACAATACACTAAGACTCAAGACACCACTTATTCAGATACATATAATTAGTCAGATTCACTGGATGCTTGCACTTGTGATGGCCTCTACTGCTCTACAGAGCCAATTGCCAATGGGTTTCACCCTACCACTCACAAGGTTGGCCTTAAAATATCTAAGGCCTCCGGCTACTCTCACCACTTGAGTCAATACACTCTATGTGAGACTAACTGACTCTTTAGAGTGTTAGGATGAAATCCTTACCTTGAATCCTTACTTAATTATATAATGAGGCACCACCATGAACTTCGTGGAATTACGTCCTAAGTATGAGGCACCACCATGAACTCCCACTAATAGGGGTCATGGAATTACATCTTGACCATGAGGCACTACCACGTAACCATTGTGGAATTACGTCCTGACTAATGAGGCAACACCATGAGTTCTCACCTAGAGATTCATGGAATTACGTCCTAACCAATGAGGCACCACCACGAAACTATCGTGGACCACAACAACATCGTGTTCCATCAACCAATATAAAATCATTGTTCATACCAATTCCATGTCACTTTTATAACCAACCATCCCATACATGTCACATGCTAAAATCATGTCAAACTTATCAATTATAACCCATAAACCATTTCACTCATACATATTCACCCAATTCATGTTTTAACAGAGTAATACAATGAAACAGGTGGCAAACATCCAAGAACAGAGAAGAAAACAGGTTCTGGCACATTCTCGCCCATTCCCCGCTTAGGTTGAAAGGCCTCGCTCAAGCGAGAGGTTTCCCTCGCTCAAGCGAGCTCCCTTCGCCTAGGCGAGAGCTCGAGGAGTGGGAACAATGGCTCTCTGCGATTTCTTGCTTAGGCGAGACCTCCTCACCTGAGCGAGACTACATCTTGCTCAAAACGAAGACTCATCACCTGAGCGATAGCTCGAGCAGAAAACCTAGGCGAGCCTTTGATTAGTCTCGCCTAGGCGAGACATGCTCGCTTGGGCGAGAAAACCAGTGCTCACCATTGTTCACTCGTGCAACAGCCAAACATTTGAGATCCAAAGAACATTTATCAATATCCCATATAACCACAACAACAACCAAGCACTTTAACCACGAAAACGAAGCTATACAGGCAAATATGGGATACCGACACTTAACAGTTGAGCAATATAGCTCCAAGAGCAGGTTTGCAAGCTGAAAGATAGTGGTATAGATTAAGCACGTGAACCAGGGTGAATCCTAACTAGACCATGAAAAACAAACCAGAGAATAAAGGTATGAGTTGGAGTCCAACTTACGTGGAAGGAGAACGAAGTTGAACTAGCTTGCTACGGAGTAGAGGCAAACCCTAGCAGAGCACTATTTTCGGGAAAATAGAGAGGAGTAAGGCACTGATTTTTGCAAGTGAGTGCAGAATGGAAGTGTTAGGCTGCTTTATGAGCCTTGGCACCCTATGGGCCAGCCTTTAGGTCCATCTGCTTAGGATAGGCCCTTAAAAATTAGGGCAGGAACATAAATGGGCCTTACAGTATCAAACTTTTGTCTCATCCCCATCCCTACCAGGTAACGGGTATAATCTCGTACCCATACTTGTACCTGTTTTACTACTTCAATATTAGTTTTAATTAATTTTAATTAATTTTATAAAATAATAAAAATTATGGTAAAGGAAACATTATATTATCAAATATTCAATATTAGGATGATGGTTGTTTCTTCGATATCAAATACTTTTAAATAAATTAAAATTGTTTACATTTTAGATTAGAATACAAAATAAAATTTCATGAGAACCAAAACATTTATTAAATTTGCAAACATTAATGAAACCTAGTTGATAAAATTTAAAAATATTTTTAAAAAAATATAAAAGAAAAAAAATTCAAATTAAAATATATTTTAAATGTTTGTTTACTTCAATTTTTTAAATTCTAATGAATCTCTTTTTTTATACACTAATAAAAGTTATAATACATCACTTGATCAAAATGATACAAAAAACAAATAATAAAAGTTTGATTTAGATCTTGTATCTTTTAAACTACAATATATATTGAATGGTGATAAAAAATATTCACGAAAATTACATTAAATTTTTATATTGTAGTAAATAAAAGTTAGTTATACAATTATAGTGAAAAGATTACAGTATGATTGAAAATGAGTTAGAAAATAAAAAATAATTAGATAAAATATATCGAAATAGTATTCTACATGATGAAAATAAACAACAAATAAAAATATTAAAAAATTAACAAATGTATGTCTTAGAAACAATTTGAGAGACTATTGAAAGAAATCTCACAAAGGAAAACAAATGTACAATTAAGAGTATGATAAGATGAAAAATACCTTAGAGATCTAAGAAAACTTTTCAAATATCAAAATATATACTCAATGGTTGAGAAATAACGAAAATTGTTTTAGCGAAACAAAAAAGTTCTTCAAATGAAACAAAAATTATTAATAATAATTAAATATATTTTTTTATACTACCTATTAAATGAAATGTTTATGCTATTAAACACTTAAATTGAGAGTATTAAATATTCTCACGTGAAAAAATATACAATAAATAAAATATTAAAAAATAATAGAAATATTCAAATGTGAGACATAAATTCTTTTTAATTGACATACATTATTTTAAAACATAATTACATAAATGTTATGATAAGATAAAAAATATACTAGAGATTCGAATGAGTTTCATGACAAACCAAATAACTAGAAGAAATAAAAAATAGAAATTTTTTATATATATATATATATATATATATATATATATATATATATATATATATATATATATATAAACGAGATAGAGATATGGCGTATTATGGCGGAATATGTACATCCTCATACCCATTCCCATACTCAATTCAAAAAGTCGGGGATTCCCCATACTCATACTCATACCCAGTCAATACGGAGATTCCTTATCAAAACGGGGACAAGTTCAACAATATTCACGAGAACAGATTTATTTGTCATCTCTAATAATATGTAATAAATCTAATAAAAATCTTTCATAACAATAACTACTATGAAATGGCTTGGAACATCTGTTTAAAATAACAAAAAATTACGAACACTAATTGCAACATCTGATTCTTGGTTTTTTTTTTTTTAAATGGTCTTACTAATACATTGCATTTAATTTTCTTACCACTGGTTTTTCTCTTGATATTTTATTTGTTGCAGAAAAGTGAGAAATAAATTATTCTATATATAAAATTTCAAGGATATAAACATTAATTATATAAAAAGTAAACCTAGTTTAATTTAAAATTATATATTTCATTATATCAAATAAATAATAAGGTTTGAATCAAATTTAAAGAGGAGTATTATATTTTTTTTTTCTTGAAGCTTTGGATCAACACCAATTACCTTTTTTTTTTCTTTATATTTATTTTTTTGAAGTCTTGGGAAATTTTTCTTATTTTTTTTTCTTACTTGCCCTCTCTACTCTCGTTCAATTTCTCTTTTTATTTTCCACACCATTTCTCGTCTTTTCAATTACAAATTTTACCAACTACAAAATATTTTAGTATAAAACATTTTTATTTTATCAAAATTTAATATAAAGTTGTTTTTTTCTTAATTTAATATAAAGTTGTATTTAATTTTAAATTGTTGATACTTGAATTATTTAGTACTTTTCAAGTGTTCGAGAAAGAGTGATAATTGTGTTGTTATTGGTCATGAATAAGAAAATAGATTCAGAACCGTCAATTTAAGCTGTATTAGATGTAATAAAAAAATTCTATATCCAAGTGAGGAAATGTGTTAGAAACCATGTAGAATGTACAAATTTGTTTTTAGGTTGATTTTGCTTAGTGAATCTCAGTCCAAGGGTAATTGGTATTTTTGCTAATTACACAAGTTAAATAAGCCGAACAAATCTACCTATTTAAATGAGATGGCATGTCCAATTAATACGTGATTTGTACATAAACTAATTATTAAAAGGAAATGTATTTGTTTCACTAATGATTATGCTAATATATTTAAAGCACCATATAGTATAAGAAGCTAAATGAGAGTTGTTGTACCATTATTACACATATTTGTTAGTGTAAGTTGGCTCCAGAAGGGGAGTGGAAATAAATAGAGTTTGTAGACCATTTAACATCGTTTTTGTGGGAAATAAATTAAGTCAGCAAAAAAGCTCTTAAAAGTCAAATTTTATATTATAGAGTCATTAATTATGTCTGCCATCCTTATGGGCTAGGCCCCCCTTAACTGCGTTTGGACAAATATTCAGATTCTAGATGGGTCTGGGCCAAGCCCAAGTCATGCGTTAGCGTGTCAATACTAGAGGCCTCGCCTGCAATATCTTAAGTTTGGAGTTAGCGATTCATTATGTATTATCTTTTATAATAGGCGGCATGGGTCGCTATGTGATCTTGTTTAATCGGTTACTCATGTACTGTTTCCATTTGTGGGGCTATACCTAGGTGGATTTGGCCGTGTAGTTATCATGGTATGCCTAGGTATAGTATATTAGTCCCCCAGCGTTGGGCGAGATAGATGTCACATCAAAGGTTTAGATGTTTATCATTTCTGGGTGAGTAACGAGTCGTGTTATCAGCTGTGATATATGTCTAACATTGTTCTGGTGAATTTTGGCGATGCGGGTAACCGTGACCATGTGACCATTGGTTTATGTAGTTCTCGGCAAGAAAAAATTACTTCTTGGTGTGGTACGGTATGGTAGTCCCCCATTCTTGAAGGGTTAGGAACATAGTTAATGTTGACATGAGAAGTCAAGGTGGTTTGCTTCTTGAAGATTTGATGAAGATTGAATGAAGCTCTTTTGAACTATCTTGAAGCCATTACCATTGGAATGAAGCCTACATTGATGATGGAAAGGTGATTTGATGATAACCATGTTGATCAAGGCTGGAACGTGTGCTCTCCATGTAGTTACATCATTAAGAAAGTGTATTTGAAGTTTGTAATTCATATTGTAGACCATGTAGCATTAATTAGATGTATTTGGTCTTAGGTGTGTCTTTTAATCTATTGAATGGTTTTTCAACAGGTTAAAATGTCTCTTTTAGTCTGTTGAATGGTTTTTGAACAGGTTAAAAGGTTGGCTATAGTAATCTTAAACTGCAACAAATTCAATTAGTTGATTTAGTTTTTAATCGATTGATTTCACTTAAGTCAAATGAAATCAACCGATTGATTTGAAAATCAACCTGTTGAATTTCATAACAGTTTGACTATAAAAGCTGTGATTTTCAAAAGAGAGGTATGTTGATCATTTTAGAGCACGAATTTGTTCTGGAAACTTGTGGAAACTCTCTCCTTCATGATCATACGTGTTGCAATTGTTGAAGGTGGATCTTGGATCAATTCTTGGAGCTTTTGGCTTGGTGTGAAGCTTGGAGAAAGTGGTTTATGGTAGGATGGGTTGTGCTACCACTGAGGTTTGATCTTTCTCAAGTTTTATGTGTGTGGCTGGTGGTTTTCCAGGACTGCAAGAGGGTTCTTGTTGTGCTAGTGTGATTCTTGTGTGATTCAAGAGTCTTTTGTGGTGTTTTTTTGCATATTTTGGAAGTGTAAGGGTGGATACTTTGTAAATCTTTTGAAATAGTGCAAAGTCAAGCTTAGGTTGCCTTGAAAAATTGGATGTAGCTCAGGTTTGAGTGAACCAGTATAAAAATTTCGTGGTGTCCTCTCTTCTTTAACCTTTCTCTCTTGTATTTTCATTTTAAAGTTTAAAGAACTTGTGCTTTAATCATCTTTTTCATGTTCTTGCATGTTTTCATAGCATTTGCAGCATTAAGCATGTTTACATAATCATTTGGAACCTATCTTGATCATTCTTGTGCATTGTTCCTGGTTTAAAATTCAAATTCACATTTTTTCATTTTTTCTAGTATTTCAGTCGACTTTTTTCCTGTTTCAATCAGTTGATTATACCATAACAAAATCTGTTTAGTAAAATTAATCGATTAACTCTGTTTTTGATCGATTGAAAGTGTACAGTTCAGTATTGTTTGCATCCTAACTTGGTGATCTATTTGATTCAATTAAAGGTGATTTTTAGCTTGCAAAGATAGCCTAATTATTTAACTAGCCAATTCAACCCCCCCTTCTTGGCTTTTCAACCATTTCAAAACTAACAATTAGTATCTAGAGTTAGGTACTTGAAATTTGATCAAGTAAGATCCTAAATCTATTTTGAACTACTTGAAATGGCTGAAAACAAGTTACCCTTTGGTGAAGGTGCCTCAATTTATAGACCCCCTATGTTTAGTGGCATTAATTATCAGTTTTGGAAAATTAGGATGAAAATCTTTATTGAGTAATAGATTAAGGGATATGGGATGCAATCATAAATGGACCATATACTCCTAAGCATATTGTTGATGATGTGCAGGTTAATAAGCCATGGACTCAATGGACTTAGGAAGAAAGGAGGAGAGCTCAATATGATTGCAATGCAAAGAATATCCTCACTTCATCTCTGAACATGAATGAGTTTTTTCGTGTTTCACAATGCAAGAGTGCCAAGGAAATGTGGGAGGTTCTTGAAGTGACTCATGAAGGAGCCAATGATGTTAAGAGAGCAAGAAAGCATGCCTTGATTCAAGAGTATGAGCTATTCAAGATGAAACAAGGAGAATCCATAGCGGATGTGCAAAAGAGATTCACTCACATAGTCAACCATCTCATAGGTTTGGGTAAGGAATTTGACAAGGAAGAGTTAAACATCAAGGTGCTAAAGTGTCTTGATAGATCTTGGCAACCAAAGGTCACGACCATCTTAGAAACAAGAGATCTATCCACTTTGACTACATTTACATTGTTTGGTAAGCTTAGGGAGCATGAGATTGATATGCAAAGGCTTAATGAGCTTGAGTCAAGTGAGAAAAAGGTTAAGAACATAGCCTTGAAGACTAGCACCAAGAAGAATGAGGAACTCGAGGATGAGGTGGCTGAATCAAGTGAAAGTGAGAAGTTGAATCTCCTTGTCAAGAGGTTTGGTAAGTATCTCAAAAGGAAAGGTATAAAAGGTAATCCCAAGAGGTATACTTCCAAACACAATGATTCAAACTCTTCTAATTTTACATGTTATAACTGTGGAGAATAAGGACATATCAAAATTGAATGTCCAAATGCTAACAAAGAAAAGGAGAAGAGTGTTGATAGGAAAAATGAGAAGAAGCCAAAGGAGAAACGTGCATACATTGCATGGGAGGACAATGATGATTCAACTACAAGTAGCTCCTCACAAGATGAGAGTGAAGAAGCCAACTTGTGCCTTATGGCTGGTTATGAGTCATCTTCCTTGAGCCAAGTAAGTTCCGTAGATATAAATGGCTATAATCAATTGTAACATGATTTTGAAGAATTGTATAATGAAGCAAACAAGATTTCTGCATTAAACAATCGGTTGAAAGGCTTAAACAAATGGTTGGAAAACATAGTTAGCCAACTGGAAAAAGAAACAGCTAATTTAAAAACTGATTTTGAGCATTTAGAAATGATTTACAGTAGTTCAACCGATTGTTTTAGAAATCAACCGGCTGAAAAACCCTGTGAAAACTGCACAATTTTGAAAAATCAAGTGAAATACCTTATAAAGACCTGTGCAAGGTTCACAAGAGGGGAAGCAAACTTAAAGGCTGTTCTTGGTTCTCAAAACTGTGTGTTTAGCAAAGCTAGACTTGGTTACAATCCTTCTTTTCAAAAGAAAACCAAGAAGTTCTCTAGTTTCTTTTCAAAAAGTATGCCAAGTGATATGCCATTCATTTCATGCAACTACTGTATGCAAAAAGGTCATGTTATTAAGAACTGTCATGCTAGAAAATATGATGTTCCTAAAGGGATTATGAAATGGATCCCAAAAGGATCTAGAAAGGCATAACCATAATGGACCCAACCAATCAAAGGGTACCGAATAATCCAAATCTGTTTTGCAGGTCATGAAAGGTGATAAGAAAGACTTGTGGTACCTTGATAGTGGTTGTTCAAGACATATGACAAGAGATAAAACCAAATTTGGAAAGTTGGAGTTGAAGGAGGAAGGATTTGTAACCTATGGAGACAAGAACAAAGGAAAAATACTTGGAAATGGAGTCATAGGCAATGGATCCTCTTTCAACATCAAGAATATGCTGCTGGTAGAAGTAAACAAGATTTCTGCATTAAACAATCGGTTGAAAGGCTTAAACAAATGGCTGGAAAACAGAGTTAGCCAATTGGAAAAAGGAACATCTGATTTAAAAACTGATTTTGAGCATTTAGAAATGATTTATAGTACTTCAACCTACTGTTTTAGAAATCAATCGGTTGAAAAACCCTGTGAAAACTGCACAGTTTTGAAAAATCAAGTGAAATACCTTATAAAGACCTGTGCAAAGTTCACAAGAGGGGAAGCAAACTTAAAGGATGTTCTTGGTCTCAAAACTGTGTGTTTAACAAAGCTAGACTTGGTTATAATCCTTCTTTTCAAAAGAAAACCAAGAAGTTCTCTAGTTTCTTTTCAAAAAGTATGCCAAGTGATATGCCATTCATTTCATGCAACTACTGTATGCAAAATGGTCATGTTATTAAGAACTGTCATGCTAGAAAATATGATGTTCCTAAAGGGATTATGAAATGGATCCCAAAAGGATCTAAAAAGGCATAACCATGATGGACTCAACCTATCAAAGGGTACCAAGTAATCCCAATCTGTTTTGCAGGTCATAAAAGCTGATAAGAAAGATTTGTGGTACATTGATATTGGTTGTTCAAGACATATGATAGGAGATAAAACCAAATTTGCAAAGTTGGAGTTAAAAGAGGAAGGATTTGTAACCTACGGAGACAACAACAAAGGAAAAATCCTTGGAAATTGAGTCATAGGCAATTGATCCTCTTTCAACATCAAGAATATGCTGCTGGTAGAAGGACTCAAATACAATTTGATAAGTATAAGTCTACTATGTGATAAAGGCTTTAAAGTCATGTTTGAACCAAATAGTTGTTTGATATATGATGCACATGGTAGTATTGTTTTGATAGGCAAAAGAGTTAATAATATATATCTACTTGACTTGCATCATGCATCATTTAGCATCCATTGTTTGCTTATAAAAGAGGATGATACTTGGTTATGACATAGAAGACTATGTCACATACACATGCAACATTTCAATCGAATAAATAGAAAACAGTTGGTTGAAGGACTACCAAAACTCAAGTTTGAGAAAGATAGTGTGTGAAGCATGTCAAAAAGGAAAATAGACTAAGGTCTCTTTTAAATCCAAAAATGTTGTTTCAAGTGAAAGACCTTTAGAGATGCTTCACATGGATCTATTTGGTCCATCTTGAACCATGAGCCTTGGTGGCAATCTTTATGCATTAGTCATTGCTGATGATTTCTCTAGGTACACATGGACTTTGTTCTTAGCTGCCAAAAATGACACTTTTCATGCCTTTAAAAGACTTGCCAAGATGCTTGAAAATGGAAAGAGTTTCAAGATAATGTCTATTCGAAGTGACCATGGTGGGGAATTCCAAAATGAAAAGTTTGAACACTTTTGCGAAAAGCATGACATTAACCATAATTTTTCTGCACCAAGAACCCCACAACAAAATGGTGTTGTTGAAAGGAAAAACAGATCACTTGAGGAACTAGCTAAAACTATGTTGAATAAAAACTCACTACCTAAGTACTTTTGGGTTGATGCAGTCAACACTGCTTGCTATGTTTTAAATAGAGTGTTGATTAGGCCAATTTTGAAGAAAACCCCCTATGAGCTTTTCAAAGGGAGGAGGCCTGTTTTAAGTCACCTAAAAGTATTTGGATGTAAGTGCTTCATCTTAAATAATGGCAAAGAAAGTCTTGGCAAATTTGATGCAAAAGCGGATGAAGGTGTTTTTCTAGGCTATGCTACACAAAGTCATGCATATATGGAGGGTTGATTGGGTCTTTGCTTTATCTTACAACAAGTAGACCAGATATTCAATTTGGAGTATGCTTATGTGCTAGGTTTAAAGCAAATCCAAAAGAATCACACTTTAAGGCTGCAGAAAAGATTCTAAAGTACCTCAAAGGAACAACTGTAACATCCCTAAGGAATATTACTATTTTTTAATAAATAAAATAGGAAATGAAAATAAAACCTCATTTAATATAATACCATTTCCCAAAACACGGGAAATTAAAAACTTTACTATAACATAATTCATATACTCGCAATTACAGTATTACAAAATCCATCAAAATTCAACATAATAAATTTTACATCAAAAGTCTAAATATAAAAATCCTTTCAAAAACCCAAGTAGCCCATGCACTCCGCCTCTAAGCATCTCCTGGCCCACTTGTCAAATCATCTGCTCCCGGATAACAAGCTATTCGATCATCGCCACACACAGAGAGAAAGGGTGAACTATGCACAATATATAAAAAAAATATACATGAAATAAATATGCCACCCATCCCAAAATTAATATGACTAAATATTTCATTATTTTCAAATTACCCATTCATGATCTTATAGTCCTTCATGAGTCATATACATGAACTAGGTCTTGGGACTTCACTGTGCTTCCATGAAACTAACCCATTTGTGGTCTAACCCTATGAGCCTATCCCGCTCATAGTAAATCATCCAAGCCTTCTTAACTTGGACCTTGGCACGAACGCAATCACCATACTATGGACTCCTCGCCCAATAGTAGCCGACAGGAACATAACAGTTCCTTGCCCATCGTGCGTCCGACGCATGTAATCACCATACTAAGGACTCCTCGCCCATTAGCAGCCGACGGGAACTCAACTAGTTCCATGCCCATCATGCATCCAACTAGGGATGGCAAAAATACCCGTGCCCACGGATATCCACGGATAAAATCCGCGATGGATAGTTACTACCCGCGGGTAGCGAGTAGCGGGTATTTTAATACCCGCTTATAAACGGGTCGGGTACGGGTATCATACTATCTGTACCCGCGGATACCCGTTACCCGCAAAAAATTAAAATTAAAATTTAATTTATATTTTATTAAGTTAAATTTAATTAAAATTAGAAGTAACAATATATTTTATTATGTCAAATTTAATTATAATTATAATTTAATTTAATTTATATTTTATTTTTATAATTTTATATTAAAAATTTTATAAAATACATATTTTTTTTAATATTTACGGGTATCGGGTATCCACGGGTACCCGTGGGTTTTAAAAATATCCGCGGGTATTTTTTAAGCGGACACCCGGCGGGTAAACGGGCGGGTAACGGGCGGATTTTTTTTTGGCGGGTCAGGTTGCGGGTAGACACTATCCGTGCCCGACCCGACCCGTTGCCATCCCTACGTCCAACCATCAAGCACATCCCAGACGCCTATTGGACTTAGTCCTTCTTAGGCGAGATGGACTCTCTTGGGCGAGACTTGCAGGGTTTCGAGTCTGTTCACGCGCACAATTCACTCTAAACAATGCACAACATACCAAAACACATTTCTATTCATACCAAATCAATTTACACACATTGCAACAACTCATATGTATAATGTAGACTCCATAAAATTCCCAAATTCCAAGTTTCACACCATTCCCATATATACAGTGTGTAAACCCCTTTCCTTCATGCATTTGGTTCAAAATTCAAATAAAACAGTACCAAACTCACAACCCCCAAATTCCCTCATGTGCATAACGAATTTCAGTGCATAATTTCATCAAAATCATACAATAACATACAACAACACAAATTTCGAGTTCAGCTCCCCTAACCTGGAATTCTGGGCTAAAATTGGGAAGAAACTTGATGTTCCTTTGTTCACCATGGTTTTGCTTCAACCCTCCTCCCAATCAGTCTCTCAAGCACCTAAATTCCCCTCTCACTCTCTAAAATTTCGTCCTCCTCTCTATAGGCAAAATAACCAAACTGCAGAAACCCTATTTTCACTTCAATTTTGCCTTTTATAAGTGTCTTAATAGGGCTCAAGTGTTAAAACGAAAATATGAGACTAAGAGTGTTATACATTTCCATTTAAGGGTAATTACAATGGTTTAATACTGTTTTTCCAGCTCTTTAGTTGCTCCTCCCTTTGGTTTTACCTTTGCCCTATCAACTCGACTCCAAGCTAGAATTTGCAAAAATAAAGCCTACTTTGTGTCTACCAAAGTTTGAACCCATGACCCTCCACTCATAAGGCCAAAGCACAACCATTATGCCAATTCATATTTAACGATACACTCCAATCAATATAAGCTTACATTACCAATTTCATGCTCCTACATAATATTAAAATTAATAATAAAATCACAACACATAATTGGCATACATAGGACTCGAACCCAAGTCCTCTCATACAATCAAAGTACTCTCAACCATTTGAGCTAGTACTTTTCCACGTCACATCAAACAACTATTAATGGCATAAAGGCTCTTTCTACCCGCATTTATTAATTAATTAATTATTTAATTAATTAATTTCTACAGGTCTTACAACAACCAATGTTGGTTTATGGTATCCATGTGAGTCTAACATAATTCTTAGTGGCTTTTCAGATTCAGACTATGCAGGGTGCAAATTGGATAGGAAAAGCACAAGTGGTACTTGCCATTAGCTTGGATCAAGTCTAATCTCATGGAATAGCAAAAAGCAAGCTTCTGTGGCACTTTCCACACCTGAAGCTGAATATATTGCTGCTGGACATGGCTGTGCACAAATCATATCGTTGAAACATCAACTTTTGGACTATGGTGTAAGGCTAAGCAAGGTACCTTTATATTATGATAACACTAGTGCCATCAACTTAACCAAGAATCCAATACAACATTCTAAAACCAAGCATATCGAGATTAGGCATCATTTCATTCGTGATCATGTTCAAAAAGGAGATTGTGAAATCAAAATTGTTAAAACTGAAAATCAATTGGCAGATTTGTTTACAAAACCATTGGCTAGAGATAGGTTTAACAAGCTAAGAACTGAACTAGGCATATTAGACATCAAGAATGTGGTTTAATGTGTTTGTAGCATGTTAATCTTATGTACTCATGCATTGGTTTCCTAAAAATCTGCTGCAAAGTATGCAAAAATTTAAAAAATTGTCATATTCAACCTGTTGATTTTGCATTTCAACGTGTTGATTTCACTTAAATCTGCCTTTGTTTGCAAAAACATGATCTGTCAACCTGTTGATTCTGTTTTTCAATGTGTTTATTTACTTAAACTGTCACTGAATGATGAAAAATTGATCTGCTATGATTTTTAATCTGCTGTTTTCACAATTCAGTATGTTGATTTCATTAAAACTGAATCTGGAAAAATGGAGTTCAATTTTATGATTTTCAATCGATTGATTTTCAAAATTAGTTAGCTGATTTCACTTAACCAGATTTTGTTTTTAATATTTGATGCTCTGATGTTGTTTTAATCGACTGATTCTGTTTTTTAACGTGTTGATTTTACTTAAATTGTGCATTTACTCACGAATTGAATTGTTCAGCTGACCCAGTCAAAGAAAACATCTTTTTGTCAGGTACTATCTGCTCCTAATTGCCCATTTCATCAGCCATGTGTTGCTTTTACTGATTTGTTTGACCAAAAAGCATGTCTAGTGTACAATTCCAATGTGCATGCAGCTCACATGATCTGAAGTGATTGATTCACTTATAAAAACACATTTAAAACATCATGAATGCATGAGATACTGCTTTGGACTGCATTAAACTGGTTTGGGTAACCTAAAACGAATTAATTAAAAAAATCTGCACCACTTAATCAACTGTTTCTGAAAATCAATTGTTCAATTATAATTACTGCACTTGTATTGTTGCATTTGCATCATACATCTCTTAGAAACAGCCACACCAACACTCATCATGCCTCGTCGTTCCCAAAGGGCTATCCAATCTGATGATGAACACTCCACTCCTCCTACCCCAAGGTCTCCAAATCATGAAAGCCATGGAAGAATTGAAACATGGTTTGAGGATCATGAGGACAACATTCAAGTGTTCCTCATTGAGATGAATAGAAAGCAGATCAACATTCCTAAGATGCTGAGGTTCTCATGGCTAAGGGCTGAAGGCTTTGAGAGTCTATTCCAACAACTATAGCATCAAAAGTTGAAGACATTCCTTGAACTTTCAGGGAAAATTTATCCAGACTTGGTGAACGTGTTTTTCACCAACTTGGAGTTCAAAAATGATGTCCTGCTTTCCAGCATCAAGGGTGTTCGAATGGAGATCAACAAGAGAGCTTGAAAAAATGTGGTTGGACTCAAATCAAGGGGTGTTCCAGAATTCAACAAGATGCAATACTATGGCCAATGCTTGAGGAATCCTGCTGCTGAAATCAAGCATTTCTATGTTGGTGGTCTCAAGGTGGATCAAAGGTTGCTTGGTATGATTGCCACAAAAATCCTTGTTCCATGTGGCAGCAACCATTCAACATTGAATGAGGGAGATTTGATACTCATGTACTGCATTCAAAACAACATCCAAGTGGATTGGATCTATGTGTTTCATGATCACATGCTCAAGGCCAAGAGGCTCACAGATTTTAGGCTTCTATATGTGGTTTTGGTGTCTAAATTCATTGAATACTTTGGCATTGATGTAGAGGATGAGCTAGAAGAGTCAATTGGACTGTTGAACCATACCTCCAATCAACATCTGCACAAAATGGGCTTTCTCAAGGTGGGAAATGGATGGACAAGTGAAGCTGTAGTTGGTGGTGCACATGACCATGAAGCTGGTCCAAGTGGTGCAAATCAAAAGGAAGAACCAACTGTTAGACCTATGGATTTGATTCTCTACAACCCTCTAGAGGATAGAGGCCCTATGTACTCACATTTTGAGAGGATGGTGCTGAACCATCTGCATGAGCTAAATGTGACCCAACATGAACATCACAAATATTGCAATGAGAGGTTTAATTCATTGGATGGCCAAATTCATGATATCCATGATATGCTGCACTCATTCCAGACCAGAAATGATCCTCAGGATGACTGAGTGTGGTGGTTTTTTAGGATCATGCATTGCATCCTTGTGTTTGTGATTTTAGAGTTTGAGTTCTGTCTGTTTCAATTGGTTGTTTTTCATTTCAGTCGGCTGATTGTATCAGTTTTATGCATTTGTTCTCTGTTTTCAGTTTCTATTGGTTGTATTCCCTTCCAGTATTAATGAAATGATATGCAATGTTTGTTATCTTTATGCATTTATTCTGTTTGATGAATCCAAAGGGGGAGAAAAATTGGAAAATTGGAAACCACTTTTAATAATCACATTGAATTAAGCATTAAAGTTGGAATCAATAATCAAATCTGAATTTGAACCCATATTATTGATAGGGGGAGCATGATCACATTTGTATACTTGCTAGCTTGTGTGTATTGCTATTGTAAATGTCCTTCAGGTTCACAAGCTTCAAGCTAAGGTGTCACTTCATCAATTTAATGGTATCCAACAAATGAAAGCATTTGCAATGAAAGATAGAAGAAGATAGATGAAAGGAAATAGAGATTGGCTTCATCAATCAGGGGGAGATTGTTGACATGAGAAGCCAAGGTGTTTTGCTTCTTGAAGATTCGATGAAGATTGAATGAAGCTCTTTTGAACTATCTTGAAGCCATTACCATTGGAATGAAGCCTACATTGATGAAGGACAGGTGATTTGATGATAACCATGTTGATTAAGGCTGGAACGTGTGCTCTCCGTGTAGTTACATCATTAAGAAAGTGTATTTGAAGTTTTAATTCATAGTGTAGACCTTCTAGCATTAATTAGATGTATTTGGTCTTAGGTGTGTCTTTTAATCTCTTGAATAGTTTTTCATCAGGTTAAAATGTCTCTTTTAGTCTGTTGAATGGTTTTTTAACAGGTTAAAAGGTTGGCTGTAGTAGTCTTAAACTGCAACAAATTCAATCAGTTGATTTAGTTTTTAATCGACTGATTTCACTTAAGTCAAGTGAAATCAACCTATTGAATTTCGTAACAGTTTGACTATAAAAGCTGTGATTTTTGAAAGAGAGGTCTGTTGATCATTTTAGAGCGTGAGTTTTTTCTGGAAACTTGTGGAAACTCTCTCCTTCGTGATCATACGTGTTGCAGTTGTTGAAGATTGATCTTGGATCAATTCTTGGAGCTTTTGGCTTGGTTTGAAGCTTGGAGAAAGTGGTTTGTGGTAGGATGGGTTGTGCTACCACTGAGGTTTGATCTTTCTTAAGCTTTGTGTGTGTGCCTGGTGGTTTTCTAGGTCTGCAAGAGGGTTCTTGCTGTGCTGGTGTGATTCTTGTGTGATTCAAGAGTCTTTTGTGGTGTTTTTTTGCATATTTTGGAAGTGTAAGGGTGGATACTTTGTAAATCTTTTGAAATAGTGCAAAGTCAAGCTCAGGTTGCCTTGAAAAATTGGATGTAGCTGTGGTTTGAGTGAACTAGTATAAAAATTTCGTGGTGTCCTCTCTTCTCTAACCTTTCTCTCTTGCATTTTGATTTTAAAGTTTAAAGAACTTGTGCTTTAATCATCTTTTTCATGTTCTTGCATGTTTTCATAGCATTTGCAGCATTGAACATGTTTACATAATCATTTGGAACCTATCTTGATCATTCTTGTGCATTGTGCCTAGTTTAAAATTCAAATTCTCATTTTTGCATTTTTTCTAGTATTTCAGTCGACTTTTGTCCTATTTCAATCAGTTGATTATACCATAACATAATTTGTTTAGTAAAATTAATCGATTAACTCTATTTTTGATCGATTGAAAGTGTACAGTTCAATACTGTTTGCATCCTAAATTGGTGATCTATTTGATTCAATTAAAGGTGGTTTTTAACTTGCAAAGATATCCTAATTTTTTAACTAGCCAATTCAACCCCTCCCCTTCTTAGGTTACATGTATTGGGCGCCTTAGTGTATCTCTTTTAATCTGTTAAAATGGGTTTTAACAGGTTAAAAGGCTTGCTATATATAGTTTCTGGTATGAATGCATTCAGTCAGTTGAATTATTTTTCAATCGACTGATTTCACTTAAGTTAGGTGAAATTAGTTGACTGTACAAAAGATTCAATCGACTGTTTTCACTTAAACCAGACTATATAAGCTGTGTTTTTACGAGCAGAGGTGCAACTTTGAGGTTTTTAGCACAAAACTTTGTCATTCATCTCTAGGAAGCTCTCTCTCTGCAATACACAGCTGCAACTCGTGTTTTGAGGATCTTGGTTGATCTTGGAGGCATTTTGGCTTGTGAGTACCGTGAAGAACACATGCATGGTTGGCTAGGGACAGCCACCATAATGTTTGGATATTCTTGTGCCTTTAGTTGGTTTGCCTGATGTGATTTTAGGTCTGTAAGTGTGATTCTTGCAGGGTGTGTGTCTAGATTTTTGTGTGAGTCAAAAATCTTATGAGTTTTGTTGTTCAAAAGTGTAATCTTGGTGTGTGATTTGTAAAACTTTTGAATATAGTGGAAACTAGGCTTAGGTCATCCTGGTAAACTGGATGTAGCTCTGTGATTGAATGAACCAGTATAAGAACATTTGTGCATTTCTCTTTCCCTCATCTCACTCTCTTTGAAACTATTTAAAAACTCGTGAAAACCAAGCAATTTGATCTTTGGTGTGATTTAATGCGTTCTTGTGTAATCTAAAGTTGTATACTTTTTAAAAATACTGATTGGAACAAGTCTTGTATGTAAAAGATTGTTGTTTGAGTTGAATTTATGAATTCTGCATTCTGCATAAATCTTCAGTATTTTAGCTGAATGGATTGTCTTTTTAATCGACTGTTTTATAGCTTCAAAAACAATTTAGTTTGCTATTTTATATTTTAATCGACTGAAAGTGTATTGGTCTGCTGCATTTACATCCAAATTTTCTCGTCCATTAGATTCAATTTAAAAGAGGTTTAAGCTTTCGAAAAAGTTTTATAAAGCCAATTCAACTACCTTCCCCTTCTTGGCTAAACTTACCGTTTCAAAACTAACAATTGGTATCTAGAGCAAGGTTCTTGAAAGGTATTCAAGTTTAATGAAAAATCTTTTGAAATGGCTGAAAGTAAACTCCCTTTTTCTGAAGGTGCTTCTATTCATAGAATACCTATGTTTTGTGGCCTAAACTAACAGTTTTGGAAAATAAGGATGCAAATTTTCATTGAATCTATAGACAAAGGAATTTGGGATGCAATAGTTAATGGACCATATACTCCTAAATGTGTTGTTTAAAATAAGCAGGTGGACAAGCCTTGGAGTGAATGGATTGATGAAGAAAGGAGAAGAACTCAATATGATTGCAATGCCAAGAACATCATCACTTCATCTTTGAGTATGGATGAATTTTTTATGGTCTCCCAATGTAAGAATGCAAAGGAAATGTGGGATTTCCTAGAGGTCACACATGAAGGAATGTATGAAGTGAAAAGAGCAAGGAACCATGCCTTGATTCAAGAGTATGAGCTTTTCAAGATGCAAAAAGGAGAGTCCATAGCTGAAGTGCAAAAGAGGTTCACTCACATAGTCAACCATCTCATGGGTCTAGGCAAAGAATTTGACAAAGAGAGCTAAACATCAAAGTGCTTAAGTGTCTTGAAAGAAATTGGCAACCAAAAGTGACTACAATATCTGAATCCAAGGATTTATCCATCATCAAAACAGCTACATTGTTTGGCAAGCTTAGAGAGCACGAGATTGAAATGCAAAGGCTAAGTGAGCTTGAAACAGGTGAGAAAAAGGTAAAATCCATAGCCTTAAAGGCTAGCTCTAAGAAGAGTGATGAAACCGAGGAAAAGGCTACTACATCTAGTGATAATGCGAACTTAAATCTACTAGTCAAGAAGTTTGGGAAGTATCTCAAGAGGAAAGGCAACAAACGTAATCAAAGGAGGTACAATTCTAAACAAAAATGATTCAAGTAATTCTTCTAAGTTCTCATGTTATAATTGGATGTCCTAATGTTAATAAAGAGAAGGAGAAGGTTGATGAGAGGAAAAAGGAGAAAAAGGGCAAGGAAAGACGTGCCTACATAGCTTGGGAGGACAATGATGATTCAACAAGCACTTCATCTCAAGAAGGAAGTGAGGAAGCAAATCTATGCCTAATGGTCGGATATGAATCATCCTATCAAGCCAAGTAAGTTCCTTGTCATCCAAAGATAAGAATGACTATTACCAATTGTTGCATGACTTTGAAGAGTTGCATAGTGAGGCAACCAAAATTGTTGTCATGAACAATCGGCTAAAAGGATTAAATAGTTGGCTAGAAAATAGAGTTAGCCAACTAGAATCAGAAATAGTCGACTTAAAAACTGATTTTGAACATTTGGAAATGATTTATAGTAATTCAGTCGATTGTTCTGAAAAACAGCTGGCTATAAAACCTTGTGAAAACTGCACTACTTTGAAAAATCAAGTGAAATATCTTTTGAAAACATGTGCAAAGTTCACAAGAGGAAAAGCAAACCTGGAAGCTGTTCTTGGCTCCCAAAATTGTGCTTTTAGGAAGGTTAGACTTGGTTATACACCTATCCATGAAAAGAAAACCAAGAAGTGCTCTAGTTTCTTTTCCAAGAGTGAGCCAAATGCTATGCCCTTCATTTCTTGCAACTACTGTATGAAGAACGGTCATGTTCTTAAGAATTGTCATGTTAGAAAGTATGATGTACCTAAGGGATTTATGAAATGGATCCCAAAAGGATCTAGAAAGGCATAACCATGTTGGACCCAAACTTTCAAAAGGGTACCATGTAATACTATGTTGTTTTGCAGGTCATAAAACAAGAAAAGAATGATCTATGGTACCTAGATTGTGGCTGCTCAAGGCATTTGACAGAAGATAAGACCAAATTTGCAAAGTTTGAAATGAAGGAAGAAGGATTTGTAACCTTTGAAGACAAAAATAAAGAAAGAATCCTTGGAAATGGAGTCATAGGCAATGGATCCTCTTTCAACATCAAGAATGTGCTACTGGTAGAAGGGATGAAACATAATTTGATAAGTATAAGTCAATTATGTGACAAAGGATTTAAAGTCATGTTTGAACCAAATAAGTGCTTTATATATGATGCATATGGTAGTATTGTTTTAATAGGAAAAAGAGTCAACAATATATATCAACTTTATTTGCATCATGCATCCTTCAATATCCATTGTTTGCTTAAAAAAGAGGATCACACTTGGTTATGGCATAGGAGACTTTGTCACATACACATGCATCATTTTAATCAGCTAAATAGAAAACAGTTGGTTGAAGGACTACCAAAACTCAAGTTTGAGAAGGATAGAGTGTGTGAAGCATGTCAAAAAGGAAAATAGACCAAGGTCTCTTTCAAATCCACAAATGTTGTTTCGACTGAAAGACCTTTAGAGATGTTTCACATGGATCTATTTGGTCCATCTCGAACCATGAGCCTTGGTGGCAATCTTTATGCATTAGTCATAGTTGATGACTTCTCTAGGTACACATGGACTTTGTTCTTAGCTGCCAAAAATGACACTTTTCATGCTTTTAAAAGACTTGCCAAGATGCTAGAAAATAAAAAAAGTTCTAAGATAGTGTTTATTCGAAGTGACCATGGTGGGGAATTTCAAAATGAAAGGTTTGAACACTTTTGTGAACATAATTTTTCTGCACCAAGAACCTAACAACAAAATGGTGTTTTTGAAAGGAAAAACAAGTCACTTGAGAAACTAGCTATAACTATGTTAAATGAGAATTCACTACCTAAGTATTTTTGGGTTGTCCAGTCACTACTGCTTGTTATGTTTTAAATAGAGTGTTGATTAGGTCAATTTTGAAGAAAACACCCTATGAAATTTTCAAAGGGAGGAACCCTGTTTTAAGTCATCTAAAAGTATTTGGATGTAAGTGTTTCATCTTAAACAATGGCAAAGAAAGTCTAGGAAAATTTGATGCAAAAGCGGATGAAGGTGTTTTTCTAGGCTATGCTATACAAAGTCATGCATATAGAGTCTATAATAAGAGATTGATGACTATTAAAGAGTCTATGCATGTTGTATTTGATGAAACTAACCCAAAATTGCAAGATCATGTGCCTAAGATTGCATATGAAGAAGAAACAATGCAGAAAAAGCAATATGCTCCAGAATTGGAATCTGCTGCAGGAAATCATTCAACTGAAAAGGAAATTAAGTCGACTGAAAAAGCTACAAATAGCAACTTACCGAAGGAGTGGATTGAACCTATGGGATTATCAAAGGACAACATAATTGGTGACATAGAACATGGAGTATCCACTAGACGCAAGCTTGCATTCTTTCAACATGTTGCATTTGTTTCTCAAATTGAACCTATGAATGTGAATGATGCATTGTGTGATAGTAATTGGGTTGTTGTTATGAAGATGAACTTAATCAATTTACTAGGAATGATGTATGGTCTCTTGTCCCTAAAACTGATGCAATGAATGTGATTGGTACCAAATGGGTGTTTAGGAATAAAATGGATGAAAATGGTAACATTGTTAGGAATAAGGCTAGGCTAGTTGCTAAAGGTTATAATCAAGAGGAAGGCATTAATTTTGATGAAACATATGCACTTGTAGCTAGGCTAGAAGCTGTGAGGTTATTGTTAGCATATGCATGTATGTGTAATTTCAAACTTTCTCAAATGGATGTGAAAAGTGCATTCTTGAATGGTTTCTTAAATGAAGAAGTGTATGTATCACAACCTCCTGGCTTTGAAGATCACTTCTATCCTAATCATGTTTTCAAATTGCAAAAGGCTTTATATGGTTTGAAACAAGCACCACGATAGTGGTATGAGAGGTTAAGCAACTTTCTTTTAGCTAAAGGATATGCTCGAGGTGTTGTTGATAAAACAATTTTCATTAGAAAGCATGCAAGTGATGTAATACCTGTTCAAGTATATGTAGATGATATAATCTTTGGATCAAATAATAACTCCATGTGTGAAGAGTTTGTTGTAGCTATGCAGGGAGAATTTGAGATGTCTATGATGGGTGAGCTAACCTACTTCCTAGGGCTGCAAGTGAAACAACTCAAGCATGGGACATTTTTAAGCCAGTCAAAATATTGTTTTGATCTACTGAAAAAATTCAAAATGGAGGATTGCAAAGAGGCTGCCATTCCAATTGCTACAAAATGTCTTATGGATGTAGATGAAGCTGGAAAACAAGTTGATTCAACCAAATATAGAGGGTTAATTGGTTCCTTGCTATATCTAACTGCTAGTAGACCGGATATATAATTTGGTGTTTGCTTGTGTGCTAGGTTTCAATCCAATCTAAAGGAATCACACTTCAAAGCTGTAAAAAGGATTCTCAAGTATCTGAAAGGGACAATTAATGTTGTAGCTATGCAAGGAGAATTTGAGATGTCTATGATGGGTGAGCTAACCTACTTCCTAGGGCTGCAAGTGAAACAACTCAAGCATGGGACATTTTTAAGCCAGTCAAAATATTGTTTTGATCTACTGAAAAAATTCAAAATGGAGGATTGCAAAGAGGCTGCCACTCCAATTGCTACAAAATGTCTTATGGATGTAGATGAAGCTGGAAAACAAGTTGATTCAACCAAATATAGAGGGTTAATTGGTTCCTTGCTATATCTAACTGCTAGTAGACCGGATATATAATTTGGTGTTTGCTTGTGTGTTAGGTTTCAATCCAATCTAAAGGAATCACACTTCAAAGCTGTAAAAAGGATTCTCAAGTATCTGAAAGGGACAATTAATGTTGGATTATGGTATCCTAATGAATCTAACATTTTTCTTAGTGGTTTTTCAGATTATGACTATACAGGGTACAAATTGGATAAGAAAAGCACAAGTGGTACATGCCATCTACTTGGGTCAAGCCTAATTTCATGGAATAGCAAGAACAAGCATGTGTAGCACTCTCTACAGCTGAGGCTGAGTACATAGCAACTGGACATGCATGTGCTCAAAGCATATGGTTGAAGCATCAACTTATGAATTATGGTGTAAAGCTAGAGAAGGTAACTCTTTCTTGTGATAATACAAGTGCAATCAACCTAACTAAGAATCCAATTCAACATTCTAAAACTAAACACATTGAAATCAGACATCATTTCATAAGAGATCATATTCAAAAAGGTGATATTGAAATCATGTTTGTGAAAACTGAAAATCAATTGGCGGATTTATTCACTAAACCACTTGCACGTGATAGATTCAATAAGCTTACAGCTGAATTAGGTATTCTTGACATGAAGAATGTATGTTGATATCTATTTGGCTTGTTAATCTTATTAGATCATGTGTGTGCTGCATTTAAAGTGGTAAAATCTGCATAATTTGAAAATTGTCACTATTTCAATCACATAGATTTCATTTAAAATGTTGAAATCTGCATAATCTATGTTCTGGAACTGTTTCAATCTGCTAAATCTCACAAAACAGCACATATATTTGATTTAAATTGGTCTGGTGTGAATTTTCGTGTAATCTAAAATTTTTAGTCAGCTAAAACTGCAAATTTAACACATAGATTTCACTTAAAACTGTCATTGCACCAAAAATCAGTTTTCTGGTACAGTTTTAGGTGACTAACTCTGTATTTTTACGTGTTAAAATTACTTATGTTGATGTGGAATTTCTTGAATGTATTTTAATTGATTGAACCAGTCAAAGTATGCATCACGTGACTATTTTTGGACGGTAACAGTAGCTGTAACAACTATTACATCAGCTAAAATCAACTTTTCAGATTGCATTGACCATAAAGTTCTTAAATTACGTGATTTCCAGTGAACATGCCTTAGATGTGAACTGGTTTTGAGTGGATTGTTCATAAAACGCATAAGAAACACATCACTGCATCTCTAATACAAATTCCTTTACATTTAATTGTTGTGATTTCCTATACTGCATTGAAACCAGAAAATCTGCACAATTTAATTGACTGATTTTGAAAATCAACATGTTGATTCTATAAATACTTGCATAAGCATCATGCATTGGCATTCTCATTTTTGTACACTGAATATGCACAAGATGGGATTAACCAAGATAGGCAACACTTGGCTGGTTAAAGGAGATCAAGGTGCTATTTTATAGTTGGAGCAAATGACCATGAAGCGAGAACTAGTGGAGGAAACCAAGATGAAGATGAACCACAGCCTATAACATCCCTAAAGAATATTACTAGTTTTTAATAAATAACATATAAAATAGCAATTAAAAATAAAATACCTCATTTAATAGGATACCGTTTCCCAAAAAAAAAACATAGGAAAATTAAAACAAAAATTAGTAACCATAACATAGTTCGAATGTACACAATCGTTCTATACAAAAGTTACTAAAATTCAGCATAAATAAATTTTACATCAAAATCAACAAAAATAAAGTTTTCTTTCAAAAGCCCAAGTAGCCCATGCTCTTCGTCTCTAAGTATCTCCTGGCTCACCTGTCAAATCATCTGCTCCCGAATAACAAATTATCCGATCATCGTCACACGCACACAAATAGGGTGAGTTATGCACAATATATAAACATATACATGAATTAAATATGTCACCCATCCCAAAATAACATAACTTAACATTTCATGATTTTCAAATTACCCAACCATAACCTCATAGTCCATCATGAGGCCTATACATGAACTAGGTCTTGGGACTTTACTGTGCTCCCACGAAACTAACTCATTCGTGGTCCAACCCTATGAGCCTATCCCGTTCATAGTCCTGCCCTACAGACTCCTCGTCCGTAGTAAAACATCCAAGTCTTCTCAACTTGGACCCTGGCATGCACGCAATCACCATACTATGGACTCCTCGCCTGAGCGAGCTTAAAATAGTGGCTTCTCCACTTTATCTCGCTTAGGCGAGGTCATCTCTCGCCCAAAACTCACAACTTTTCCTCGCCTGAGCTACAATGCAAGTAACATATCACAAATTCGTCACGATATGTCGCTTAGGCAAGACCTTCTCGCCTGAGCGAGACCCTGGTTCGCTCAAACCCACGCAACTCCTCGCCTGATCGAGAATTCGCGCTAAACATGCCCAAACTTCATCACGACCTCGCTTAGGCGAGGCACTCTCGCCTAAGCGAGAATGTCTGTCGCTCAACCCGAATGCCCTCGCCTGCGTGATATGTTCGCGTATCAGCGTCCCTGCTAATCTCGCCGAGGCGAGCCTGGCTCGCCTGGGCGAGAAATGCAAACCCCCAATTCGGTTTACACACGCACACTGGCAACCATGCCCAATTCGACACTCCAATCATACCAGTTCAGTTTACACATATTTCAACAACACATAGGCATATTTAGACTCCATTTGGTTCCTAAAACGCCAAGTACACACAGTTACATCATATCTAGTGCATAATTCCATTATATTCATACATTTGGGTCAAAAATTCCAATACAACAGCACCAAACCCACAACCCCCAAAACCCCTCATATGCATCACAAATTTCAGGCCATAGTTTCATCAAAATTATGCCGTTACATACAATCAATACCAAGTCTCGAGTTCAGCTCCCCTAACCTGTAATTTTGGAATGAGATTGAGACAAAGAGGAAGTTCCTTGTTCTCCAATACCTTGCTTCAGCCCTTTGCACACCCAATTCAACCTCTCACTCTCCAATTTCGCTCTCCTCTCAAGCTACCAAAAAACAATTGCAGAAACCCTTCTTCCTACCTAAAATTTGCCTTTTATAGGTGTCTTTAAAATGGGTTTAGAAAATAAAACGAAATTGGGCTTTATTGTGGTTTTAATTCCCCTTCAAGGTTAATTATTTGGTGGTTTTCCAACATTCTGCTAGGTTCTCTCTACCTTTCCACATTCATTCTGCTAAGTTCCGTCTACCAAGGTTTGAACTCGTGACCCTTCACTCACAATCCCAAGCACAACCACTATGCCAATTCACGTTTAGTGATACACTCCAATCAATAATAGTTTATATTATCAATTCAATACTCATACATATTATTAAAAATTAATAATAAAACAACAACACATAATTGACATACATAGGACTCAAACCCAAGTCCTCTCACACAATCAAAGCACTCTCAGCCATCTGAGCTAGCACTTTTCCACACCACATTAAAACATAATTAATGCCATAAAGGCGTTTTCTACCCGCGTTTATTAATTAAGTAATTATTTATTTAATTAATTTTCGCGTGTCTTACACAGCCAATGGTAATTGAGCTATACAATCCTCTTGAGAATACTGGACCTGCATACTCCCAATTTGAGAGAATGGTTCTGAACCAACTTCAAGACCTCAACATGGCACAAAATGCACATCATGCATACTGCACAACAAGGTTCCAAGACTTGGATGACCAGTTGCATAATGTTCATGACCTCCTTTCCAATGTCTACAACGGACATAACCCTAGGAATGAGTGAATGGGATGGCTCATAGGTCATGCATTGCATTTTTGTGCTGCATTTTGTGTGTCTGTCGGTCTATTCCAGTATTTTAATTGGTTATTTTCTCATTTCAGTCGACTGATTATATCAGTTTTTAGTTTCATGATGTATCTGTTATTTCTGTTTTTGTTTTGGTGTGCATGTATTTGTATCAGGTGCCCTGATACACCCCTTTGTTAATGCTTTAATGAAATTTTTCATCTTTCCAAAATGATCTATGCATTTACTTTCATTTGATGAATCCAAAGGGGGAGAAAAATGTGAAAAATAATGAGTAAAAGTGTGTTAGATTTGGACAACCTGAAATAAATCTGTTGGAATAATATAATACTGCAAACTTAATCTAAAATCTGAAGTTAAATCATATTATTAGTGATAGGGGAAGCATATGCATATGTGATATGTATGTATGCTTGTGTGCTTTTGCTTGGTTGTATATTTGGAATATTGGTATCTTAGTGTGTTAAATCTGTAAATAACATGGTAAATGTAATGTGTTAGTGTTATATCTTGTTGGTAGGCTACATGACATATGCTAGATGTCTTGTCTGCTTTAGTGTGTCTCTTTTAATCTGTTAAAATGGGTTTTAATAGGTTAAAAGGCTTGATGTATATAGTTTCTGGTATGAATGCATTCAGTTAGTTGAATTATTTTTCAATCGATTGATTTCACTTAAGTAAGGTGAAATCAGCTGACTGTACAGAAAATTCAATCGACTGTTTTCACTTAAACCAAACTATATAAGTTGTATTTTCGCGAGCAGGTGCAACTCTGAGTTTTTAAGCATGAAACTTTGTATTTCATCTCTGGGAAGCTTTCTCTCTCTGCAATACATAGTTGCAACTCGTGTTTTAAGGATCTTGGTTCATCTTGGTTGATCTTGGAGGCATTTTGGCTTGTGAGTACCTTGAAAAACACATGTATGGTTGGCTAAGGACAACCACCATCATGTTTGGATGTTCTTCTGCCTCTGGTTGGTTTGCCTAATGTGATTTCAGGTCTTTAAGTGTGATTCTTGAAGGGTGTGTGTCTAGATTTTTGTGTGAGTCAAAAATTTTGTGACTTTTGTTGTTCAAAAGTGTAATCTTGTTGTGTGATTTGTAAAACTTTTGAATATAGTGGAAACCAAGCTCAGGTAGTCCTGGTAAATTGGATGTAACTCTATGATTGAGTGAACCAGTATAAAAACAGTTGTGCATTTCTCTTTCCCTCATCTCACTCTCTTTGAAACTCTTTAAAAAATCAAGAAATCCAAGCAATTTGATCTTTAATGTGATTTAATGCGTTCTTGTGTAATCTGAGGTTGTATACTTGTTAAAAATACTGATTGGAACAAGTCTTGTATGTAAAAGATTGTTATTTGAGTAGAATTCGCGAATTCTGCATTCTACATAAATATTCAGTACTTTAGCCGACTGAATTGTCTTTTTAATCGGCTATTTTATAGCTTCAAAAACAATTTAGTCTACTATTTTATATTTTAATGGACTGAAAGTGTATTGGTTTGCTACATTTACATCCAAACTTTCCAGTCCATTAGATTCAATTGAAAAGAGGTTTAAGCTTTCGAAAAAGTTTTATAAAGTCAATTCACCCCCCCTCTTCTTGGCTAAACTCACCATTTCAAAACTAACAATCTGTAGTAGCAACAAAACACTGGTTAGTTCACTCAAACACAACATAACAGTTAAAACACAAAAATATACCTCCTACATCAACAATGGGATGTATGGAATAATAAACCCTAACTAAGCCCTTAGTTGGCATCTTATCGTTAAACTTCATCAGGGTCTCCACCACCTCCGTATCGGCTAGCGACAACTTCTCCTTTTTCATATCCTTATAACACCAAGGGTTGTCAATCCAGCTAAATGGGAACTTAGTGCTCCTATCATCATTGTAAAAGTAGGAATGCCTAGGCTCCTTAACTACCACTTTAAAAAATCCATCTTTGAAGTGCTTAAACAATTGAGTAAAAGCCTTCAGTCTGCTTATTCCTAGCGGCTTATCAACGAGCAGCCAGGTAGTTGGACTCTTGGGCCGAGTATCATAAAAATACAAGAAAGATTGAGGAGATGGCTGCAAATACAACGACCGAAACAGCACCCGGAAAGCTTGGAGATATGCCCAGCTGTTTGGATGCAACTGAGTAGCGGCGACATTCAGCAAGCGTAATAACCCCATTGTGAAGTTATCGAAGGGCAGCATCACGTACAACTATGAGAAATGGCATATATACATGTAGAAAAACCCCTCAAAAGCCCCCTCTTGGCCATGGCATACGCAATCGATGGCGCTAACTCTCTCCAAGGCCACAATATCACTTCTGACACTCCTCTCGAAAAAGGGTATGCAATTTAGCCAATATTTTAGTAGCCAAGACCATCTGAATAAAGAATGATGGGTTCGCACATCCTCGGCCACCCATCCATATCCAACCCTTGCCGGCAAGCTACTCTCCGCTATCTCCTCCGGTGGATCCTCCTTTGTCTCAGTAGTCACCTCCATTGGGATCCTCCCTTCACCAGCTAACTGACCACTAACCCCATTCCCTGACCAGCTACTACATGCTTCCCCTGTATGTTCACTCCCACTACTCGGACTAGACGTAGACACGCTACCACTAACACTTGACATACCTTTTCGAATTATTAAGATGACGGCAGAAACAATGGACGTATCGGACATATCTCATGCACACAAATCACTTTTCTCAAAATTTTTGCAAATGAACCAAGGTGAACAAATATTTCTCATCACTTATATTTATAGCCAACATTTGAACCACTACAAGTTTTCCCACACAAAAAAAAAATGAGCAAGCGAAACGTCACGACGAATGCGAAGCGTCACAGGTCTTAAAATGGATATGCAAATTCCTCTGATAGGACTCCTGACAGTTGACACCCCTCCACCTACCTCCATCGCTTCTGACATTAGTCTTAGCAATGTTCCTCACATTTCAAGACTAGGGGAGTACCATACCATACCATACCATACCAAGAAGTATTTTTTTCTTGATGAGAACTATAAAAACAAATAGGCAAATTGCCACGACAACCAGCATTGCCAAAAATCACCAAACCGACATGTTGGACATACATCGCAAGCACTAATACAACTCGTTACTTACCCCAAACTAATAAACATCCAAACCTTCAACGCGATATCTATCTCGCCAAAGGCCGGAGGACTAATGTACTATACTTAGGCGGACTCGGATAACTATACAGCCAAAACCGCCTAGGTATAGTGATAGAGGCCGTACCCCACCAAATTAAAACATATTAAATGCAGTATATGAAAGTGAACCAAGTCGTCTCCCAACGACCAATATTTTCATTCAAAGCAAAATTTCCAGATGAACACAACAATAACACAAGGGGGGCTTTGGCAGATTTACGGATGCAACGCACAATTGAAAACTTCAATGCAGATGTGTAAAATTAATGTAAAAATAGCGTTGATTGTTTGCTTCAAATGAACATCCACCAATCACAGATTACAACTCAAAATTGTTATATTAACTCTAATGAGACCCGAATTAATTACTAAGCGCAAATGAACTCGAACTCAAGTGCAATTAAGCAAAGCACACAACCATGAATCTGCTACAGTTCACTAAGCATGAACACATAATGATTCCACTCTGCAAATTAAGCAAAAACAGAACGGTTTCTTCACTTAAACCCAACGCAAATTCAAAATTGAGAGATTAACATAACTCCACCGAACAAAACAATAATCTCAAGGTTTCAATCCATTCTCTGCAAAGAATCAACACACAAATTTATTTCCTCATGAAATCCGAATAAGGCTTAAACATAAATTTTGATTCAACCATCCAAATGAGTGCAAATTGATGTAGAAAACCTAAATTGGTGTAGGAATCGAAAATGAGCAAGGAAAGAAAGGGGCAACAACGAAAACAGCAACAAAAAAATGAGAATACTTCAATATAAATTTTACCCAAACGGTAGAAAACGTTAATACAACTTCAATGTGCTGTCCAAGGCTCATAAAACGTGAAAAACCAATGGAAAACGTGAAAAATTCGCTTGTGCCACCATGGGTCACCTTCCAAAGCTTAATAACAACAAAAATGGAGGTTTGAGAGAGTGTGGAAAAAGAAGGAGCGGCTGGTCTCCCCCATGCAGACCTAATTTCGTGGTCATATCACCCCTGCCACTCAGAATTACAAAACTGCCATTATGAGCTGCAGAATTACAAAAATGCCACTCTGGGCCTTAAATGTTGACCCATTGACTTTGCTGACGTGGAAATGACATGGAAATGATGTGGAAATGATGTGGCGACTCTCTTCAACTGAATATTGACATCCAAGCTCCAAAATTGCTTCACCCAAATACCTAAAAATAATTAAAAACAAAAATTAGGCCAAATAATGTGAAATTAGTCCAAATTCGGAACAGTGGCCCAATAAAGCCCAACAGATGAAAAACACTCTAAAGATGAACAATTAAGCACTAATCAATTGTCTAATGGGTACACAAAGGCTAGTGGAATGGAAGAAAATAATGACTCATCATATAGTCCCACAATAGAAACAATAGATGAATAATCGGTTAAACAAGATCACATAGCAGACTAGGTCGCCTGCTATAAAGTGTCATGTTGTAATATAGAGTTGTTAACTTCGAACTTAAGCTTCTCACAGACGCTCAGATTTTGGGCTCAGCCCAGGCCCATAGAGAATCTGGATATTGGCCCAAAATGACTCAAAAAAGAACCCAACCCATAAGAAGGGGCAGACACATTTAATGATTCTATAAATACGTGTGAACCCCAACAATTAAAGGTACGCTTTTCATTAATTCCCTAATCTGAGATTTTACTTTTGAGAGCTTTTGCTGACTTGATCGTCGGAGCCATTTCCGCAGGTAACCCCTTAGGGGTCCAAATCGCTTACGTTAGGAGACGACATGTACAAGTCAAGAAGGAGCCAGTTCGAGAGGTCAAGGATTGAGGTAAGGCATTACTCGTGTCCCCTGACATCTCTTATTTGTTTTCGCAGGAACATTCCTCTAACAAGTTAGTCATCTGGACTTCTAGAAAATATTTTTTTATTTGAACACGGTCAAAGGAGTTTGACTGAATTCTCCATTCGAGCATAATCCTTCTATACAATGTGTACATTTTAATGGACCCCGATTTGATGTGTTTCCCTTATTTCTCCATTGTTGGTCGTATTGTTGATCGTCTTGTCTACTTGTGATGAAGGATTCTCTTGTTCCTTTTTAAGATTATTGAATATGGTGTGAGTTGATTAAGAAAGCTAAGTGAAATTCCCACTGGACATTAAGATAGCAAGCTATCTAGATGTGAAGGTTCCTTTCACAAAGCTTAAGAGAAGAAGATGATGCATTGATTCAAAACAAAAAGGAAATGGAAAACACATAAACCATAGAAAACCAAGAATAATTAAAAGAAGAAGAAAACATAAAATGGAAAGGAAAGAAATGGTAAAAAAATGTGAGAAGCACGCCACTACAAGGCTAGGCTAGAAGCCATGGCAACCTTGAAGATGAGTGGATGTGTGCCGCCACTTGCTATGCAAGATAAGGCTTAAAAGTTTCACTCCGAAGGGAGGAAACTCTCACAAATGGTTGAGACACAAGAGTGTTTTTACTTCAAAATGTTCAACCCTTTTACATGTCTAGGATCACCCCTTATATAGAAGAGTTTAGGGGCCTCTAAGCAAATAAAAGATACCTAAGGATGTCTCTACAAAAACCTAACCTTAGCTTCTAGAAACTAGGTCAAATAAGGTTACAAAAATGAGAGACAAAAGAGCTAACTATTGTGTGTGCAAGGGTAATTTCGTTATAGCACAAAAGGAGACAAAGAATGTATCTCATATGTCTCCAAAAAGAGGCCAAAGTGTGCTAAAAACAAAGGAGACCAAAGGTACATAGGTACACTTGCTTCATGCCTTTTACTTTATGCTTTATGCCTTTGCTTTACTCTCTCCTCCACATCATTTATGCTCCCCAATCACCATGCGCCACCTAGCATTGCTTTCTTACTCCTAATTAACCTACAAAGCAAATAAACATAGATTAGATTGTTGGCTTAAGTCAAGTCAACTATAGTCAACAAGTCAAACCTAGTCAAAGGTCAACAAGTAAACTAAAGTTGATTCAACTAAGTCAACTTAGGGAATCAAAAATAATAAACACAAATGAAAGGGATGAAGGATTAGTGAACTTCCTTTCTAAACATGCTTAGTCTTCTTAAGCATGTGCCTTCATCCTTGGTTGGGGTCAATCTTTCATCATCCTCCCCTTCTTGGAGAGAATTGACCATAAATTCTTGAAGCCTTTGTGGATGGAACTTGACTTGATTTGGGGGAGGATTTGCGCCTCCCTTTTATGAGGTTTTGTTCCATCCTTTCTAAGGGTATTACCCCTAGCTTTGGTTAGGCCATCTTTATTTTCTAGACTATTCTTCCTCTCTTGCTTGTGTTTGGGCCTTCCTTTTTGGCTTGGGAAGAGAAGGAAGGGTGATGTACATCTTGATTTGGAAGAATTTTTTTGTAGGCAAGTAACACCTTGGTGAAAGCTTGCCCCTTTTCTTTTTCTTCTTTATCTTTTCTTATTATATTTCTATCCTTATTAACTTCTTGAGGTGATAGAGGTTGTAAAGTGGTCTTTTTCCCATTTATGAAGAAAATGTATTGGTTGGTATGACCATCATGTAAAGTTTGTTTATCAAATTGCCATGGCCTACCTAGTAAGATATGTGTGACTTCCATGGGAACAACATCACATAGCACCTCATCTTTGTAGCTTCCTATAGAGAAGTTAATTAGGACTTGTTTATTGACATCTATTTCTCCCTCGTTACTTATCCAAGCAAGCTTGTAGGGCTTAGCATGAGGAATGGTCTCTAAGCTAAGCTTTTTCACCAACCTTGTGCTAGCTACATTGGTACTACTTCCTCCATCAATAATTAGAGAGCAAATCCATTTGTTAATTTTGCATCTAGATTGAAAAATGTTTTCTCTTTGAGTTGGCTCAAGCTCACTTTGATCTTGACCTATCATGCGCCTTAATAACATAGCGTCTTTCTCAAAAAATTTAGTTTTACTAGAAGAAGAAGATTCTTTTGAAAGAGAATGGGGAGATGAGTGTTCACTTTCAACATCATTACTCTTCTTTAAGATAATGGTCCTCTTGGTTGGGCAATTTAAAGCAATGTGATTATAACCCAAACATTTAAAACATTTAATGGAACTTGATCTTGAAGAAGTGGAATGGTGAATGTGATCACTTAGTGACTTACTTTTACTTGGTGGTTCTTGATGAGAGTTAGAAGGGAACTTATCATGTTTCTTTCTATCCTTTCCCTTCCATGAGTGATTAAAGTAGTGGTTGGGTGAGTAACTCTTCTTTGCCCTTCTTTTTCTTTTCAATTGAATTTCAATCCCAAGGGCAAGTGTGAAAACATTTTCAAGAGTGGAGTACTCATACAACTCTACTTGGTCTTGTATGTCTCTCCTAAGACCACTCACAAATCTTTTTATTTTCTCTTTGTTAGTTTCTTTTATTTCAACACTATGCATTTAAGACTCTAATTCTTTAAAGTACTCACTCACACTCATAGAACCTTGGTGAAGCCTTTGGAGCTTCAAAAGAAGTTCCTTCCTATAGGAGGGAGGAACAAATATAGCGCGCATAAGAGTTTTAATGTCCATCCAAGAAGCAGCGGGTGGCCCTTGGTCATAATTCTAACAAACTTTATGCCACCAAGTATTGGTATACTCCAAAAATCCTAAAACTACTAGATCAACTTGTGCTTGATCCTTTACATGATTTTCATTGAAAATTTGATCAACTTTAGCTTCCCAATCAAGGAAGATTTTAGGATCACTTCCTCCATAGAACTTAGGAATCTTTGGAGTTTGCTTCTCTTGTGATGGGTTGCGCCTATAATGCCCTTTTTCCTAGCCTCTCTTTCTTGCTCTTTAGCTTCAAGCCTTTGAATGTGCTCTTAGATTCTTAGGTCACTTTGCTCCTTGTCTTTTCTCAATTGTTCAAAGGCCTCCTTCCTAGACAACTCCAAATCCCGAAGCAATCTCATCAATGTATTATTTTTGTTTGGTGTAGGTGCATTTGATGAACTTGCCATGATTCCTACAACAAAAACACTTAAATCCGAGACAAAATAAATGGATTAGAGGTTAGACAACATGAAAACCGAGACCAAATCGAACCCAAATTGTAACCCAAGTGTTTAGATCACTCTCCCAAAGTAACAAGGCAAGGCTAGCACTCAAAATCCACCAAAGGAGTGAAGCAAACACTTTTAAAAACTTGTTCAAAACCTTTCAAATGCAAGACAAGTGATTCGGCCACAACATCCCAAGAGTTTCAAGAAAAGAAAACTACTAAGACACAACAAAGAACACCTAGTGACAAGCAAGAAAAGCACAAAAACAAGAAAGTTTAACTTCTAAGGAATTTTTTTTTTTCAAAGACAAAACTTGAACAAGACTAAAGCAATGAAAAACACTTTTAAAGACTCTATGGAAAGCATTTGAACAAGCCAAGAATATACCTCAAATTATGCATACACCAAGAAAGATCATAACCAAGTTAAAGCATGGAACTAATTTGCCAATATCACCCAAAATCCAAGTATAAAATTTGGTAGCATAACACCTAGTAAAAATGGCCAAATGGATTCACCAAGCAACACATTAGCTCTCTTCCAAACTGTTTTTGGTCATGAAAATAATTTTTCTTTTCAAAACTAGGTACTTAAGATGATGAGAAGGATATTTTAGGGTGTCTTGAACACTTAGTTCCTTAAAATTAGGTCAAAATCAATTTCAAGGAGCATGCTACAATGAAAGGCATAGATCTCATGCAATAGCTCAAATACTTAGAAACAAGAATAAGAAAACTCAAAGAAGCATATGACATATGACTCAAGCAAAAGTTAGACACATTTAAAGACTCAACATGACATACACAAAGACACAAACATGTAGCTATCATGCATTTAAACTCATGGATTTGAGAATCAAAGAGTAAGCATCAAAAAACATGTTATCCAACCACATTTAGGAGTAAAAGAGTCACAAAACCGAAGCCAAAATTGCCACAACATAACCTGAAAACGTTGTTTTCCGTATTCTCGACAGCTAGACCTTTGCTCACTCATTTGATCATAACTCTCTCCACAAAACTCCAAATGCGTTAATTCTCTTTATGTTAGAAACTAGACTCACAGAGCTTTCTTTTGATATAAAGAACGTTACTTTTGGACCACTGAGCTAGCTGCAGTATTTTTTTCAAAAACGCACACGTTGCTGCCAGCACTGTTTTTATGTGGACCATTCAAAGATAGCTACACAAGACAAGGTTAGAACATGAAAACACCATATTCAAGGACAACCAAAGCTCTAGATACCAAATGATGAAGGATTCTCTTGTTCCTTTTTAAGATTATTGAATATGGTGTGAGTTGATTAAGAAAGCTAAGTGAAATCCCCACTGGACATTAAGATAGCAAGCTATCTAGATGTGAAGGTTCCTTTCACAAAGCTCAAGAGAAGAAGATAATGGATTGATTCAAAAACAAAAAGGAAATGGAAAACACATAAACCATAGAAAACCAAGAATAATTAAAGGAAGAAGAAAACATAAAATGGAAAGGAAAGAAATGGTAAAAAAATGTGAGAAGCACGCCACTACAACGCTAGGCTAGAAGCCATGGCAACCTTGAAGATGACTGGATGTGTGCCGCCACTTGCTATGCAAGATAAGGCTTAAAAGTTTCACTCCCAAGGGAGGAAACTCTCACAAATGGTTGAGACACAAGAGTGTTTTTACTTCAAAATGTTCAACCCTTTTACATGTCTAGGAGCACCCCTTATATAGAAGAGTTTAGGGGCCTCTAAGCAAATAAAAGATACCTAAGGGTGTCTCTACAAAAACCTAACCTTAGCTTCTAGAAACTAGGTCAAATAAGGTTACAAAAATGAGAGACAAAAGAGCTAACTATTGTGTGTGCAAGGCTAATTTCGTTATAGCACAAAAGGAGACAAAGAATGTGTCTCATATGTCTCCAAAAAGTGGCCAAAGTGTGCTAAAAACAAAGGAGACCAAAGGTACATAGGTACACTTGCTTCATGCCTTTTACTTTATGCTTTATGCCTTTGCTTTACTCTCTCCTCCACATCATTTATGCTCCCCAATCACCATGCGCCACCTAGCATTGCTTTCTTACTCCTAATTAACCTACAAAGCAAATAAACATAGATTAGCATGTTGGCTTAAGTCAAGTCAACTATAGTCAACAAGTCAAATCTAGTCAAAGGTCAACAAGTCAACTAAAGTTGATTCAACTAAGTCAACTTAGGGAATCAAAAATAATAAACACAAATGAAAGGGATGAAGGATTAGTGAACTTCCTTTCTAAACATGCTTAGTCTTCTTAAGCATGTGCCTTCATCCTTGGTTGGGGTCAATCCTTCATCAACTTGACTTGAACATATCTGTTTGGTCCTCTTCCTTTTATTTTCTAGTTGTTATCTCATCTGCCTCAATATGCAAGATGGTTTAGGTCTGAACTTTAGTCATATTTCTTGGAGGTCGTTGAATAAGGACTTTCCTAGCGGTTTGGACCCACAATGATATTATGAATTCATCCATGAACATGTCTTCATCGGGCTGAAGCACTACAACGGTTACCATTGAGAAGTGCTTCAGATAATCCTTTAACATATCCTACGACCTTTGTCGAACATCGAAAATGTTGCTATGTTTGATTGCTTTTAGGCTTGCTAGCTTAGAATTGCGCCGAGAAGAGTTTCACAAAATATTTAAAACAACTTATTGACTTGCCCATGAGTTAGCTAAACTAGTCTAAAACGGTCCCTAATAGAGTGTCGGTGAAGACCTTGCACCTAACACCTTCAAAAGCCTCGTTGATCAACATTTAAGCCTGATGAAAGTAACTTCTCAATTATTAGCAAAATCCTCATTCAATCAGATGAAAGTTTCTAAATTTAACCAAAGTAACTTCTCAATTAAAATTTAAAAACCATTAGACTCATATATTGTTATGTTATGTAGATTTCATTGTGCTAACTTGCAACAAAGTAAAAATCATTACTTTTACTAGATTAAGAACCAAAAGACATAGATAAAATAAATCACAACAAGAACAAAAAAAAAAATTATTCATCTAACCTCATAATCCAATTAAGAAATTACAATTGAAATAATCCTTGAAGCTTAGCCCTTCATGGAATGCAAAATAAAATAAAAATAAAAGAAGAGAATGGGAGAGATACAAGGAAATTAGGCCTCCCTAAGGGTTCCTAAACTCCGAAGTGTCGAACTTCTCTTTCTACTTCCCCTTGGTCTCTTTATATAAGACATGGATTGGGTTTTTCTGTTGCTAAAATCTCTCAAATATCTTTTAAAATAAAGATAAAGATAATTATTTATCTTTATAGAGATTATGAATATTTAAAAATATTTGGAGAGATATAGACTATTTGACAAATATAGTTGGTTGATAATTTTTTATATAATTAAATAAATTAACTATTTAAAGATATTTGATAAATTATCACCAAATAATATTTGCATTAATTTTCTCAAATCAACCCTTTGTAATCTCCTCCAATTATCTTATAAATAATCCAATATCTTTAAGATATATTTGTTTGTTGTGGAGATTTAAAAACATTTAAGAAGATCTTGTCATATTTAAAAGATTTGGTAGTTATTATCTTTTGATATTTTATGACATAATTAAATAAGATAATTATTTGAACATATCAAATAAAATATCTAAGGGTATATTTTTTCAAATTATCTTTTATCATAAAGATAGAGAAAACCACAAGGTCAAATTTTTGTTGTCCGTTTCCTCTTCTCTACTTCGCCAAACTTCTTCACTTTTTGAAGCTTTTCACGCTTTCTTCATGCAATGCCTGACTTGGATTTTTGTGATTGTGTTAATTTTTCTTGGATTTATCTTTAAGGTGCCATGAAGCTTTAATCAATATATTTTCACACCTCCATGAGCTCAACTTAGTTGTAGCTACACTAACACACCTCAAAATATCCAAAGAACATTTATGCAACTAAAAAACTATTTTTAACATGTTTTTGTATCTCATGCTCAATAAACCCAATTATAAGAAATCCCAATTAAATCAATCTTTTAAGAACAAAAATTTAATTAAATTCCCAAAATTAAACAATTGAGGGCAAAAATATGAACTCATCAGAAATCCTGACCATTCGACATTATGTCTTCTTCCCTTGAAAGGTTCTTTTGCAAAGCTTCTTGTAGCTCCTTGTTTTGCTTTCTAAGCTCTTCAAAGTTCCTCCGCTATTTGCTTAATGTGGTCGATTTGACCATTGTTGTTTGTCATCACTACGACACAGTTGTTCTGATGTTCGCCAATATCAACTATCTACTATCGTTCCTTTTGGTTGTAGCAAACTATTTCATCATACCCTATAGTGGGTGTCAAATGTTCCTATCTAAGATGAAGTAGAAACCTAGAACGGAGACACTTATCTTTAACTGATCTTTTTCTCTTTCTTTAATGTTTTAATCTCTTTATATTCTCTCTCATTCTATTTTTCTTTTTTACCCCTTTTGTAGGAGAAGTATCCCTTGCTTTATGGAAGGTCAACCTCCGCTTTCTTTGTATCGTCTAGGCGGTTTACTTGACCCATGATCAGTCACTATAGTAACTTCCTATGATCTTTGCGACGTTAGCGTAGGGAGTGGTGTTAGTGGGTAGTAAGTCTCATCATGTAGCGCTTTCCCTTAGTTTCTTAGCTATAGTTATACCCAACTATGTCGTCCTACACTGATGTCTCACTCCTATATCCAATAGATGATGTCAATTTTCCTCTAGCACAATCCTAGACCTCGCCTTAGGACTGATACACGGATCACAACCACCTAGGCTCGAACTTTCATCAACAATAGAAGTGTGGAGCCTTAACCAGTCGCTCCATATTGCCACCTAGACCAATTTACAAATCACACCCCCATAGGCTCGAGCTTGCATCAACATTGGAAATGCGGATCCTGAACTAGTTGCTTCATATCGCTCGATACAAAAATCACCTAGTAAATGAACTATGTGATTGAACACTTAAAATTGAGAGTCAAACATTCTCATATGAAAAAAATAATAAATAAAATTTTAAAAAAGAATAGAAATAATCAAATATGATAACTAAACAATATTTGATTTATTGAAATTGATAAAATACCATTTGGACATAACCATACAAAAAAAAAGGTGTAATCAAGATTGTGATAAGAGACAAAGTACCTTGGAGATGCGGGTAAATTTCGTGTACATAGAATAAGTTAATAATTAAAAAGGATGAAAAAAAATGTGTTGTGAAATATATATATATATATATATATATATATATATATATATATATATATATATATATATATATATATATATATATATATTTCAGGTTATCTAACAAATTACAAGTACTTTATTAATTTAAACATAAATGAAGATGGAAATGAGTATTGAAATGAAGATGGGAATTTAGACGAAATTTATATATACTGATCTCTATAAATTTCAAATAAAAAAATGAATATTTATCTATATCCCGACTATATCTAAATAATGTGAAGATTCTTTGTCAGAATAGGCAAGTTTCAAATAATAATCACAGATATGGATTTATTTCACTACTTTTTTTTCCTATATAACACATAAAACACAAGACAAGTATCACCGAAGAAAAAGTGCAAGGGAAACATAAGATGGAAGGACAATTCTTACACAGGTTGAAGGAGAATTCGAAAATTTCTGAAGACTCAAAGGCATTTTTACTGAAACAAGTTCTAAGTGTATGTTTGGTACCATGTGTCATGACTTATGTGTACGTTATTCTTAAAGGCCAAACTACAACTTAATAAAGAAAAAAAAAATTGAAAAGGAAGACCAAGAAGCTTGAAAGAAAAATGCTGATAGCATACACTATATAGTAAGGTGCTATTAATTGGACTATATTTTTTCCATTTCTAAAATAATGATACCTTAAATCGTTATCTGGAGCTTTTTCTTATTTTTGTATTCCATGCTCCTTAATGTTAACTCATGTTCAACTGTTTATGTATTTTGTTTAGAGCATAAGAAGACAGACGCGTAACATTCATTGTTTCACGCGGAAGGACAAGGACACGTTTTTTTCTTTTCCTTTTTTTACATTTTTTCTTGAATTATTCGTTATATTTAATTTTAACTTCATTTTCTTTCTCCTACTTACCCCTTTTTCTCCTCAATTTCTCTTTCTCAAATTCATAAGGAATCCTGCGTAGATGGGACACATGGAAGGAAAGAAGCATAAGCAAATATATAAAAACTCATGTGTTATTAAATCTATAATTCCATAACTCAATTCAACTTAAATATTTTATGTTTTAGATTTATTTTATAATTTTCAAGTCAATCCAATCTAACTCAATTCTCTATAGAATTGATGATTCAATTAATCAAAATTATTAGTTTTAACAATATTATAACTATTATATCATTTACTCTATTATTTTATTAATTATATATATTTATATTTAAATGTTAAATTATTTCATTTTTTAATGTAATAAAGAAAGTTGTGAAATTACAAACTTCCACAAATTTTAACTAAAGATTCAAAACCTATGCCAAATGACAACTTAATTAAGATTGAATTAGGTTGAATCTGGTTTAATAAAAAGAAAAAAAAAATCAATCTATCTAACCCAACTCAAATTTCTTTTAATCAGATTAAATAATAGATTTGTCCAAACCTTCAAACCTTCGATTACCAAAAACTAACGCGCAGGCAAAGAGGCTTGGGAAGACAAAAGCATCGGTAAACATTGAATGGCACACCAAAGGTAACATTTGATTGCTTCCAACTAGTGGTGGATGAACTCGCATAATAATACATCAGTGAAAACTGAACTGCGAAAACAAACACTGAGGAACCGGTGAACATTGTATCTATTTATAATACAATTGAAAGGATCACAAAAACCAAGTTTCTACACGTGACATCTTCTCAGCAATTTTCCATTCAAAATTCAAATATTTTTTACCTCTTTAAGTATTTCTTACATGTGTCTTTTCCTCATCTTGCCACGTATGCAACTCCACTTTTCATCTCTCTTCCGTATCAAACTCTTCCATCTCTTTCTCACTTTCCACCTCTCTCACTTTTTTCTAAAAGTCTCTTCACTTTCCATCTCTCAAACCTGACGGAGGAACATGCTTTTGTATTTTATTGATATACTCTATATATAGAGCAAAATATAACAAATATCAAGTATAAAATATTTAGAATATCTCACTCCTAATCTAAAATAATAACAAATTTCTAAAACTGAAACATATCTCTAAAACTGAAATATTTTCTAAAAACTAATTTAAATAAAAAAGATATTAAGTAATATTCTCAACAAAACCCTACCATCTCTTTCTCACTCTCCACCTCTCTGCCGCCTCAAACCCTACCATTCACTTTCCGTCTCTCAAACCCTACCATCTCTTTCTCACTCTCCACCTCTCTGCTGCCTCAAACCCTACCATTCACTTTCCATCTCTCAAACCCTACCATCTCTTTCTCACTCTCCACCTCTCTGCCGCCTCAAACCCTACCATTTCTTTATCATTTCTTCTTCTCTCACCATTGGCTTATTTGACCACTTCTTGGAAGGTTATGATCTTTTTTGTGTAGATGATTATTTTTATGTAATTTCCAACTTCGTTTTTGTTTATTTTTGAGTTCTTCGATCACTACTTTGTAAGGTTTTGATTTTTTTTTTTTGTAGATGATTATTTTTATGTATTTTCCAACTTCGTTTTTGTTTATTTTTTGGTTATTCTAACACTACTTGGTCAGGTTTTGTTTTTTTTTGTTTCTATATTTTTTTTGTAGATTGTTTTTTTTTGGGTTATGCCTTCACTAACAAAGAAGACTGGAGAAGTCTTCGAGTCCAAAGATCAGGTTTTGGTTATGCCTTCACCATTTACTGCTTTTATATTTTTTTGTTCTTGATTTACGTTGTTCATTGTTTGTGCCTGTATGCCTTCAACGGACATCACGCTATCAACCAGAGTGACGAAGAGCTATCAAAGAGCTTTGATGTCCAAAATCAAGACTGAAAAAGATAAATATCTTTAAAAGGTTTGATTTTTAAAAAGTTTAATGTTTAAAACAGAAAGATGAAGATCACTTCTCTGTTTTTCAAAAGGTTTAATTTTTATTATTCTATGTCTTCTCCTTCCTCTCTTCTCTTTCCTCTCTTCCCTCTTTCATTTTCTTTTCCTTTTTTTTATTGCATAATATGTCTTTGTTTTTTTTGAATATTTTCATTTTCATTTAATTCATTGTGATTTGTTCAGGATATATGTGACTTTTTTTTCAGGACATCTTAGGATACATGTGATTTTTAATTTTAGAACATCTTAACTTTACTTTTGTTTTTGAGATTCAGAAAATTTTCAGGAAGGAGAAAATCAAAGAGCTCTTGAAGTCCAAAATCAATACTGAAAAAGGTAAATATCTTTAAAAGGTTTGATTTTTAAAAAGTTTAACATTTAAAACAGAAAGATGAAGATCACTTCTCTATTTTTTTCAAAAGGTTTAATTTTTAATAATGTCGTGTGTTTTTTTTTTTTTTGTACGTGAGTGTTTCTTCTATCTTCTTATTATAATGAAATGAAAAAGATAAGAAGAAAGTAGGCTGTGGGAAGGAAAGGCATTCTCCACTTTTGATTTTGTTTGGTTGTTGATGAAAGGTTAATGGAATGAGGTAAAACCAAATTATTATTACAATAATTCTCTTTTTTTTTTCTCATTTCTTTTGTTAGTTTCACTTGAATTCAATGATTTTAATGTATTGTTGGCTTTGTGTAGTGCAGATATAAAAAAACAAATCTGAATTGAATTGAGGTGCAAGAAATATTTGAAAAAAAAGTAGGAGAAGTATGAAGAGGCCAAAGGTCTCTGTTAATCAGAAGCATTTTCAAAGGTTTGATTTTTATCATTGATTACTTTCTTCTGTAAAGCTTCTTCCATTTTATTACCTTCAATAGTTTTAGAATGCATCCTACCATTCCAAATGTTCACGGTTACACCTTTTAAGCCAAGTCAACCTTTTATCAAAAATCTTTTTTTTAATCTCTTCATGCATTTGCAAAGTTTGCATTTAGTAGCATTTGTTGCAATTCTTTGCTGGTCTCATTTCTAACACTGGTATTTTGATTTCTTTGTTTCTCTTCCTTTTTTACTGTCTTCAATTGGTTTTGCTGTGGAAATTACTCGGTATCACCTTGATTTGTAACCTAAGGTCTTTATTTTCCCTTTTCAAGTTTTATTTTGGTTTTTCATTTCTAATTTCTAATCTTTAGAATCTTATTTTTTCATTACTTTGCTTATAATTATGGTTGTGAACTCAGATGATAAAAGATTCTTGAAAGATGGAAAAGTTTCTTCATCTTTGAAGAGGTAATTGTTGGAACAAGCACCGAAAAGTATCTTGCAGTAATTTTGGAAGACCTCTTACAGTAGTGTTAAAAAATTGAAAAATTATTATTTTTTCTCTCTTTTGGCAACACCATTTGAATGCATAATATTAAACAAAATATAAAACATCAAATTTTCGAAAATTTTATCTATAACCAATATAATTATGAATACTATTATAATTATAATATTATAATTTTAGTTAACACTTATAATTGGCTAAACCTTTTTTCTCTAATTATTAATTTTATTAAATATTTAATATTTAATTAAGATTAATAAAATTATTAATTAGTATTATTAATACCATGAATTAATAATATTATTTATTGTTAATATCATTCTTCATTATTGATAATTAACAATAAACATTGGTACTATTAATAATATTATTATCTTTTTTAATATTATTATTTAAATAAAAATTTATTTTATTATATTTTGTTAAAACTTTTACTACTACTTTTTAAATAGGCTAAGTTCTGTACTTACATGCGAAATTGAAATTTATTTCTCTCTCAAAGTTCATATAAATATTCTCTAAAACCTACTGCCTACACACCCATATATTTCCCATATATTTCTTACTATTTCTATTTGAATTCAACTGGTTATAACGAGGCAAAGATGTTTTCTGCAAGTACATCATATATGAGTGAAGAGTTATGTCCTGGATAGTTGACTTGGTATTTGTGTGAATGAGCCATGTGTCAATAAAATTCTATTGCTCATAAGCTTTTTCATTTATGGCCTGAAGTTATTCATCATATAATGATCACATGTAGTAAGATATTAAATATATAATTCATATTCTTAAAGTTTAAACTTCTATCCAATTAATTTAATTAAAATGAGATACAAATTGAAAACTTTATTTGGATTTTAAAGGATTCAAAACCGTGTTCATTATGAGTAGTTTATTCAAACAGATTTATTTATGTTCATTTCGATTTACATTATTTTTATGCAAAGTATCTCTTTGGTTTGGGAATTAACATTTTATTGTTCAATTTTTACCTTTGAATGAGATGTCGATGAAATTTTATAAAGTCAAATAATATCAAATAAATAAATAACAATGAAATACTAATTATTATGATTATTCTAATACAAATTGATAGAGGGTGGAAGGACTTTGTTTTTAAGAACATATTGGTCGAAGGTGACGAGTATTTTTTGAAGTAGACATAACAAAAGAATCAACAATATGTTTACCTTATATGTGAAATTTTTACCAAATTGTGGTAATCCTGCCTTAGACAATATTGTAATATTTTGGAAGACTAAATATTGGAAGATTATGTTTGACAATTGATATGAAACAATTATGATGATATTTACTTTATATAATTATGTATGTATTGTGTTGGGTTACATATTTTATATTGTTTTATCTATTCAAATATAACACGTTTGTTTGAAAATTTGATTTTGACATCTTATTGAATATTCAGTGATAAATAATTTTATGTTTATAATTCTTTATAAAAGTTTTGACATCTTATTGAATTGATTTTGACATCTATTGAATATGTCATTTACTTTGATAACTCTTAAACTTTTTAAAACATTGACTTTTATTTAACTGAAATATAAAAGTGATTTTTAAAAATATATATTAAGGTATTTTTATTTAATTATAATATAAAAATGACTTTTGAAAATATATATTAAGATATTTATATGATAAGATTAACTGAAATCACGTTTAGTTAACTATCATTCAACATCAATTTTAATTTTAGTTAAACCTATTGTATTTTAATTTATACTAATTCATTTGAATTAAAGATACTATATTTAATTTTTTATTATAATTAATGTATTAGTTACTGTTGTTTAAAATTTGTTCATTTATTGTGGTTGTCAAATAACTAAAATTCATATATGAAATGGGAAAAAGTTCCTTATATATAATGTGAGGTTGCTGATGAAGGACCGTCTCGGATTTGGGGTGAAAATTCGTCTGGAACGAAAATGGGTATGAACCCTAAAACGAAAAAGGGAAAAAAATGGAAGACGTCGATTTGGGGGTTTTCAGAACGGGAGGAAATCACGCCACTTGGAGGAGGTTTCAAGATAAGTGAGGAAGATCCGCCACTTTGAGTCGGAGATTCAAAGATAAGGATCGGTGGTTCTGAGGAGAACCTCGAGACTTGAGAGAAAACTCAAATTTTCAAATAACTCAAAATCTGAATACAAAAGTGTGTCACAAGGGCTTATATACTATGGGTCGAAACACCAAAGGCCTAACACAACTAAAGGTCCGATAAAGCCCAAACAAAAACATTACAAAAATTATAAAAGAGTTCATGTTCTAAAATCTGAAGCTAATATGAGATCTCTTTTAAGGTCTTGGACATGATTCCATCTTTTAGCACTTTATTACCTACAACCAAACACACAAACATAAATGCTGAAAGCATACAAAACTAGAATAATCTAAAGACAAAAATAAAATGCTATCAAAATATGATATTGGAATCATGGAAGAGGCCAATCTCTTATTATCAAGGTGCTTGGAGGTTATCCTCCGGGATCAAAGATAAACCTATAGAACACATCAAAGAGTTTCAACACAACTATAATATCCACAGTGAAACAAAAAGGAAAACAACCCCTAGTAATTAGAATAGAAAAAGAGTGTCCCTGAAATCCCTTAGGATTTGCATGATAGGACAAACACACAAGCAAATGATTAAAGTCGGGTTCATGTTTTGCCCATGTTGTTGTTGCTTTTTCTATCATCTTTTCTTCACCCCACTGCTTATGCCATTGCTCCTTAATGTATAAGTCTTCCCTAGGCATTAAGACAAAAGGGGAGGGGTTAGTAAGTGTTCCCAATGAAAATGCAAAATGATGATGTAAATGGGAACAATAATTTAATGCATTATCATCCCCCTTGAAGGATTCCATTTCAACCATGCATGTCAGGGGTGTGAGGAGAGACTCCTTCTCATGTTTCTTTCTTTGTTCTTCTTCTTCCTTTTTTGGTCGCTCTTTTAGCTCTTTTTCTTTTCTTCCTCTAAGCTCTTTCATCTTTTGTTCTCTTTCTCTCATCTCTAGCTCTTTTCTTTCTCTTTGTTTTTTCTTCTCTTGCTCTCTTAGCTCTTTCTCCTGTTTGGCTTTTTCCCACATTTCCTTTAGTACTCTTTTTGCATTTTCTCTCTCCCTTTGTGCTTGTTGTCCTTGTTTGACTTCGAGCTTTTTCCTAACACTCATTTTCACCTCTTTTAAGTATACAATGTAATCTTGGAGTTCCTGAAGAGTCATGTACTTGGCGTTCCAACTAGGACATTGATAATTTTCTTGTCCATAACCTTCACACTTAGTGCACCTAATAACACTTGTTTTGTCTTTTGGCAATGATAGTCTATCTTCATGGTGCTCCCTTCTACGATTCCCAAGTTTTCTATTCAACCTAATAATTCTAGACACAATGAAGTTGATATCTTCTATCAAGTTCAAACGTGTATGGAACATTCTGGAGTGCTCAGAATTCCTAATTCCTACAGGGAAAGAGAGAAAACAAGAACTAACACCAAACATAGTAAGTGGTTAGCAAAAGTAATATGGATAAAATTATGAAATGGGCCTCACCACTACTTACGTGTTTACACTCAATTCCACTCGTGTTTCACTCTCAAAGTGTATCCACTCGCTCTCAAGTTCCTGTTCAATTCTTCAAAGAACCTCCAATCAACCCATCAAGAATTTATCAAAGTGAAAGATGTAACAGATCTAAGCTCAACTCAGGAGGCCAATGAAAGGAAAACTCTAAGACAAAACCAACGAACTTTAAAGACAAACTAAAAAGCACCAAAAGCAAGAAAGGGTTAAACCAAAGAGAGTGAATATGTGACAAACTAAGATCCTGACAACGAGAAAAGCACTTTAAAAGACAAGTGTAATCTAAACAAAGTATTTAGAATTACTACTGGAAATGTGAAACAAAATACTCAAGCTAAATTGTGATGATTAATACAAACTTACACAAGCAATACTTCCAACAATTTAGCTCAAGGTACATTGTCTCACAACACAAGAATCCAAGGAAAATCAAACTCAAAGAGAAATGATGGCAAGGAGACTCGAGCAAAGCAATAATGAATAATTAATGACTCTAAATGGTAAGAACTTGGCAAAGCAAAATGCAAAAAGTGCATCCAAAATTGACCCGAAGAAGTTACCGAAGCACCACCAATTGTACCCAAAACAACATCAAATATCACCTCAAGACAACAACAAAAGCAAAATGCAATCAGCCCACAACAAGTGCATAATGAAATACCTGCATCGGATCCAAAATGCACCAAAGAAATCAGGAAAATGTGGTTGATTCAATTTAGTTGGAAGCACATGCAATTTTGGGGCCAACAGAAAATAATTCGAGTCCAGCATATCACAATTTCAGCAGCATCCTTTGGCTCCAACTAGGAAAAATTGCTCTCAAGGTGTTGGTTGTTGTTTATGTTTCCTACACCATAATTTCCACAGAAAGTTGCCACAACTTGCACTAGATATTGGCACTGAATTCAGAACAAATGGAATCAATTTGCAACCACTAAAAGGGTTAAATTGGTTGTCACCACCAAATCAGTTTTGGTTGCACTAAGATTCCAACCAACATTCACGTGAATTCCAAACACATCATAAGAAGGATTTAAATAGGTGTTGTCGTGGTGCTTCCTTTGACTGCCACGGTATGGGACAATTGTTGCAATTTCCCCTGCACCATAGAATGGTAGAAAGCTGCCACTGCTAGTCTAACTTAACGTGCCAATAAAAATCTGTTATGCATCAAAAGAAGAATGCCACCGATTGCAACGTGAATAACACCTCACGAAAAGAAGAAATTGCTGCACCAAATTTAATTGCACCGAATAAACCAAAGGCATATGTGGCTGGCACCGAAAAAGCGTTAAACTGAATGCCTGAAGAGCTGCTGTCAAACTAATTCATAAGATGTTGTTGCAAACTAACAAATTGCACCTATAAAAACAACAAGCTAGTGCACCAGAAAATTTGATCAACGCTGCACCAAACTGCTTAGAAAGGCTACCACCGAATGGATCAGACTGCTGCAACACCACTGCCAATTATGCAATGCATGTAGCAAGAAGCCAACCACAACTGCACCGCTTGGAGCATCGCTTAAGCGAGAAGGTTTTTGCCCCAAAGAAAAAGGCTACTGAAAGCTTCCTGCACCAGAAGAAATTCTGCACCGAAAGGAATTCCTCTTCCCAATTTGCACTGCTTGCTTCACCAATTGATGATGCTGTTGGAATCAATTTGCACCAAAATTCCTACCTCCATCGCTTGAAAATTTGTTTGATTTAGTTTCCTGCACTAAGTGGACCACACAAAGAAACACTACTGCAACAAGAGTTTGGAATGTGCTGCAAGAAAGCTTGATGCCACGTTATGCATTGCTGTAATCAACAATTATAATGCCACCGCTTAGGTCAATGGCTTAATTTGGCCAATACTTCACCTAAGAAGGCTACCCATCGCTACAGCCAATGCGTGTTGCCCAACCAATTTGCTATCTTCAACTACATATGTTGCACTGCATGGAATTGTTTCTCAGTGATTTAATGATTGGTTGCGGCAGAAACCATTCCACTACACCACAATTCCCCACCTTTCAATGAATTTTAACTCTTCCAATTGCCAAGTCCTCTTTATGATTGCAGCATTAAAACTTAGACACGCACCAAATTCAGTGTTGTTTCAAGCTATAACCTCTCAAGGTATTGGTTTTTGTCCAATCAAACTCTGCACTGTATCAAACAAAATTCTGCTTTCTGCTGTTGTGAGGATAAATGAGAGGCTGCCAATAATTAGAAACGTTGCCTCAACCAAATTATGCATATCAAAGCTGCCAATTTTACTGCACACAATGGTTGTTGCAGTGTGGAGTTTTGGTTTCCACAATTCACTAAGTGCTGCTCCAAAATCCACCACCGAAGGAACACCAAAAGAACTAAAGAGCTGTTGCACCAAATTGTGCCGACAAAGAACAAAAAGAAGTCTTCAATTTGCTAATGACCACAATGTCGCACGTGGCATCTTAAACAAAACTTCACCATGATTTTAGAAATCACTAAGACAATTTCTCAAACACGTGGTATGCATCAATTTCAATACGAGCTAATCAGGGCCAACGTCATTGCCGCATCCAACGAAGGACTTGCCTCAACAAAGCAATGCATTCCATCCAGTAAAATACAACATTTCTGATAGAAAAAAAAACAATGCACCACAATTAACTCTAAACACGAAAGGTAGATTTTGCTCGATATGCGCACAGTTGTCGCGGAAAGGGTACTGGATGGAGCAGTTTAAAGCACATGATTCAGACCACAGTAAGCTTTGTTCCAATGCTGAGCTGTGCAAGACTCGTATGGTACCACATGATGACCCATTCAGATTTAGTTGCAAGGGCTTCACGTTTACGATAATGTGGGAGTAAAATAAAGCTACACAATTTCCTTTAGAAGGAATAACGCACAAACGCACTTTGGAAGGAAAAACACCAAAATCTGAAACGAACATTGAAAGAGAGAAACCAACCGAGCTTTGATTACCATATGATGAAGGATCGTCTTGGATTTGGGGTGAAAATTCGTCTGGAACAAAAATGGGTATGAACCTTAAAACGAAAAAGGTGAAAAAAGGGAAGACGTCGATTTGGGGGTTTTCGGAACGGGAGGAAATCACGCCACTTGGAGAAGGTTCCAAGATAAGTGAGGAAGATCCGCCACTTTGAATCGGAGATTCAAAGATAAGGATCGGTGATTCTGAGGAGAACCTCGAGACTTGAGAGAAAACTCAAATTTTCAAATAATTCAAAATCTGAATACGAAAGTTTGTCACAAGGGCTTATATACTATGGGCCGAAACACCAAAGGCCCAACACAACTAAAGGTCCGATAAAGCCCAAACAAAAACATTACAAAAATTATAAAAAAGTTCATGTTCTAAAATCTGAAGCTAATCCGAGATCTCTTTTAAGGTCTTGGACATGATTCCATCAATTGCTCTGAAATCTTTGTGACCATCCTGAACCACGCCTCCATCAGTTGCTGTAGCCATATTTTGTAAATTTTTCATACACAATATATGGTCAATTTTTCCATCAAAAATATTGTCTGTCAAATAGTTTTAAAATAGTTCATTCTTTTCATGTGCTTTTTAGAACGAAATTGTACTTTCAGTGTATAATATATTGAACAGAAAAGTAGGAATTGTAGTCTTTTGCATCAAAGAAACCACTCATTTACCTGCAAAACAACAAATGGAAGTATGACTTTCCATTTGGGTATATATTCTGACAAATGATGGTGTTCATTATTTATGATTCTACATTGTAGTGCAATAACGTTCAAATTTAATAAACAAAACAATTAAATATTCATATCATAAAAATTTCAAAATAAGAATACATAAGCATTCTTTAAAAAAAAGAAATGAAAATGTCATAGTCAACAAATACTACTGGAAAATGTACACAAAAGTAAATTCTTCCAATTTTCTACTCAGAAAACATTATTGTATATCTTTGATATTGACATTGTATCAAGCACCATTGTGTTATGGATGAAAGTAATCGTGAAGAAGCATAAATTACCAGAATGATTGATGAAGGATTGACCCCAACCAAGGATGAAGGCACATGCTTAAGAAGACTAAGCATGTTTAGAAAGGAAGTTCACTAATCCTTCATCCCTTTTCATTTGTGTTTATTATTTTTGATTCCCAAAGTTGACTTAGTTGAATCAACTTTAGTTGACTTGTTGACCTTTGACTAGGTTTGACTTATTGACTATAGTTGACTTGACTTAAGCCAACATGCTAATCTATGTTTATTTGCTTTGTAGGTTAATTAGGAGTAAGAAAGCAATGCTAGGTGGCGCATGGTGATTGGGGAGCATAAATGATGTGGAAGAGAGAGTAAAGCAAAGGCATAAAGCATAAAGCATAAAGTAAAAGGCATGAAGCAAGTGTACCTATGTACCTTTGGTCTTCTTTGTTTTTAGCACTCTTTGGCCACTTTTTGGAGACATATGAGACACATTCTTTGTCTCCTTTTGTGCTAGAACGAAATTAGCCTTGCACACACCATAGCTAGCTCTTTTGTCTCTCATTTTTTGTAACCTTATTTGACCTAGTTTCTAGAAGCTAGGGTTAGGTTTTTGTAAAGACATCCTTAGGTATCTTTTATTTGTTTAGAGGCCCCTAAACTCTTCTATATAAGGGGTGCTCCTAGACATGTAAAAGGGTTGAACATTTTGAAGTAAAAACACTCTTGTGTCTCAACCATTTGTGAGAGTTTCCTCCCTTGGGAGTGAAACTTTTAAGCCTTATCTTGCATAGCAAGTGGCGGCACACATCCACTCATCTTCAAGGTTGCCATGGCTTCTAGCCTAGCCTTGTAGTGGCGTGCTTCTCACATTTTTACCATTTCTTTCCTTTCCATTTTATGTTTTCTTCTTCCTTTAATTGTTCTTGGTTTTCTATGGTTTATGTGCTTTCCATTTCCTTTTTGTTTTGAATCAATCCATTATCTTCTTCTCTTGAGTTTTGTGAAAGGAACCTTCACATCTAGATAGCTTGCTATCTTAATGTCCAGTGGGGATTTCACTTAGCTTTCTTAATCAACTCACACCATATTCAATAATCTTAAAAAGGAACAAGATAATCCTTCATCAATGATGATTCCTACTGAAAAGTTGGACAATAAGACTAACAATTATATATCTCAATATTATTTGTGGTATCTCATCATATATACTTTTATAACATTGTGATATTTGTTCTTCAGAGAAAAAAACACAAATATGAACAAAAACAATAAATCATTGACATCTTTATTTTTTAACAAAGTCCTAAATTTTTTCACCAAATCTAAATGTAGAAGAAGACATTGAAACATAATCTAATATAGTTCTACTTAGTTGGACATTTGAAATATAATTTAATCTAACATGATCCTTGGTTTTTTAAATTATTTATACACTATTCATGTTCTTTGTGAATGATGAATGATCCATGTTTGATATTTATGCAAGAGTCTTTATTTTTTATGAAACTGATTTGATTATGTAATCTATATAACTAATTTTACCCAGTGGGATAAGGTTTTATTATTAGTGTTATCCTTTCTAGGTTTTGGTGTGTAGAATCAACCCAAATGTTATGATTCCTCGATTCATCGAATTCAGATTATGGAATCAAGGCAGAAAGACTTTCAGATAATTCAACCAACAGATTATCACAATTGATCTTACATTAATCATTATTGAATTCATCTTTACTATTATACCCCAATTATAATTGTTTTTTAACATTTCTGATCCAACAAATGGTATGGACTTGCTATAATCCAGTCTTGGATTGAACAATTTCAACTAAATGGTTCAACATAATTTTTATAACAATGATCCCATAATTCAATTTTTCATAATAAAATATTATTATATTTTATATTCTTCGTTCGATATTTATACATGTATAATTGTATATACCCTTATCAAGAATGAATACAAAGAAATGATCAAGGATACTAATTTTAAATGATGGTAAAAATGCCATGAGTACAACTACAAATCATGACAAATCCCTGCCTGACAATGTCTAACAGAGAAACACCTCATAATTGTTTTGTTTTTTTATTTGTTTTTAACATAATCAAAATAATTAAAATAAATACACTAATACTTTTACATATGTCATGATCAATATTTGTGCTTCAAAATATTTAAATAAAATTATTTACATTTCGGTCTAACAGATAAAAGTTTAGTAAAAGATTAAATTTACATTAGGTTAGGATTTGAAAAATACATTAGTAGTTATTTTTTTATGACTTCATATGTATATTTTTTGCATAAAATAAATCTTTATAAAATTTAGAATTCTTATCTTATTTCCGTATCTTTCTTGAAAAACTTAATTTTTCTTATATTAGGATTTCTAAAAATAATTAGATTAAATATGTTTTTTGTTTCTTAACTTTTAATAAAAATTGAAATTAATTTTTTTTAAAAACTTTAGTCCAATTTAGTCTTCCAACTTTAGATGTATGTGAATTTAGTCATTTAAACCAAATTTTGTTAAATTTATTTTACGTTTCAAATGAGTTTCATAATATTTTTTTAACTAACATTGAAACAGAGATGTGTCAAACCGTGTTAACAACTCAAATGCTACTAAGAAAAATATTTGAAATGTCAAATAAATTTAACAAAATTTGATTAAAATGACTAAATTCAAATATTTCTAAAATTTGAAGACTTTTAAACTAAAGTTTTGAAAATGAACTAATTCTAATTTTCACCGAAAGTTATAGAACCAAAACATATTTAACTCAAAAAATTCAATTATGTTGCTTTTTGGACATAACTAAAATCTAAAAGTAATAAATTATTGTTTTAAAAGTCTTATGGTTTACGATATTCTTTTAGAAATTCAATTCGAACTTCTACACTGGTATATTTATTCCTTTAATATTTTATCAGTTATATTTATTTGTATTCATGTTTTATTTTTTTGTTATATTTAAATTTTACTGTTATTACATTTTAAAAAACAAGTTCGTTTAGGAAAATTTCCAATATATTTTTATTCATAATATACATGTGGACCAATGCTTATAAATTCTTCAAAAAAATACCAAGATCGAAGGTGGATAGAAAAACTTTAGTATTTCTAATTACTTTGAAAAAAAATTATCAAATAGTATTTAAATATAATCAAAATATTAAAGTTCTATGTTTAAATATTATGTTATTACACAATTTTCTTACCTTTTAATATTATTGTTATTTATAATAACAAAAAAATATACATTTTTTAAATAGTCCAGTGCATTGGACGGGTACAAAAACTAGTATATATAATATAACTACCACAAGTAGGACGGGCTCCTGAGTAAGATACCAAGATATTTCCATAAACTTCATCACAACACCCAGCAATCTTTAGGTCGCGGTTCCCAGAAGAAACATGACTTCGTTTCATTACATCCTGTCCAGCTTCTAACTTCAAGAACTTGTATTTCAGAAGGTATGGAGAAAGTTTCATAATGCTATTATGATAGATAAAAAATAAAAAGTGTATAGTAAAAAAAAAACATAAATTCCATAACCATTACTTAACTAAGAAATTTACACTATGGAAAGAAAATATGAACGTGTCTAGTCTTCCACAGAGGGAGGAGTATAAGACATTGCCAAGTAGACAGTACTGTAGACATGCAGACAACAACTAACGGGGCTTGCTCCTTCACATTGACCAATCACAGTGGTACAGGGGCGCACCATTTCTCCACCACAAAATATTCCAGAAAATGGCACTCCTGGAAAATTCTCCAAGAAAGGGGAGCTATCAACATTGTTACGTCCAAAGAAGGATTCTCCCCGGCCGTAACAAGCAAAAATTAAACCTCCAAAAACATTGGCAGCATTGTCTCCATCACCCTTGAAATTCTTGGAATTTCTTTCCAGTGTAATATTCTTGAGGGCTTCATGGACCTTGGTTAATGAAGTTAAGGCAGTGTTCGGATCTGAAAAGTAGAATTGAAAGAAATCTCCTGTTTTTATGCCGATGCCGTCCACATACAGATACTCTTCATCACCTCTGTCCAAACACAAAAACTTAGCCCTTTTTATTAAGAGGGCAAATAACTGCTACGGAAAACACAAAAACACACACACACATGGCCATGAGCCTCATGATGGCAATGGTGACAATTTCACTAGAGGCTATGGAGAACCTTAGATACGTGTTTTAAAGGCCAAGGATTGCAACTACACCCATAATTTTACGTGAAAGAATGGGAACAAATATAAAAACATCAAATGGCTGTCATAAAAGCTAATAAAGATTCATTTACAATTTCAGCAGAAGCATCTTTCTAATTATTTCTGTCTGGGCACCATTTTTAATATTTAAGTGATTTCAATATTGAAGTAATAAAATAATACCATCTATCGAAACAAAAAATTAGCTTAGACTTATATGTTCAAAAATATTGTCTGCATCCGTATTTCATTCTGGACAGAACTCATGTCATCTAAGATTGTACAAAAAGAATTTAGGCAATCATGGATACATGCATTTGTCTTTTCTCAAAGAATTTGAGCTCAGATTAACAGTTACAATTTAAACACACCATCTTAGTAGAGGGTTTATGCCTAACTCCACCAAACAACTATTAATGAATTAGAAGATTGCTTCTAGTTCCCTATACTCAGTATCCAAGAATTTGAAGTACAATAATAATTACACATTGCCACACCTACAATTGTTTTTCAACATAGCACAAGATTCCAAAAAAATGGGTAAAACAACTTTTTAAGACTTAAAAAAAACAATTTACCAAATTTGTAAATTTAGACTACTATATCTTTTACATGAGTTGGTTATAAGCAACTGTAATTCATCACCCATCATCTAAGCTAGATAAACCAAAATTAATATCAGCAGTTGAAAATGACAGTGGATGGAATAATGGGATTATAAGATATAGCACTAAAAGGTAGATATAGCAAAATTCAGTCCTTTTAAAAAAATCTTCAAACGCATCCAGAGAATGAGAGAAGAATATACATCAATGAGGAAGTAGAACACCAAAGTACTTTAAATCATACCCCACAATTCCATGATATGCAACACAGGTTCTTGGCATTGGCTTCTCTGCTCCCGTGGAGAATTTCCTATGTTTAATTACCCCGATGTACAAATCAGGAGATTCAATATGATTGTCCAGCTGCAACATTTTTTAAGTTAAGAAAATAAAAACCATATATAAGAAGAAATAAATCCCATACTAGAAATCCGTACCTTGCAATTGGATCCAAACAGTCATTTGCAAATTTCTTCACAAGGGTATTTTATTTATTACATGAAATCTAATGGTCATTCTTTAAAACTACGTTTTGACGAGTTCTAAATAATTTTAACATATTTTTTCCTTAGCAAATGAAATTTTAATTTTGCCTAAAGATATGCATAAAATTGCGCACCAAATTATTGATATCAAGTAGAATACTCTGACCATCAAGAAGTTCTTGTTGCCCTTCCCTCCTAGCAGTTAGCCATGTTGCACAATCAGTGGTGTTTGGTCTAACTGAGGCAGCCTTGTATCTGGGACCCACAGTTGAAACACCATCTGACAATGCAACATGAAACCTAATAGTTCCTGCAGTGAAATCAATCCATAGCAAAGGTAAGTAACTTGTAAAAAACAAACTAAGTTAAAAAACTAGTAAATAATGCCATGTGACTGGAAAAATCACAACAGTAAAACAATCCACAAGATAGACTATTATTCAACTTGTTCACACATACAAAGGCAGAACAAAAAAGAGAGGGAAACATGATAAAGAAAAAACAGTGAGGGTGCTTATCCTACGATGCATGGATACTCGAAAATTGCTATATCTGCATCCAATATTGATAATTTGTGTTTTGGACACGATTAGGTAAAAAACTTAATAAAGCTTTAATTCAATAAATTCTTGACTTTGATTCAACTTATTTTGGAGAAATAATCACTTACTTTTTCCAACTTCCTTAGACAAATTTTAAAAGTGACTTCAAATTTAACATTAACAAACATGACAAGTAAATACTAGGGTAATCATCAAGCTCACTAAAACAAGTCAACTGATAGAACTCCACAGTTATATAAGTGATTCTATTTAGTAAATACTGGGGTAAGGCTCATCCAGATGATAAAACTCCTACAAAATGTCTTACAAGAGACTTTCTGCCCTAAACTTCAGAATACCACACACAAAATCTGGTTGTGTTAGACAAGATTGTCAAACTTGAGAGTTTACATAAATTCATGGAAGCTTTGTAAACTCTAATCATAAACTCGTAGGAGTTTACTTCATACAAAAAGACATTAAAATACCTATAAATAATATAATAATTTAATGATGATGCAATAAATATTTTTTTATATTTTTTAGTTTCTCATAGTATATATTACTTTTAAATATTTTTCTAATGTTATTACACTTTAATCATTACTCCTCTTGATTATATATCTCATTATTATATTTTACAAGAAAAAAAAGTTAATCTTCAAATTAAGGCCCAATAATCTAAAATATTAAGAGGGCAATTTCTTCCTACACCCCCATAGTTAAAATTCCAATTATACCTCTGTTGTAATTATAGTTCCAGATTGTGTAATCCATGGCTATTCTGAATTGTTAAATCCGTAATGCAAAATTACATTTTAGATTATACAATCTATAATATAAATTACATTCCAGATTGCACAATCCATAGTGTAAATTTACATTCCGGATTGTACAATCCGTAATGCAAATTTATATTCCGGATTGTACAATCCGTAATGCAAGTTTATATTCCAAATTTTATAATCCATAATGTAAATTTAGAAGCCAATATGAAATGCAAATTACATTTCAAATTATATAATCCATAATACAAAATTATATTCCAGATTCTACATTCCATAATGCAAATTTGAAAGACAATTTGTAATGCAAATTGCATTCCAGTTTGTACAATCCATAATGTAAATTGCATTCCAAATTTTACAATCAGTAGTGCACACAAATTGTGGAATCCACAAGTAATAATCCGCATCCCTCGTAAAAAAAAAAATTGACCCCAGGAAGGTGGAGGTAGAGGTGAAAGATGTGGTGGAGGTGGAGGTGGGAAAGTATGGAGGTGCAATGGAGGAGAAGGGAAGGAGATGAGAACAAATTTGACTTTTCACCTTGGTTATAGGGTGCAGTAAAATAATATAGGGGTGCAAGAAGAAATTGCCTAGTAAGAGAGTAGAAAAACACCTAAACCCTAATATGTGAAGTTATTAAATATGTAAACAGCATAAAAAGTATTATCCCACTATTTGAAGTTAGATACATAAATCACACAATGACATTGGACACCATTAAAAAAAATTCTCAGAAATATTATTTATATGAGATTCCTCTTAACAATTTCCTCCACTGCCATTGATCTCCCTCTACCCATTTTTACAGGGCCAAAATCCATGCAAACTACTCTCCCAACCATTTCTTTCAATGACCCTTTTTTTCATGTGTCTCCAAAACACCTTAACAGATTTTTAGTCATCTGTTCTCCTATAGATGTCAAACCAATATCTTTTTACAGACATCCAGTTGTATACATCCATTTTATCATATCATGCCTTTCTTGAATGGCCACACATCCATCTTAACATTCTCCATTTTCATATCACTACCTTTTTCTCTTGCCCCTTTAAGCCCAACAATCAATATTAACCCAAGGAGTATAGCACCTCTTATGTTGTGAGTGATCCTTGTTTGACCAAAGTAGCTATACTCACAACGTGATTCCTCACTACTAAGGAGCATAAAATCAGTATTCACTATCATGGATATAGCACATGACAGAACAACCAACTCTAATTGTATTAATAACAGAGGTTCCAGCCAAAATAATGAGATTCAGAACTGGGAATACAATTAACAAAAGCAGAAGAAAAGAAATGATGACGGAATAGTGCAAATTCTCTCCCAGGTCCACAACAAGTCCAGCCTACCTCCTTTCTCCCTACAACCTCCTATTTATCCTTTCTCTCTCTCTGTAACAACCTTTGCACACCACACACCACTAATGCCAAGTCAGCAGTTAGTTAGCCTACCAATTCTCTATCCTTATTCTGACTAAGTGTGATACATTTCTTCTGTCTCTTAACGTACACCATAAACTTAGAGGTCTTGTCAATACTCCCCCCTCAATCCCAACTTGTCCTCAAGGTAAAAAAGTGGGAAACAGCTCCTTGATTGCAGTGATATCCTCCCAAGAATTTTCAAGTCAGGCAATTCCTTCCATTTAATTAGTACTTCTGTTTCCGGTGTCCTTCTTAATGGTGAAAGCTTCAAGCTGACTTGCATCTCCCAATCTTCACCAAAAATATAGGGGAAGTGGTTGACCCATCACAGTTGCAGCAACTGCTTTCTGCATTGCATAGCATAACGGATGCACTGTTGTTCCTTCAGATAACTGCAACTTATTAGCAACTGAAACCACCTTCTCGATAATTGTTTATGTCCAAAGTTTTCAGTTTGTATGGTTGTATCTTCAAAAAAATCCGCATCCCCAACCCAACCTCCCTCCAATGCTTCATGCTACATTGGGCTTTTTCTAGTTCGGATAAGAAGCAAACAAGGGTTGATGATGTCAATGGAGGCCTAAATTGAAGCCCAATTTAAAGAAGAAATTCTTGGCCAGAATCCTTAAATGCTAGTAAAGCATGGCAAATGAGGCATGAAAAGCATATCAAGCATGGAAGGCACCTTCCTTAGATTCAGCCACTCAAATTTTCCCTCGTTTTTTTTTTCTTTAATATTTTACCACACTTATGTAGGTTCTAGGTACCTCATTTGAATGTATTTAGAAGAACATTTAGGTGTCATCAGGATTGTAATTTGTAGAACTCATCGGTTGGAAATATCCATCAGCCTCACATGTAAGATTACTTTTGAGTTTATTGAAATTTGAGAATTGAGAGGAAACTCTTTTGTGAGTGATGATTCTTCATTTAGCTTATCATGAAGAAGATTCATTTGGCGCTCTTCTTCCATCAACAAGTCTTTCTATCCTTTTCTTTCTTTGTCTTGTTCAGTGTTATCGAAACTCTGTTATGGCGGCGTCATAACGGAAATCGGGGCAGTTTTGCAGCCTGCAGCCTGCAGCCTGCAGCCACAAGAAGGCGGTGGGATGCGGGTTTTTCATGGTGGCTCCTGGTGGTTGCTTTTTGCATGACGAGTGGCAGGCATGGAACGTCAATGACGGAAAAGGCAGGCAGCAGCAGCATGAGGAAGAAAAATGAGCAGCGGTGTGAAGAAGAAAGAAGAAAGAACGGCTGCAGCATGGAGAAGTGGGGTAGTGGAAGAAACCCTAATTGCAGGGCAATTGCACATGTAACATAAGCCTAATTGCAGGGTGTGTTAAAAGCCTAACTTATGTTTTGTTAAGAATTGGGCCAGCCCAATAAAACTTATTTTATCCACCTAATCTTTCTTTTTCTTCAGCCTCTGTACTAAGTACTACTTACCCCCAGTTTGTCGTCGCCCACCATCATCCACCGCCACTCGCCGCTACCGCCGCCCCTCATATTTTTATATTTTCTTTCTAAATTATCTATGTCATATATTATATTTCTTTTAATCCTATATTTCCGTCATAACCCTTTAGGGTTTCCACCATAACTTCATAAAGGATTTGTAGCTTTCTGATATTTTCTATTATCTGATATCGATATCGTTGGCCTTGTTCTTTGTTCTTGTGTAATTGTCTAATATCTTCTCATTTCCGTCAAATGTGTCTTACTGTTAACTTTGTCCAGAAAGTGCTCACGAAACACTTGTCTCTGTCTGACACAATTTAAGAAGGAAGCCCATGAAGTTTCACTATGCCTGAGATAAATATTTCAGCAACTTCTATAGGAGTAAAAGGGGGAGCAATGGCCACAACACGAGAGTATTTGGTTAACCTGAACCACTACCGAGACAGTGTCTACTCCAAAAGCCTTGGGCAACCCCTCAATGCAATTGATGGAGATGTCTGACCAAATCTGAGTCAGAAGAGGTTGCAAAACTCCAACTGTAGGTTCCTCAAGAGAGCATGAACAACCCTGTTCTCCTTCACAGGTTTATACTTAAAATTAAACCAAAACAATTCAAAAACCCATTTTTGCTACTCTTTTTTTATGAGTCTTTGATCTGCTAGAAACCTCAAGTTTTTCTGGTTGCAATGTACTAGGAAACAGCTAGCCAGAAAATAGTCCATCCATTTGTGGTAGTCTAGTACAAATGCCATCAACTCTCACTCATACACTAAATTGATCCTTCACCTAAGCTTTTACTTATCTAATGGGATGCACTTCATGCATAAGTACAGCACCTATGACTTTCCCAGATGCATCAGCTTCAATAAAAAATATTTTCTCAAAGTTTGGGACTGCCAATATTGTCATTGCTTTTCAGGTGCTCAAAAGCCACTTGAGCCATTTTCCTAATTAAAACTATCATTCTTTAATTGTTGAGTGTGAGGCCAAGCAATCTTCCCATAATTTTTATCTCTAGCTGATGTGGGATCTTTAACATATATCACAAAAATGTCTTCCAATGATAAGAACAGACACATATGTGGGTTCACCCTATCTATTTCAACAACTACTTAATCTCATTCAGCTGTAATTGGCTATCTTCTAGCAACTTTTGGACGTTGTGCTCCAACTCAAGACTCCATTGCAGTGCATGTAGAGACCATACAAGTTGCCACAAACAAATGCTATGATATCAATTGATAAGAACCAAAAAAAATATGATACAACAAGCCAACTCTAGTTGTATTAATAATAGCAACTTTAGCCAAAATCAACTAAAATTTTGAAATGGAAATACAATTAGCAATAACAGAAGAAAAGCAATTAGAGAGTGTCCAATTCTCTTCCAAATCCACGACAATTCTAACCTACCTCCCCCTTCCCTACTACCTCCTATTTTTACTTTCTCTCTCCCTCTAACAACTTGTGCACACTGCACACCACTATTTCGAGAGAAAAATAATTGAAATTTGCAGACATATCTAATCAAGCTTGAAGGGAATTTTCACTTGTCTTAAAATTTATTTGATTAACAGTTCATTTTCTCCTGATTAAAGGATATATGTTCGCGAAAGTACAGCAATCATCAACCCTGTGATCCTTCAAGGAATAGAAGAAAATGCATTACTCGTCAATGAAATAGTGCAGTATGCACTGTAGCAGTTATATGAATTATATCATGGATCAGGTGGCAAGGGCTGCCAAAAGATAACCAGACATACCCAAAGACCTGTCTCTGTCCTGAACAAATACCAGAGCAACAGCTTCTACATTTCCTCTTCTACTACAAATGATTCTAGAATCATTCCCACTTTTGTGTACAAAGTCAAAGGAGCCTCTCTCATCACCCACAACGACAGTGTCCATTGGCATAGCATAATCTGAAATAAAAACAAGAATTAATTTTGATAAAAAAAAATAATGAAAATGAAGAGCACAAGCTTGTAGTAAAAGAGTACAAATTAAAATAATGATCTAAATTACATAACACATTTGTAGAATACAGTTTCCGAATCTAAAGTCAAGTATTAAACAACAGTTATGTATCCCATAGACATTCTACAACAAAAATTTTAGAGTAAGCAGGAAGTCATATCTTTAAGTGCACAAAATAAACCCCAAGAAATAATTTCCTTCCTTGCTCTTTTGTCACAGACACACTAAAAGTGAGGAGATAACCCGATAAACTCCATAGTCTACCAAGCAGCAGGCTAATTTTCTCCTACTATTTTCCTCATAAAGTAAAGAGAAAATGAAAATATTAAACAAAAGAGCATATCTACGAAACATAATACATACAGGATTATCAAATTATATGCATATAAGTATCACTCACCCAATTTCTCCAGAACCAATTTCATGTCACTGCTTGCTTCCTATGCAGCCAAATCAGAGTATCAGAAACATATCCAAGAATTAAATAAATAATGAAAAAGATAATAAAATAAAATTAGTAAATATGCGTGCAGCTATAAACTTACTCCAAACAATATGATCCCCACAGGGAACGGGCAACCAGAGGCAATGGCTGAATATTCCTTAATATCCTTAATAAAATTGTCAACCCATGGTGCTTGAAATGACTGTTGGAAAAAATAAATAAAAGAATAAAGCAACCCTCATTTAAATATAACTAATCAGTATAAAGATGCGAAAGGGTGCAACTAAGGAACTGAGGTGAGGCAACATTAGTCACTCATCCTGGTTGAACCATACACTACTGATGCCTTGATGCCTTTCTGGTTCTGAGCTTTAGACAAGCACAACTAAAAACATCTTATTTCAAAATAGGAAAACCAATTACAAACCGATCTAATATGCTAACTGTGATGTTAAAAGAGATCGAATAGTCATAGTGTTAGTCTATGGATTGGGACTCGTCTCTTTAGTAAAGTGTGTAGTTAATAATACGAAAAAGCAATGCAAGACATAAATATTTTACTGCCATGTTCTCTTTATGTTCTTTAACACCTGTCTTCGATAAGCCATCTCTAGCTTCTTGGCATCAACACCTTAAATTGGGTTGTAGAAGCATTCATTTTCACAATGTCTTACTATCTCAATCTCTCTTATAGATTACATATTCATTTTCTGAGAATGCACAAGTCCAAATTCTTAAAGGGATTTTACTACCTTTCTTGGCCGCCGCAACGGCACGGCTTCAACTTTCAATCCCGGCAAGTAGCCAACAGTCAAAACTAAGCCTTCGTTTATAGACTTTGCATATGTTTCCTCACCAAAGCCACTGAAAAGGGCACCCCATTTGACCTACATAAATCACCCTGCGTTTAGTCGAGTTCAGCAAATCTCTACCACAACAGAAAACAAATATCAAAACCCAACCTCTTTAAACTCATCAGTAACAGCATCCCTTCCAATAATACCATTTGCCACGGTAACAATAACGGGAATATTAGATCCCAATGACTGTCTAATCTGTAACATAAGCATTAAGTCAATTGCATAGCAAACACAATAAAAAAAATCAAAAGAGATGAAGGTATTAATTCCTTACAAGCCGCAGAGTCTTGGAAGTGCAGAATCCAGTTCCAGTATTGGCAATAGCAAAATGCGGTCGAATTGGCTCCGACAGAACCCTTTGCACAACCTCATTAACAGCATCCTATACGAAATTGTAGAGCGTTAACCGACGTCATTCCGTAGGTTTATTACCGAACCCTAATTGTGTAAATTGTGAGATAGAAAGAGGGTTACGGGGAGCGAAGGGTTGAGAGAGAGCGCAGAAGAGAGTTTGGGACGAGAGAGGATGCGATTGCAGAGAGAGTTCCATGCTTTGCTGACGCAGGCTGCGGAAGCGAATGGAACAGCAGGAAGCCTCGCTAGAATGTTCTGAAGAAGATCATCATTCAGCATACTCAAGCTGGTGTTCGCATCGCTCGAAGCTTTCATCTTCGTGCTCGATTTTCGCGACGACGATGGCTTCTCCATGGCGGTTCAACACCATCTACGTGAACATCGCAGAAAGTACCGTGAAGAAAATGGCGAAACATTTTTCACATGGGCTACGGATTGGGCCTTGGCCCTCAATAGAAATCTTTTTCTATAGAAATTATCAAATTTATCATATACATGTTAAATGTTAAATGATACACAAAATTGTATTCTGATTAAATTAAATTAATACCTTTATGCTGTCAATTTTCATTAAAAATTCATTTTTCTCCGTCTTGTATTTTAATCTCTCTTTTTTTAATTTTAATACATCTGTGTTGCAGTTTACAGAAAATGAAATACAGATTTATTTTAAAGAAATACAATATAATAGACGGTATATATATATAGATATGGTTGCACTCTTACTACTTTAATCGTTTTACAAAAAATAAAAATAAAAATGGTTATTCAGGACCTTTACATCTGTATACACATGCCTAACAATACATATAAATATGGACACTTTTTGTTCCCAAATTGTACGAGGTCATTGTTAATTAAGAATCCTAAATATACTCGCTATAAGGATCAATAGCCTTTAGGTGACCAAAGATAGAAAGATATTATGAAGAGATCAAACACTTTTTATTTGTGAAATATTGAAGTTTACAGTACTCCGCAGCATTCTAAATGCATTTCCTTCTTAATATATTTAGAATCTACACATAATATATTTCAAGGGAGCACAAAGTGCAAATTTTTTTATCAAACACAAACTTAATTAAAAATTCAGTGGTCTCCTCATTCTTATTTAAATTAAAAAAAATCATCTTCTGTCCTAAAACCCTAATTTTTCACTCCTAACTTTTCTCTTACCCTTTACCACCTCACTCTTTCTCTATGAGCAAAACCCTAATTTTTTTTCTTCACTCTTAACGTCTCAATGTCTTCTTTGTCTCTTTTCTCATCTCTTATCTCTTTACATGAAACCCTAATTTTCATTCTTGGCCCTCACTCTCAACATCACTAAAGAAGAGTTTTGCTATGTTGCGTGCATCATCTACTTTTGTGGCAGGGTATAAAATGAGCCATTTTGCTAAAATGATCCTCCACCATTAAGATAAAATCAAAACCCCTTTGAGTCTTGTGTAGACCAAGGATAAAATCCATGTTAATATATTCTGAAGGGGTTGAAGCAAAATGCAAGGGGGTATATAAACCATGAGGCATAGTCCTAGACTTAGCTTGTAAGCATGCAATGCACCTATGACCATGTCTTTGGATTTCCTATCTCATTTGGGGCGAAAAGAATTTTTCTTCAAGTAAGTTTAGAGTGTTATCAACTCCAAAATGGCCCATGAGTCCCCCTTCATGTGTTTCTTTCACAAGGAGTTTTCTATGAGATCTTTGGGGTATTGATAACTCAACTTTTATACTCTCATATTGAAGCTTATTACATTCCAGCATTTTTGTTTCTTTTATCTTTCAATTTTAGCTTAGATTTTTTAATTTTTAGGAAGTTTTAGGAGTTGCAGCATCACCCAACGCCATATATCCTCACCAAACGCATTGTTGAACCTTGCTTACTGTCTCGATACCACCCAAAGCCATTTTATTGGCACCCAAAACAACAAAACAAATTAGCCCTTATTATGTTATCGCTTGGAATCACCACAATATCGCCCAATGCTACCAAGAAATGCAGGATTTTCATCACTAACCTTTGTTGACTATTTTGCTTGTTACTTTCTCTACATGAGCCTAATGAGTCATTATTTTCCCTTATTCCATTGCCTTTTTGTGCCCATCTTGATGGTTGTTTTGTGCTTAATTGTCTATTGTTAGTGCATTTTCATATTGGGCTTCATTGAGACATTATTGTAAATTTTGATTAATTTGACATTAATTGGTTTAATTTTGATTAATTTCATGTTTGTTTGGAGAGTACCCACTTGAGGATTTCACGTTTTTTTATTTTGTGACCATTAGAGTACCACCCAACTTAGGGCTTTTGTTCTCGTCAATCTGAATTTCGTTTGTTCCTTCTTTCTTTAATCTTATAATGCATTTTTGTTTCTATTTGTGTTATAAGTCTATTTTCATGGATAACTAAACCTTGCAATTAATTTTATGATGAGAATGTAATGAAATCTTGAGATTTTGTGCATGCTTTTCATTGTTTATGTTGCCCTCCATCTTTTTAATTGGTGGTTTATTGTTGAATACGAATTTTGGACATGCTTAATGTTAGGGTTCTTGTTATTACATTGAAACAGACTTGAATCATGCTTAGTGTTACATTTGGAACCTTTGAATGAAAATATTGGTCACTGGGAGACGATACTAGATTAACTCCTAACTTATTATATTTAAATGTTTTATTTGGTTGATTGCAACCTCGATTAGAACCCATTTGATTTGATTTTTTTGCATTGGAATTTAGAATTAAAGGGCTTTAATATGAATGGTAGAACATAATTTGTGGAGCCTTAGTATAGTTGCAGTTCACGTTGGAATATGAAAGTAGTTTGCAAAGGCAAAACTAGTGTAACTCAAAGATGTTTTCTAACTGTTTAGATCATAAGTTTTTCTACATATCTCAAATTGAGTTGATTCTTGTTGTGTTGGATTCTAGACTCAAAGATTGTTAATTTGAGTACTTGAACATATTTTTGGAGCTATGTATGAGATGCGGTTTAGCCTCAAAATTCAAAGCAGTTACTTGGACAGAGATAATTTCAGCCATTCTTGGTGCAATTAGCATAGTTGGGAGCATACATGTCCTCTTCATCTGGTGTGTTATTGGGCTACACAAGGAATGGTGCAAATGCAGTTGATCTAGGGTTGTGCACTACCACATCACGATACAAAAGAAATGCAATTGTGTTATGGCCAACATATCTAGGGTTGTTTCTTATTTTAATATGACTTATGGAATTAAAATAATATATAAAGTTCCCAAGCGCGGGAAAATTTAAAACTTATATCGCAGAAGTTCAAATACACATAATCATCCTTATTACAAATCCATAGTAGAGAAAAACATAAATAAGACCTATTACAAAATGTTTGTAAATAAAACATATAGAAAATCCCCCATGGTCCGCCCCGTTCTATCTTTAAGCATCGACCTTCTCACTTGGATTCACGTATGCTCTCGTGTGGCAAGTCGCACAATCATCGTCAAACACAAACAAAAATGGTGAGGTGAGAAAGAAAACAATCATAAATAATAAATAATGAAAATTAACACCCCCCAAATTATCTTAGCCAGTTTTTATTTCATTGACTCCTTTATACCATTTCACCTCAATCTCATAACCTATATGAGAAGGATCCATATACAACCTTGATCTTTAGGGATTATCATGCTTCCACGAGCCTGCCTGCTCGTGGTTCAACTCTATGCCCGTAGTCCAACTCTACGAACCTACCCGTTCGTAGTCCAACATCTGTGAACACCTACTATGAACCTCCCTACTCATAGCAGCCTCAAGTGTGAGTACATAACATATGAACATTCTCGCTCGTATCCCCACATAAGAGTACAATGAATACGGACTTCCCCACCTGCATCAATCATGTATCTCCAACTCTATTACAAAGCTCCCTGCTCATAATTTAATCAAGCATATCCCAGACAAAACCATCAAGTCCATCCATGCATAACCATATTTGTAAAGGACCCCTGTCCTTGCACTATTGTCTAGCGCTGCCTAAGCGCCGTTAGGCAAAACTATGCTCCAGGCCGCATGACGGGCACCATGAGCCGTCAAGCGCCACGCTTTCCAAAACTCTTCTAGTTTGTAGCAATCGCCTAGCGGGAACACCACCATTGTTAAGTGTCACACTAGTAAAATGAATTCTACTGGTTTAGGCACTACATTATGTTTTCTAACACATCCAAGGATTGCAATCATGCATCTAGAACACCAATCTCATATGATTACAATTCTCATGATACATAATTCATCATAACAGTTCCTAAGTACAAATCAAACATAAGTACTCCAAGCATTCCATCTTGAAAATAAGACATCACTTTAGTGTAGCTAAGAAGGTACATCATATGATGAATCTTTATACCAGTAGTCCATTATACATGCAATTTCACAAACATCACAGTATCTATGATACCACTTTCATTTTGATATATCACATCCTAAACCAAGATTTATCAAGTCCCACAATTACCATACCAAACCTAAGTACCTTTAATAGTTATTTGGCATTATCAAGATGTCATTCCTACATGTTAAATACCTCCATATAATAATCTCTAAAATTTCCCAATCATCCAAGTGATATGGTGATGTTAACATAACCTATTTTAACCATTTTCTTTTCATATCTTAATTCAATTCAAGTTTCATTTGAATCCCCGACTCTAACTCATGCATCGACACACCCAATTGAACCCTTAAAGATCATACAATCATACTAGCTTTTTTACTAAAACCATCCCCAATGACCCTAATATTAGTTTTCCACTAAGCAAGCCAAAGAAGCTGTTGACCACCAATCATCGCCTGGCGACACGCCAATACTGTCAGGCGGTGCATCAAGATTCTGAAAATTCCAAATTTCATTGCACCTACTAAAACCCTAGTATACCCAAATCGCAAATCAACATTTTGATTTGCAATTCAACCACAAGTAATCACATATCCATTCATGCATTCAAAATCTATTATTCAAATCAAATCTTCAAATAATCAGCACATCATATTTCCCAATCAAGTGCAACCCGTATTAACCACTTGAGCTAGTATTATTCCTTGTCTATAACTTGTCAAGAAATTCTCTTAGGGGTATTTCTAACCCATCATTATTTGTAATTTATTAATTATTATCTCTTTAAATTTCCTAAGTATTACAATAAGTTGAATTGTGTGTTTTATTTAAGTCATTATTCATTTCTATGTTGGTTCTAAGACTATGTAATTTCAAAATGTAAGACTCGAGAAAATAAATTAATTAAATAAATAACAAATTAATAAATGATGGTGGTGGGAGCCTTTATGGCATTTAATGCTAACTTTTATAATGTGGAATAGTACTAACTTAAGTGGTTGAGAGTACTTAGACATGTTGAAAGGACTTGGGTTTGAGTCCTATGTATGCCAATTGTGTGTTATTTTAATTGTTTATTATTTTAGTAATATGATTGATCATGATGAGTGATAATATGATCCTCAATTTATAGGAATTATCATAAAACATGAATTTGGTTGAATGGTTGTGCATTGATTTAACATTGGCATGGTCATGTGTTCGAACCTTGGTAGACATGAATTAAGCTTCCTTTTCCTAAAATTCTTTTTGGCATGAATGTGAATGGTCAGACAAACCCTAACCGTCAAAGGGCTAAGGGAAGCCATTGTTGGTTAAGGAAGAACTATCACGTACTCAATTTGACGCAATGAATTTAGGTTAGGGGAGTTGTTTAATTGTTGTTTTTTATTTTATATTCAAAATTGTGAATGGTATAAGATGTATGGATTATTTTTCAACATTTTCTTCTAGATTGTGTTGGATTTTTAGAAATTTCCAGAAACCACCTAGCAGCATTGAAGGGCCGCTAGGCGACTTATACATTTGTAGGTTTTTTAGGCTTTTGGGATGAACCGCCTGGTGGTGATGAACACTAGCTAAGCGACTCATGGGATTTTTGGCACATTTTGTAGGTTCTATGATTTCTGGGTTGTTTGATCAAGGGGAAAAAGGGAAATTATCTGTTAATTAGCATTGAACATTGAAATCATTGAAATGTGATGTGGATTGAGGTAATTGGATAAATTCGTGATTTAATGATTATGGCATGATTTGTTCTATAATTGGAGATAATTTTCCTTACAGTTGAATTGTAATTAATGGAAAGTGGAATGGAGCACATTAAAGAATGGTGGTGAGGGAGATTGATAGGATGGTATGGAGTGTTGGAAATTGGGTTTCATACTATTGCAATACCAATCTGGAAATTTGTCCAGAAAGTAATGCATCGCCTAGCGGCAATCTAGGAGCCACCAGGCGACAACGCGACAGTGGTTGCAATCGGGTTTTTATGGGTTGAGGTTCGTAGGGTTGGACTTCTATGAGTGGGTACTATAGTTTATACGGAAAGGAAATAAAATAAGGGGACAATAGTGGAGGTGTGTCATAGTGGGGATTTGGCATTGATAGTGAATGGTTGAGTAATATGCATGGATGGGTTATGAAGTCAAATTTGGTTTAAGTATAATTGAATCAGGGTTAACTACATGAATGAAAGGGTGCACATGGGGTAAGTACCAATAGGCATGAAAGAAAAATAGGACCACAATGTCCTATGACAAAAACTCTAAGAGTTTCATTGGGGGTACCTAGCTTTGCCATACGTTAACCAAACTGTAACTACTTGAGATTACATGCTTAAGTCTTTATAACTAGCAAATTGATGTATATAAGATGAAGTATGATGAATTGGTTTATGGTTGAAGGTAGCTAGGGATGTTGGATGAAATCTAGATGGGAATGAATATGGATTGGTTGCCTTGGGATTCATTTAGGATTGTCTGAAAACTAGTACTACACAAGTACTGGTGTAACGTCTAGCGATGGTGTTTGACCCGCCAGGCGATAACTACAAACTCAATGGCATACTAGAGTGTGTGGCGCTTGGCGATGGGGTTCATTCCTCGAGGCAATAGCTGCAAAATCAGAGGCTTTAGAGGTGCGTGGGACCTGGCAGTTTGTGGTATCCACCAGACGGTGTGGAACGCAACTTCGCTTGGTGGCTCTAGAGCAACATCAGGCAATAATGTAGGAGTAGCATACTTGTTTGCTTTGGATGTGCGTGGTCTACAAGGCTTGGATGATACCTTAAAGAGAGACTTGCTGGAATGTTCCTTGAGTTTTGGCTCAGAACGATATCGCTTGAGTTGTGGCTCAAGTAGAGGGTAAACAAGTGGCATTTCTTGAGTCGTGGCTCGGGATGGCGGATGAACACAAGGAATCCTTGAGTTGTGGCTTGGATTGACGAGGGTTGCCGGTGTGAATGTGTGAGTTGTGGCTCGTACAGATGGGTCCAGAAAGATTGCCCTCCTCGGTATCTAATTGATGAGTTTGGTATTCTTGGGACATTACGAACTATGTTTCGTATTGGGAACTCCATCTAGTGTTACAGAGTGTGGTTTGTAGCAGGTTTCCCGTACGTGTTCTACAAGTTGTGGCTTGTAAGTGTGGCAACAAATGCATCTTAAGGTATTCATCCAAAGATGTAGAACATGGATAACATGGTGGTGGCCATGTGGTATGAAATCCAAGGATATAATCCTTTTATGGGTGTGTGATTATATATATTTGTATTATATATATGAGTTTCATACTATTAACTCACCTTATCTGCTTGTGTTTGGCGATGATCGTGTAATCCGTTACACAGGAGCAGATGATGTTGCAGGTGGTACTAGTGAGGTATAGACTGGAGCGGGGCAACATGGGATGTTATGATTTCTACTATTTTTCATTATTTTATAATTTAGTTTTAAACAATATTGAGATTTTAAGACTGAGAGTTAAATTTGCGATTATTATATTTGATGATGATGTGTGTTTTTTTTCCCGTGTTTTAGGAAAAGACGCTTTAATAAATGTGATTTATTTTATTTTAAATTTTTATTTTATTTTAAAATTAGTAATATCCGTTCGGGATGTTACAGAAAATCGTGACGAATGTTTAGCCAATTCGATGATTATGCTTTCAATGAATGTTTTTAGCTTGCATTTTTAACTTGAGTTCTAAATTTATTTTTTAATTCTTTCCTTCGTTTTTCTTACTGTTTTTTAGATGAGCACTCATTTATGTTCAATCCATCTTAATCCAATGTTACTTTACATCTTCATTAGCTTTAAATTTCAGTTAATGTTTATGCACTCCATTTGAATACGTGTTGCAGCTCTTATCTAGTTATTTACTGGTGAAGGATTGACCCCAACCAAGGATGGAGGCACATGCTTAAGAAGACTAAGCATGTTTAGAAAGGAAGTTCACTAATCCTTCATCCTTTTCATTTGTGTTTGTTATTTTTAATTCCCTAAGTTGACTTAGTTGAATCAACTTTAGTTGACTTGTTGACCTTTGACTAGATTTGACTTGTTGACTATAGTTAACTTGACTTAAGCCTACATGTTAATCTATGTTTATTTGCTTTGTAGGTTAATTAGGAGTAAGAAAGAAATGCTAGGTGGCGCATGGTGATTGGGGAGCATAAATGATGTGGATGAGAGAGTAAAGCAAAGGCATAAAGCATAAAGTAAAAGGCATAAAACAAGTGTACCTATGTACCTTTGGTCTCCTTTGTTTTTAGCACACTTTGGCCACTTTTTGGAGACATATGAGACACATTCTTTGTCTCTTTTTGTGCTAGAACGAAATTAGCCTTGCACACACCATAGTTGGATCTTTTGTCTCTCATTTTTGTAACCTTATTTGACCTAGTTTCTAGAAGCTAGAATTAGGTTTTTGTACAGACATCCTTAGGTATCTTTTATTTGCTCAGAGGCCCCTAAACTCTTCTATATAAGGGGTACTCCTAGACATGTAAAAGGGTTGAACATTTTGAAGTAAAAACTCTCTTGTGTCTCAACCATTTGTGAGAGTTTCTTCCCTAGGGAGTGAATAATGTTAAGCCTTATTTGGCATAGCAAATGGCGGCACACATTCACTCATCTTCAAGGTTGCCATAGCTTCTAGCCTAGCCTTGTAGTGGCGTGCTTCTCACATTTTTACCATTTCTTTCCTTTCCATTTTATGTTTTCTTCTTCTTTTAATTGTTCTTGGTTTTCTATGGTTTATGTGCTTTCCATTTCCTTTTTGTTTTGAATCAATACATCATCTTCTTCTCTTGAGCTTTGTGAAAGGAACCTTCACATCTAGATAGCTTGCTATCTTAATGTCCAGTGGGAATTTCACTTAGCTTTCTTAATCATCTCACACCATTTTCAATAATCTTAAAAAGCAACAAGATAATCCTTCATCATTTGGTATCTAGAGCCTAGGTTATCTTGAATATGGTGTTTTTCATGTGCTAATCTTGTCTTGTTGTAGCTATCTTTGTATGGTTCAAATCCACTTCCATTACACACAAAAACATTGCTGGTAGAAAATATGACGATTTTAAAACATTAAACTGTACCAGCTCAGGGGTCCAAATATTACGTTTTTGGTGTCAAAAGAAAGCTCTCTGAGTCTAGTTTCCAGAAAAAAAAGAACCAACGCATTTGGAGTTCTGTGGCGAAAGTTGTGATCAAATTAGTGAGCAAAGGTCAGATCTGCCAATAATACGTGAATCAGCGTTTTCAGGTTCTTTTGTGGCAGTTTGGCTACGGTTTTGGCACCTCTTGAAGCTCCTAAATGTGGTTGAATAACATGTCTTTGGATGCTTAGTCTTTGAGCCTCAAATCCATGAGTTTAAATGCATGATAGCTACATGTTTGTGTCTTTGTGTATGTCATGTTGAGTCTTTAAATGTGCCTAACTTTTGCTTGAGTCATATGTCATATGTTAACTTGAAGTTTTCTTATTCTTTTTTTTCCAAGTATTTGAATCTTGCTTTCACTTTATGTCTTGCTTGATGTATGCTCCATGAAATTGATTTTGGCCTAAAACTTGAGGAGCTAAGTGTCCATGATGAAGGATCGTCTCGGATTTGGGGTGAAATTCATCTAGAACGAAAATGGGTATGAACCCTAAAATGAAAAGGGGGAAAAAGGAGGACGTCGATTGGGGGTTTTTGCGGAACGGAAGGAAATCATGCCACTTGGAGGAGATTCCAAGATAAGTGAGGAAGATCCGCCACTTTGAATCGGAGATTCAAAGATAAGGATCGGTGGTTCTGAGGAGAACCTCAAGACTTGAGAGAAAACTCACTGTTTCATAAAACTCAAATCTGAATACAAAAGTGTCTCACAATGGCTTATATACTATGGGCCGAAACACCAAAAAGGCCCAACATAACTAAAGGTCCGATAAAGCCCAAACAAAAACATTACAAGAATTATAAGAGTTCCTATTCTATGATCTAAAGCTAATCCGAGATCTCTTTAAAGGTCTTGGGCATGATCCCATCAACTGTTCTGAAAACCATGTGACGATCCCGAACCACGCCTCCATCATTGCCTCCAGGTTGGAGAAAATTCGACCTCGAATTTTAGCGCTTTATTTCCTACAACCAAACACACAAACATAAGTGTGAAAGCACACAAAACCATAATAGTCTAAAGACAGAAATGAAATGCTATATAAAAAAATGAGATTGGAATCATAAAAGAGGCCAATCTCTTATTATCAAGGTGTTAAAAGATTGTCTTCCAGGATCAAAGATAAACCTGCAGAACACGTAAAAGAGTTTAACCACAAGTATACTATTCACTGTGGAACAAAAAGGAGAACAACCCATAATAATCAGAATAGAAAAAAAGTGTCCCTGAAATCCTTCAGGATTTTCATGATAGGCCAAACACACAATCAGATGATTAAAGGCATGTTCATGTTTGGCCCATGTTGTTGCTGCCTTTTCTATTATCTTTTCCTCACCCCAATGCTTATGCCATTGTTCCTTAATGTATAAGTCTTCCCTAGGCATTAAGACAAAAAGAGATGGGTTAGTAAGTGTTCCCAATGAAAATTCAATATCATGATGTGAATGGGAGCAACAATTTAATGCATTATCATCCCTCTTTAAGGATTTCATCTCAACCATGCATGTCAGGGGTGTGAGGAGAGACTCCTTCTCGTGTTTTTCTCTTTGTTCATCTTCTTCCTTTTCTCTTTGCTCTTTCTCTTCTCGCTTCTCTAGCTCTTTCTCTTGTTTGGCTTTTTCCCACATTTCCTTTAGTACTCTTTTTACATTTTCTCTCTCCCTTTGTGCTTGTTGTCCTTGTTTGACTTCGAACTTTTTCCTAACACTCCTTTTCACCTTCTTTAAGTATACAATGTAATCTTGGAGTTCCTGAAGAGTCATGTACTTGGCGTTCCAATTAGGACATTGATAATTTTCGTGTCCATAACCTTCACACTTGGTGCACCTAATAGCACTTGTTTTGTCTTTTGGCAATGATCGTCTATCTTCATGGTTCTCCCTTCTAAGATTCCCAAGTTTGCTATTCAACCTGATAATTCTAGACACAATGAAGTTGATATCTTCTATCAAGGTCGAACGTGTATGGAACATTCTGGAGTGCTCAGAATTCCTAATTCTTGCAGGGAAAGAGAGAAAACAAGAACTAACACAAAACACAGTAAGTGGTTAGCAAAAGTAATGTGGGTAAAATTCTAAAATGGGTTTCACCACTCCTTACGTGTTTACACTCAATTCCACTCGTGTTTCACTCTCAAAGTGTATTCACTCGCTCTTAAGTTCCTGTTTAGTTCTTCAAAGAACCTCCAATCAACCTATCAAGAATTCAACATCAAAGTGAAAGATGTAACGAGTCTAAGCTCAACTCAGGAGGCCAAGGAAAGAAATATCTATGACAAAACCAAGGAAATTTGAAGACAAACTAAAAAGCATCAAAATCAAGAAATGGCTAAACCAAAAGGAGTAAATATGTGACAAAACTAGATTATGACAACGAGAAAAGCACTTTTAAAGACAAGAGTAATCTAAATAGTGTATTTAGAATTACTACTAGAAATATGAAACAAAATACTCAAGCTAAAATGTGATGATTAATTCAAACTCCCACAAGCAATACTTCCAACAATTTAGCTTAAGGTACATTGTTCCTCAACACGAGATATAAGGAAATATCAAACTCAAAGGAATATGATAGACAAAAGACTCAAGCAAAGCAAGGTATTCAAGAAAAATGACTTATGCTAACAAGGAATTTGATCCAGAAATAAGCATAACATGTAACATGTATATCAATCATAACAACATCCAAAAATCACCTCAATTAGTGGCCCAAACCAACGGTCAAATGTGAATGAGGTAGCAGCACAACAACACTCTGGATTTTTGTCCAGACAAGCAGAAACCATACCCAAAATAGCAGCAAGAACACCTCTAATACGAGTCCAAAAAGGAGGAGTAATGCCCACAAAGCAACATCAGAATTTCGCTATTTTCAAGAATCCAAAAGTGCTTTGTGTAGTCACTAAAAAAAATACCAGCAGGGTCCAAAACGTTACTAGTTGTTGTCTCAACACTAGCCAGAACGTTATGATGAAGGATCGTCTCGGATTTGGGGTGAAATTCATCTAGAACAAAAATGGGTATGAACCCTAAAACGAAAAGGGGGAAAAAGGAGGACGTCGATTGGGGGTTTTTGCGGAACGGAAGGAAATCACGCCACTTGAAGGAGATTCCAAGATAAGTGAGGAAGATCCGCCACTTTGAATCGGAGATTCAAAGATAAGGATCAATGGTTTTGAGGAGAACCTCGAGACTTGAGAGAAAACTCACTGTTTCATAAAACTCAAATCTGAATACAAAAGTGTCTCACAATGGCTTATATACTATGGGCCGAAACACCAAAAAGTCCCAACATAACTAAAGGTCCGGTAAAGCCCAAACAAAAACATTACAAGAATTATAAGAGTTCCTATTCTATGATCTAAAGCTAATCGGAGATCTCTTTAAAGGTCTTGGGCATGATCCCATCAACTGCTCTGAAAACCATGTGACGATCCCGAACCACGCCTCCATCAGTCCAAGCCACCTAAAACTCTTTCTTACCATTTTATGAAACTAGTTGTGAAAGAAAATTTTGCACCAATTTTTGCCTAAAAACCGAGAGCAACCTTGCTCCTTGGTGAACTCAAAGTGTGTTTTTCATTAGGTGTTATGTTACTAGTTTTCATACTTGAGAATTGGGTGATATTGGCTAATTAGTTCCATACTTTAACTTGGGTATGATCTTTCTTGGTGTATGCATGATTTAAGACTTGAAGATGCTTGTCAAGTACTTTCCATAGAGTCTTTAAAATGTGCTTTTCTTGTTTTCGTCTTATTAAAAGTTGTCTCAAACTTTTCTTCTTTAGAGTTTAGCTTTCCTTGTTTTTGTGCTTTTCTTGCTTGTTACTAGGTGTTCTTTGTTTTGTCTTAGTAGTTTTCTTTTCTTGAAACTCTTGGGGTATTGTGGCCGAATCACTTGTCTTGCATTTGAAAGGTTTTGAACAAGTTTTTAAAAGTGGTTGCTTCACTCCTTTGGTGGATTTTGAGTGCTAGCCTTGCCTTGTTACTTTGGGAGAGTGATCTAAACACTTGGGTTGCATTTTGGGTTGGAATTGGTCTCGGTTTTCATGTTGTCTAACCCCTAATTCATTTATTTTGTCTTGGCTTTGAGTGTTTTGTTGTAGGAATCATGGCAAGTTCATCAAATGCACCTACTCCAAACAAAAACAATACATTGATGGGATTGCTTCGGGATTTGGAGTTGTCTAGGAAGGAGTCCTTTGAACAATTGAGAAAGGACAAGGAGCAAAGTGACCTAAGAATCCAAGAGCACATTCAAAGGCTTGAAGCTAGGGAGCAAGAAAGAGAGGCTAGGAAAAGAGGGCATTCTAGGCACAACCCATTACAACAGAAGCAAACTCCAAAGATTCCTAAGTTCAAAAGAGAAAATGACCCAAACATCTACATTGAGTGGGAACAAAAAGTGGACCAAATTTTTACCATTCATGTAGTTAGTGACCAAAAGCAAGTAGATTTGGTAGTCTTAGAGTTTGAGGATTATGCCATGACTTGGTAGCATCAATTATGTATGGACAATATTAACCAAGAGTCACTCGCGACTTCTTGGAGGGACCTTAAAAATTTGATGCGCGCTAGATTTGTTTCTTCCTACTATAGGAGGGAGACTCTTTTGAAGCTCCAAAGGCTTCAACAAGGGTCCATGTGTGTGGATGAATATTACAAGTTGATGGAGTCCATGCTTCTAAAAGTAGGACTCCAATTTGAAAGTGAAGAGGAAAAGGTAGCTAGATTTGTTAGTGGGTTAAGGAAGGACATACAAGATTTAGTAGAGTTATATGAGTACTCCTCTCTTGACAAAGTTTTACATTTGGCTACCAAAGTTGAAACTCAATTGCAAAAGAAAAAAGAGGCCAAGAGGAATGGTTCATACAATGACTACTATTCTAGTACTTGGAAAGATAAAGAAAGAAAACATGATAAATCACCACCCAAGAGTTCCCAAGACCCACCTCCTAGGACTAATTCGTTTAGACCTTCTAATGAAACTCCTAAAGGTACAAGGACAAGTTTTATGAAATGTTTTAACTGTTTGGGATATGGGCACACAACTTCAAATTGTCCTACCAAAAGAACCATGGCCTTAAACCTTAAAAAAGAAGTAGAGAGTGAACATTCTTCTCCCCCTTCCCCCAAAAGTACTTCTTCCCACACTTCTTCTTCATGTGAAAGGATTAAACCCCTTGAAGTTGGATTGTTAATGATAAGGCACCAACTAAGACAAGTTTCCAAGGAACTTGACCCTTCTCAAAGACAAAACCTTTTTCATTCAAGGTGTCATATCAATGACAAACTATGTCCCCTCCTCATAGATAATGGAAGTTGTGTAAATGTGGCTAGCACAAGGGTTGTGGAAAAGCTTGGCTTGAAAACTATCCCTCATGCCAAGCCCTACAAGCTATCAAGGCTTAAAAAAGAAGACATTAAAGTAACTCAACAAGTCCTCATTAACTTTTCAATTGGAAATTTTAAAGATGAGGTGTTATGTGATGTTGTGCCTATGGAAGCAACACATATTTTGCTAGGTAGGCCATGGCAATTTGATAGAAAAGTCTTTTATGATGGCCATGCTAACACCTATGCTTTCTCCTTCCAAGGCAAGAAGTTCACACTCCTACCTCTCTCACCCAATCAAACAAATGAGGACCCAAATAAAGTGAAAGATAAGAGAAAAGATGAAAAAGAAAAATAGCAAGTTACCTCCAAAGTGTTACTTGCCTCCAAAAAAAGATTTCCAAAGCAAGATGGACTTCACCATTCTTCCTTCTCTTGTAAGGCTCAAAAGGAAGACCCAATGCGCAAGCATGAGAGGAAGAATGGTCTAGAAAAGAGGGATGGCCTAACCAAAGCTAGGGGTAGTACCCTTAGAAAGGATGGAACAAGAGCTCATAAAAGGAGGGCGCAAAACCTCCCCCAAATCAAGTCAAGCTCCATCTACAAAGGCTTAAAGAATTTGAGGTCAAATTCTCTCCAAGAAGGGGGGATGATGAAGGATTGACCCCAACCAAGGATGAAGACACATGCTTAAGAAGACTAAGCATGTTTAGAAAGGAAGTTCACTAATTCTTCATCCCTTTCATTTGTGTTTGTTATTTTTAATTCCCTAAGTTGACTTAGTTGAATTAACTTTAGTTGACTTGTTAACCTTTGACTAGGTTTGACTTGTTGACTATGGTTGACTTGACTTAAGCCAACATGCTAATCTATGTTTATTTGCTTTGTAGGTTAATTAGGAGTAAGAAAGAAATTCTATGTGGCGCATGGTGATTGGGGAGCATAAATGATGTGGATGAGAGAGTAAAGCAAAGGCATAAAGCATAAAGTAAAAGGCATAAAACAAGTGTACATATGTACCTTTGGTCTCCTTTGTTTTTAGCACACTTTGGCCACTTTTTGGAGACATATGAGACACATTCTTTGTCTCCTTTTGTGCTAGAACGAAATTAGCCTTGCACACACCATAGTTGGCTCTTTTGTCTCTCATTTTTGTAACCTTATTTGACCTAGTTTCTAGAAGCTAGAGTTAGGTTTTTGTAGAGACATCCTTAGGTATCTTTTATTTGCTTAGAGGCCCCTAAACTCTTCTATATAAGGGGTACTCCTAGACATGTAAAAGGGTTGAACATTTTGAAGTAAAAACACTCTTGTGTCTCAACCATTTGTGAGAGTTTCCTCCCTATGGAGTGAATACTTTTAACCCTTATCTTGCATAGCAAGTGGCGGCACACAACCACTCATCTTCAAGGTTGCCATAGCTTCTAGCCTAGCCTTGTAGTGGCGTGCTTCTCACATTTTTACCATTTCTTTCCTTTCTATTTTATGTTTTCTTCTTCTTTTAATTGTTCTTGGTTTTCTATGGTTTATGTGCTTTCCATTTCCTTTTCGTTTTGAATCAATACATCATCTTCTTCTCTTGAGCTTTGTGAAAGGAACCTTCACATCTAGATAGCTATCTATCTTAATGTCCAGTGGGGATTTCACTTAGCTTTCTTAATCATCTCACACCATTTTCAATAATCTTAAAAAGGAACAAGATAATCCTTCATCATTTACAATGTAATTGCTTATAATTCAGTTCATTATATTTATATTTTTCTTTTAACAAAACCCCCCAAAATATTCCTTTTGCATTCAAAAGCTCCATTGCATTAGCCTTGTCCTTTGTACTGATCTGAGTTAATCCTTGTACTACAATAGTAAAGGTATTAGTTTTGTTTTGTTTAGGACCATTTAGGTGACAAAGTTGTTACCAGGTATACAAATCTTTCCTTCTTTAAGAGGTTTGGTGGACTTTGGTTTTACTATGGAGAATTTCCTTTAGGTGAGGCCAACTCCTAAAAAAGGAAACTAGAGAGGTCTAGAAGAGATAACTACTCTAGAGAGAACTTCAAGACAAGTAGAGTGACAATTTTGGTAGAATCTCATTACTAACCTCAAAATTAAAATAAAAGAGGTGAAGGCCTTTATTTATAGTCCAAGAAACTCTAGAGTTATCTATAAAAAGGAGAGGGAAAATTTTGAATTTGAGTTCATAAATTTAGAGCCAAAAGATTCATGCCTCTAGTGTGACTTGCCAAGTGGCAAGCTCATGCTTCTCACATGGATAGACACCTAAAGTATTGCCTTAGAGAGCAAGCTACACTTAATAGGTTTACTTGAGGCCCAAGCTAGCCCAAGTAAACGCTAATTTACATCTCACACAAAAAGCCCAACCCTTAGGTCGAAAACTACAAAAGCCTAAATAAGGTCCACATACCCTACACTACTTGGGCCATAATACAAGGCCCAAAATAAACCTATTCTACTTATTTAAAATAACATTGGCCTAATAGAATATAAGCTTGGGCCTACTCAACTCAGATAAAGCCCATTATTCTTGTTTACACCTAGCCATGGCTGGGGCATTTGTCATTATCCCCACCCTCTTTAGAAGGATTTGTCCTCAAATTTGCATGATTCTTTGTGACAACAACCATTTTCATTGGTCATGTTGTGTCTTCCTCCTCCAAGATTAAAGACCATTCTACCACAAACACCAAACAACAAAGTAAGTGTTAAAGGATGAAACACTAACTTTCTTTCCTTATGAGTGAAGGTTATTTCATTGGTGAAGCCATTATGCATGAATTTCTTGTCAAATTTTCAATGCTCCTCAATAAAATATGACAAGTGATGGCGAACTCCTAGCCAAAAGTCTAATCAAAAGGAGCATGACTAAACAAATTCAAGAAGAGTTAGCATCATTTATGCAACGTGAAGCTAGACTCCTTTTCACTAGGGTCATCATGAAGCAATTATAGACCTTGTATTAAAGGTCATGTAGTGTAAGATTTCTTTTAAGCCTTGTATTAAGGGTCAAGTAGTGTAGCATTTTTGAAAAAAATATTGCTTAAGTTGGAAGGCCATGTTTTGCATCTAGCTTAAGCTAATCTTAAAGCATTAATTTTGTAAACCTAACTTAGGTGGAGGACATCCCATACATGACATGGTGGCCACATGTCAAGCTCTTAGTGGATAGTTCTCTTACAAAGGTAGTGGCCATGTGTCATTTTCCTAGTGGAGAAATTTTCACTAAAATGACTTTCCACATGGCACTCTAGGAATGAAAAGTTTTTCAAAAGTAAGAGTGTCACATGTCATGCGCTCCTTCACCAAGATGACATTTTTAAGGTTTAGTGCAAGAAGGCATTTTTAGGGTTTTGGTCTACTTTAGAGACACCTTCATTTATAAATGGAGATGTCTCCTCCCTTGTAAGACCACTTGGACATATTTAATTTTATGCTGCCAAAATTTATTTTGAGCCATAAAATTATCTCTTATTCATTGTTAGAGCATCCCATGAGGTCCCTCTAGCTACCCTTCTCTAAAGTTAGCCTAACCTCCCTAAGAGCACCATCAAATAACTTTATTTCACCATTTTACCATCAAAACCGAGAGCATCTTCTCTCATTTACAACCAAATTCTGCAAGCTTCCATCCATCATAACCTCATCTTTTTGCTTGGCCCAACATAACTTGAGGAAGAGGCTGTCAACAAGCTTCCATGGGGATTCTATCACAAAACACAAAATCCTCATATTTCCCAATTGAGAACTTAACCTTCACTTGTTGGTTCACTGTCATTTCCCTATCTTCACTAAGGTAATGAAGTTTATATGGTTTATGATGGGGTAGAACGGTGATGGCCAACTTATCAACCACCCTAGTACTACAATAATTGCAATAGGACCCAATGTCTACAACAAGAGAATAAGTGTTTTCTTGAACTTTTCATTTTGTATGAAAGATTTTTTTTTATCAATAAATCTCTTTATGACGACTATGGTGGATTAGGTTGATTATTGAGAGCTCTTCTTATCATAAGAAAGTCCCAATCACAAGGGTAGGCACCTTTACTCTTTGACTCACTAGATTCCTCACTCTCATTAGCATTATCCTTATCTTGGTTACTATAAATGTCAACAACCCTAAGAATTATGGGGTTTTTTTTTTGTTGGGCATTGTGATTCAATATACCTCTACCAAATATGTGATGACCTTCCCTTGGTTTTTTTCTTTCTTTACCTAAGTTCCTAAAGGGTTCTTCTTCGAATTATTTGCTCTCCCTCTTGTAGTCTTTTATCCCATAAGAGCTAGAGTGGTTCAATTTCAAACCTTTTCTCAAATTTTATTGCTCTACCTTTATGCAAATTTGTACCAAGTGATTTAACTCTTGGTAGGTGATAATGATGTCAATGACGCGATAAAGTTAATACTACTAAACTACAATAACTTCAGTATTGTTAAGATAGTAGTCAAAAAATGCAAAGGGTAAAGTTAACCATATTTCGTCTCCCGACGAACACAAAATTGGTTCTTGGCAAATTAGTTCTTATAGAAACTATACAAAAAGGGGTTATTCAAATAAAATAATACATAAAGAAATAAAACTGGAAAAAGATAGAAAGATATTAAAAAAATGATAAAAAAAACAGGTTGAACTACTGCTTTTTCAAAATAGGATTTATCATTGGTTTCCTAAAGATTGTTCTTATTGATTTCTTGTATAAGATTTCAAATTAATCAATATAACTTCTCAATTAATTCATTGGCATCCTCACTTTTAACCAAATTAACTTCTCAATAAAAAACAAGAACTTTATAGATTAATCATAGTAAATTTAACTAAAGTAACTTCTCAATTAAATATTACTATGTCTAATCATGTGTATTTTTTTACCTCTTATATTTAGTAATAGCTAATTATCCAAAGTAACTTCTTGATTAATTCTAATCAAAGTTTTCACCTTTAACCAAAGGATCTTCTCTATTGTTAGCAAAAACTCATTCAATGATATGAAAGTTTATAAATTTAATCAAAGTAACTTCTCAATTAAAATTTAAAAACCCTTGGACTCATGATTGTTATAATATGTAAATTTAACATTGTGCTAACTTGCTACAATGTAAAAATAATTACTTTTACTAGATTAAGAACCAAAAGACATAGATGAAAATAAATCACAACAAGAATCCAAAGAACAAACAAATTTATTCACCTAACCTTAAAATTCAATTAAGAAATTACAATGGAACTAACCCTTTAAGTTTAGCCCTCCACGGAATGCAAAAGCAACATAAAAATAGAACAAGAGAGGGGAGAAAGAATGAAATTAGCCCCCTTAAAGGGTTCTTAAACTCCGAAGTTTCGAAGTTGTCTTTTATGCTTCCCCTTGGTCTCTTTACATAGGACTTGATTAGGTTTATATTGACTTTTCTGCTATTGAAATCTCTCAAATATCTTTAAAATAATCATAAATATCATTTATCTTTATAGTTGTTATGAATCTCCAAAAATATTTGTGAGATGTAACCAATTTTAAAACTATTTGACGAATATAGTTGGTTAATAATTTCTGATATAATTAAATAAATTAATTAGTTAAAGATATTTGATAAATTATCACAAACTAATATTTGCATTAATTTTACCAATAAGCCATTTGCATTCCTTAGTCCAAATTTGCAAATAAATCCAAATATACCAATATTTGCATTTTTAACCCCTCTCATTTGACTATGTTTGACTAATTGGAAGATTTGACTTGTTGATTCCCCAATGAGAAGTTTACACATGGTAACCCCTCTTTCTCTCAAAATTAGGGTTCTCCATGGTCCTGTGCAAGCTTTGTGGATGAATTTGATGCGCGATGATGGGTTTGTTCTGGCACAGTGGTGTTTGTCGTGGTGGTTAAGGCACGGTGGCTTCTTCATCAATGGATGGTTCATTGATGGATGTTGCTAATTGAAGGTGCAGGTTGAAGACGTGGCTAATGACGTGATTTGGGTTTGCGAGGGCTTCTGGGTTGCTCATTTTGCATTTCTGGTTCTTCATTGCAGCGTTTCTTGCAAGTGCAAACTATTCTGGTAATGGTTTCGTTGTTTAGGGTTTCACAATTAGGTCGCAAAATGTTGTGCGTTTGATTGTTTATTATGTGCAGATCTACAAATAGGGATGGAGGCGTTTTCATCACCATTGGCTAACAACGACGATCATGGTTACGTGTTGGTGGTCCAATGAAGTTGTTGCGAGAGGTGTGGTTGGCTAACGATGATTGAATGGTGGTTCTGTTTTGGTTGTGTGGATAAGATGATGATGTGTTGAGCCCTAATTGGTTAACTTGTGCGTGCAAGGATTACACCACTTGTCATGATCTAGTTGGACAAGTTTGTAAGTTTAGGATAGTGGACATGTGTCAATCTATCACTAGCTCAGATGTAGGTATTAGGATCAAGGCCACGTGGCAACATCTGAATGGGTTTAATTTTGTGAGTAGTAGGGAGTGAAAATAGTTATATTTAGGGGTGCATAACAAGTTTTATGTGGGCTATTTGAGAATGGTGGGGTGTTTGAGTAAAACTAGGGGTGTATTTAGCTCGTGGTTTATTTCTTTTCAAAATTTACTAGTTGTGACTTTTTTGAAACTTGGAACAATTTAAGTTTACACGTTTAATGACCCAATTTAACTTCAACTGTATCAATAAACGTTAGATTATCTAGGAATATTTTATGCAACTAAAATCACTTTTTAAGCAATTTTTATCTCACAAACTCATTAAGCCTAATTATCACAAATATTGATCAAAACAATCTTTTAAGTACTAAAATTCAATTATATCCTCAAATTTAAATATTAAATGAGGACAAAAGTTTGTACTCATCACACCCAACATTTATCCTTTTTCACTCTATGGCAAAATTAAGTAATTTCAAAACTTGTTCTAGTTATTTTATTCCATATCTACACTGGATCAAAGGAAGGAACATAACTGGAAACAAATTAAACTTTTAGAAATCAAGTTTTCATGTATATACAAATGGAAAAGTTTTAATTTTCATACATTAGTTAATTTTTGGAATATACAAGAAAATCAAATATGAAAGATATAACTCAAGATTAAACATAATTTAAAAAACAAATATTCATCAACCAATTCTAACACCATTTGTTTCTCTTTTTTAGAAAGCCAATATTTTTCATTTTACAAAACTTCTTTCATCAATTTTCCTTTTTTCCATTTTTATTAATTTGTGGGTGAGGTACTCACCCACACACTTTATTCATCAACCAATTCTAACATAATCCACTAGCTCCTTATTTCTTCCTAAAGTAAGGGGAAATATGGTCTTTTCTTTTTTTAGGTTTTTGTAATTGGCTTTAAAACAAGAAAAAGAGGTTTAAAGGCTTAAAGTGGATTAATATCAAGGTGAGCTTATTTGGCTAAGTAGTTAAAAATAAGAAATGCCTCAATCATATCAAATCATGCATATTCATTTAAGTTGCAAAACAAAAGAATTAAGCTAAATATTTGAGTATAAACAAAACACAAGGTCACTCAAGAAAAATAAGAATGGCTCATGATGGTCCATCCTTTACATTAAGGCTCAAAACTCACAAGGTCAAACTCTTCCATAAAAGATTTAATCAAGAAATTCTCAAATCAATTTAATTTGCAATTCTCAGAAACAATCCACTCATATCCACATAACTCTTATTTTTCCAAAATTATGATCGTTCCAAATATTGAATCAACTTTTAAAATCCAATGCAAATATTTTTTATTGAATGCAAGCAAAACATTTTTGGAGGGATTTCCTATGAGACATATTATTTACAAGTTTCACTAAGTAAAAAGTTAATACTTCCACAATTTTCTCAAAAAAAAAACATAGTTTTTTTTAACAAAAATTCAAAAAAAAAAAGAAAACAAAAACAGAAATCCTAATTGTGGTTCGTCTCCCCCACACTTATTTCAAAAATTTTCCTTGATGAACTTATGTTGGGGAGAAGACAAAATTTTTTTGTGATTTTTGGCTCAATCTAGCCATATGTCAAAATTTATTTTCTTTAGTTATACAAAGCACATGTCAACTTGCACAGTTTTTTTTTTAATTTTTACATTTTTATTTTTATCAAAAATAAAAACACATATTTATGAAACTTTTCTAAATATTTAAATATTTTATAAAATTAAAGACAAAAAATAAATATGCATGCAATTTAAATATTTTATCAACAATGTTGTCAAATAAATTTGAATCTAACCTTTTTTCCTGTTCTAACAATCTTTCTCTTGTCTTCATAGCCAAGTCAACAAAAATCACCATTGAAAATTTATGTTCATTGTTTACATCAACAAACTTGATGTGTGGAGTGTGTGGCTTCAACTATATTTTAGCATCATCAAGTGCATTAGAATCCTTAATCAGATCATTCGTAATCCTCATAATCTTATAGGAAAAAAATGCACCTAAAGTAGTTAACTCTATTACTTTATCATTAACCAAGTCAATTGTAGTAGTAGATGCTTCAGATGCATCTTCTAATATTGTTGGTTCTTCAACTACACTTGAATCCTCCATTTTTTATTCTCACAACTTTGCTCCTGAAAAAGATCATTTGTACTCATAATATCATTAATAGATAAAACTTTATATTTACATTGAGCAACATCATCATATCCATAAGACATTTCTTCTACTCTTATAGCCAACTTTAGAAGCACATTTTCTATGTCATGACAAAATGTTCTAAATTATGCAGTTTCAACAAATCTCTTATGGCCTTGGAGGGTAGTATTAACAATTAGAACTAATTCTACAAAGTTGTTGTTACTTGCATCTTCCAACATGTCATACAATATTTACTTATTTTCATGCCACTCTTGCTCAATATTTTTGCATCGTTGATCAACTTGCAACCTTTCATCTATAGCCTCTAATTTCGCTCTCACTCCATTAGTATTGTAACTTCCTTATAGGATGGTCCATTGGTTACTTCAACTTGTTGTAGTGGTACATATTGTTGTTGAAAACTGTGTAGAACATATGGTTGTTGTGGATAGTAATTGTAATCCATTTGATAATTATGTTGTTGATTATTTTCATATGAAAAATTATTTTGCATTTTCAAAAGAGGTTTTCTGAAAAGAAATAAGTTGAAAGCTTGTTAAGTACACTTCCAAGAAAGAAATGTGTGTCTCATTGGACAACTTAAGTACCTTACCTTTCCTCACCCAAAGTGATCCCCAACTAATCTCACAAATTTATCAACAAAATTCCTCAAACAAAAATTATGATTGAAAAAAGTTTAGAAAACTAAAAGAATGAAATAAAATAAAATAAAAAGTTAGGAGAAAAAATGTTATAAACAAAACTAATATTAAAATAGGAAAAATAAAATAAGAACCTAAATGATAAGAATTCTAACCGTGTTCCCCAGCAACAACACAAAATTTGATAATATTGTCGTTGACACGATCAAATTAATACTACTAAATTATAGCAAGTTTAGTATTGTTAAGATAGTAGTCAAGAAAATAGAAAGGGTAAAGTCAACCCTAAGTCGTCTCCTAACAAACACGAAATTGGTTCTTGGCAAATTAGTTCTTATAAAAACTATACAAAAGATGTTAGTCAAATAAAATGAGAAATAAAGAAATAAAATTGGAAAGAGATAGAAAGATATAAAACAATTGTAAAGAAAAAATGTTGATTTCACTACATTTTCAAAATAGCATTCATCATTGGTTTGCAAAAGATAATTGTTATTGATTTCTTGACTAAGATTTCAAATTAATTAATGTAACTTCTCAATTAATTCGTTGGCATCCTCACTTTTAACCAAAGTAACTTCTCAATCAAAAGCAAGAACTTTATAGATCAACTATAGTAAATTTAACCAAAGTAACTTCTCAATTAGATATTACTATGTCTAATCGTGTGTATTCTTTTTCCTTTTATATCAAGTAAAAAACTAATTAACCAAAGTAACTTCTTAATTAATTCTAATCAAAGTTTTCACCTTTAACCAAAGTAATTTTTCAATTATTAGCAAAAACTCATTCAGTCATATGAAAGTTTATACATTTAATCAAAGTAATTTCTCAATTAAAATTTAAAAACCCTTGGACTCATATGATTGTTATATTATGTAGATTTAACATTGTTCTAATTTGCTATAATGTAAAAATCATTACTTTTACTAAATTGAGAACCAAAAGACATAGATGAAAATAAATCACAACAGGAATCAAAAGAACAAAAAAATTTGTTCATCTATCCTTAGAATCCAATTAAGAAATTCTAGTGGAACTAACCCTTGAAGCTTAGCCCTCCATGGAAGGCAAAAGTAACATAAAAGTAGAAGAAGAGAGAGGATAGAGAGGATGAAATTAGGACTCCCTAAAGGATTCCTAAACTCTGAAGTTCCGAACTTGTCTTTTCTACTTCCCCTTGGTTTCTTTATATAGAACTCATCATCAAGGAAACTAGCGCTCAACGATGGCACTTAGTGCTATTTCCCTTGCAATAACTGGTGCCACTCGACGCCAAAGCATTCACAAAAAATAGGTGCTCAATGGTGGAGAACTCCCACTCAGCACCTTAAAGCTAAAATGCTCTTAGACCTACAACGACCACTAGCACTAAACGCCACCTAGATGCCGCTCAATGCCTATCAATGCGCAAAAAGTGGCGCTCAACTGAGGAAAATGCCGTTTAACACCTTATGAATTCACAATAGAAGAATTTTATGCAATTGAGTGAACTCAAACCTGATTAATTGCTCAATTTGGTATTCCTCCTTCAGTACTTTGGTTCAAAATAATTCTCCCAATCAACATAAAATTTCACCAAACAAATCAAACATCAAGTTATATAAAAAAACACACCAATTTACACCAAATCATTAACATCAGTTCAAATTCATCAAGCAAATGAAAATTTTCATCAATTACTAAAAAACATGTTTATAAACTCACACAGAAAGACAATTACTAGCTTCTATCACCTTGATCTGGCTGCTCAAAAGCTCTAAATAGAGAAACCCCTTTCTACTCGTAAGACATCATGCATGTGAGTGAACCCCACATGCAACCAAATTACAAAAAAGACAAGAAAAGGACAAAATCTAACTTACCCTGAACCAAAAAATTGACCGGTTGATCTTAATAAGCTAGTTGTAAGGAACATTCCTACAGTCTTTGATCTTAAAGAAGATGAACAAGGAGTATGATATCTTAGAGAAAAGGTATAAGTGATGTGATCTTGAAGTATGAAGCAACATAAATGGAAGCGTGATTGGATCTTGAAGTATGAAGCAACATAGATGGAAGTGGCGTTCGACGGTTATTAGTTGGCTCCCCATAGGAATTGCATTTTATGAAGAGAGCAATTTGGACCTTGCATTTGAGAAGGACACATGTTCCTTGAAGCTTGCTTGGCACGTCTTATACTAACCTTGCATTTGAGAAGGACCCACGTTCCTCTAAGCTTGCTTGGCACTGTTATACTAGAATTAGGTTTCATCTCACATTAGTAGTAGTTTGTATTTCTTTAAATCCTTGTAGCTTACTTGGTGAATTCAATTTCTTTCTTATATATAGAGAATTACACTTGTATCATATTTTTCAGATTTGGAAGAGACATGCAAATGCTATTAATGTGAATTTGTTGTGCATATGTGTGTGCGAGTTTTATCTTAATCAAGTTGTTCAAGTGGTAACTCCTTTCACTTATCTCATTCATGAGTGGCATGGATGGCACACTTCCAATCTTAGTGTTTTCTTCACTTATCTTGAAAATGGTTCAGGTGGTGTGAATCCACACTTATCTCGAGTAGTTCAAGTGGCGTGTGTTGTGTGGTGATCAAATTCGTGGAGTGCTACTTATCTTGCAAAAGGAGCAAGTGGCGTAGCTTTGATCGTAGTCCAAATTAGCATGACCTTCATGATCCAATTCTCACTCATCTTGGAGCAACTCCAAGTGGCGTGGCAACACTTCTATTCAATGGTTCATCTGGTCAATTCCTCTATCTTCCAATCTGCTTAAAGTTTGCAATTCATTTAAGTTCTTCGCTGCTTTTCCTTTCAAAATTCTGTTGTAGTTAGCCAATTCATCGAACAAGTAGCATGTGTCTTATCCATCCACGAAGCAGCTCGTATCAAGAAGACTCCTAGAGAAAAGTTTTTAGAGAGATAGAGTGTTTTTAAGTAATGATATCCCTTTATGAAATTCTTATTTATAGTTAAGCATTTTATTATTAAAATAATAGGATCTCATTAATTTAAAACATTGTCACTCTAAAAATACAATTTTCTTGGTTCTCACAAACTTAGAGTTCAATTCCATCATGAAAAATGAAAATAGGTTATGTAACCATGATGTAAAAATATTTTTCACCATGATTTAATGGGGTTAAATATGTTTTTGGTCTCTTAACTTTTAGTGAAAATTGAAATTAGTTACTCTTTAAAACTTTGGACCAATTCAATCTCTCATCTTGAGAATGCGTGAATTTAGTCCTTTTAAAGTTAGAGGACTAAATCCACACATTTCTAAAGTTAGAGGACTAAATTAGACTAAAGTTTCGAAGAATGACTAATGTCAATTTTCACTAAAAGTTAAGAAATCAAAAACATATTTAACCCCAATTTATTTAATTTATATAATAACTTTAAAAATCATATTAATAATTATTTATTATTTATTATTAATTAATAGCGTAAATCTATTTTATTAATTAGTATGTCAATGCTAAGTTCTTCTATTAAATATACTTTTTCTATGATTTTTATTAATAATAAAATTGAAATTCATGTAGAATTCATAATTTAGCGAGTTTTTAAAGACTGCCTTATTTATTGTTATGCACTTAAATAATTTATGTATCATTTATATCAATTTTAAGGTTTAATAATACTTTTGATCTTATGTAATCCTTTAATTTTTCAAAAATAAAAATAAATAAATTAAATGTGGTCATTTTCGTTATATTGACTTAATATCATCTTTTCATTTAGTTTTTAAAATTGAATAATATACAAAATGCATTGTATCTTTTCCAAATATATAAAAGTGACATTGAATAAAGACTAAATAGAGGGAAAATATTGGTCCATTGATACAAATAAATATAGAACTAAAAAATACTGCTAGCCCTAAATTTCAACTAAAAATAAAAACACATTAAACAACACCTGACATCAATTCATTGTTTGTCTTTCTTTACGGGTGTATTAAAGAAGAATAAATCCTCAATCAAGTAGATGAATTGAATGAGAATGAAATTCGAATTTAAAATTATAAGACTCAAAACCTAAATCCTAGGTAGTTGGACTTCATTAGGAACAATTCGAATGTTGAGTGGATTTGGTTTAGATACCCTTAAATTTAAGTATTAAAATCAACAAAATGTTAATTTATAATTGCGCTAGTAATTTTAAATTTAGATTCTATAGATTTTGGTATTATATTTTTGTTATACTTTGAAAATAAATTGATGTACCTTAATATTTTAAAATATATTAAATATAAAAACATTCCAAACATGTTATGTGAAATTGTGAGTAAATACTTTGATAATTACTTGCAAACTTACATAAAATCCACGTATACATGTGAATATTTTGAATAAAATTATTTTATTTTTATTACCAAGAAAATAAAACATGAAATTTGTAAAGATTAGTTTATTTAGAACGTAAGTCTCATAACATAAATTTAAATAAGTAAAAAAAGCAAATTATATCAAGTAAAATAAAATTAAAAGATTTTGCATTGACATTCCTCTTCGATCATGTCCTGACTTCCTTTAATTTTGAAAAGTATAAAAGAAAAAGCAAATTCATAAAAAACATGTTACCAATATAAATTTATAATTAAAAAATAATTTAATTACCTTTATATAAAGACAATTAGGCAATTTTATAAGTAACAAGATGCAATTTGTACTTTCATTCCTAACTCTAATATTTTATAATAAAAAAAAAATCGAACTAAAAACTTTGCTAGATAAAAATAAATTGACAAGAAAGGAAAACCCATTAAAGATAAAGCAACGTATTAATCTTATTTAAAAAATAAATATCTTTTAGATGATATGAAAGAAAAGAATCACCGAAAAGAAAATAAAACTTTAATTAAGATGTAATCATATGTATCTATATATGTTCGAAAACGAAAGGAGCATGTGACATTATTCCGTTAAAAGGTATACATGTAAATTTTGCTTTTACAGTTAAAAGATAGTGTAGTGAATGGAATCTAAAATTGTTTAGTTTTTGTTTCCGTGAAGGTACAGACAAAAATAGCAGGATTGTTCATAGGCAGTGCCTTCGTTTAAGGATGATTCACAGAAATGATTGGCTTACGATAAAAATCAGAATTCATTAGGAATGAAAAACAAAGTGTGATTATGAATGTTGTTGGCTTACGATGAAAAGCTCTATTCCCATTGAAAGGGAAACAGTTGAGGGGCGTCATTGCAGTGGGATCCATCAGAACCCAAGCTATACATGGAGGAACAGTGGTCACTCCCATTGGGAACCAACACTCGCTCCACAGACTCTAAGTTGCTGTTATCCTGCAGACTCAGGGCTAAGGGCTGCATCAGGGACATCGACGGAGCCTGCACCATTTGGTTCAAACCATTCCCAGGTGTGTGCGTGTGTGATGATGACAGAAGAGAGAGAGCACAAGGAGTGTCATGCACCGAATTTGTTGTTGTTAAGCTTTCACAGAACATTTTGCTTCTCGCTCCACAACTTTCTGATAAAGGGCTGCTCCTGAGAAGCGTGTGGCACACAGAAGGAGACGGAAAGGGAAGGTTTTGGTTGCTGAGTGCACCTGTGGAGGGATGGTTACCGTGTAGGAATGCCACTTGCTTCCCTTCTTTCTGAGAAGATCCTAGAAAAAGTTCTTGTTTATCGACCAAGTGCACTTGATGGTGGTGCTGGTTCTGCAACCTACCATCTGCAGAGGAAGTCACAAGCCCTCCACTCCAAGGGGGGCTCATCATGGCACTCGAAGGATACACGTGCGGATTTGAGAAGGGTAGTAACTGAGTACCTGAAAAATCTTCAATTTCTCAACTGTTATACTTTATCTAAAGGGAACTAAGAAGGTAAACAAAAGGTTTCTCAACTGTAGTTTTGTCCAGGACAAATTATTGTATTCTATAATCCTGTACCTACCACATGTTACATTAGAAATATGATGATCTCAAATCATCTAACAGTTCTGATTTGTATGAACAAATTTTGCAAAGCAAGACAAAAGATGATAATTTCTTGTGGATGACAGTCTAGATCAATCTCTAGAAAGAAGCATCTTCCAAACAAAGTCCAATACATGCTCTTAAAATGGTAAGCATCAGGTATTATTGTATAAAGTTTTGACTTGCCAAACGTCATTTCAGTCCCCTATGAAGTAAAATGATAGAGAAACGATAAAAAAAATGGATAGCTTTTCATAAAACAAAGAAGAAAAAATAAGAGTTATAGGAAGTCAAAGATCAGAATGATTGATGCATAGACTCTGAAGCACATGGGAGTTTACTGAAAATGTTTTTCCTTTTTTATGGTCTATATGTAGTGACATATTTAACTAGTGGCCACTAGATTGTCATGAGCGTGGACATAAATGGACCAAATCAGCCATATCAGGTATGTGGGCAGCGCACTCATTTAGCTAAGTGCATTGTTTCCACATGAAACTTCTTACTCTTTTGAGACTCGTGTACCTATGTGGATGTGTATCTCTAGCTAATACCTGCATGAAATCCACGCATATATGCACATGGGTCCATTCCATTCAGATAATGTGGTAGTAGAACAACAAATACAACCCCAAAGCTTACCTTGGTAATTCGATAAAAAACTACCAGGTCGCGTGTGAGCTTCTGGCTGAGGCTTTCTTCTCCGTCTGTTGTGTCCATCTAAACGCTTTCTGCAGCTTCTTTTTCTCTCATCAAATTGCTCCAGCGAATGGAACCTTCCAAAAAAAGACAAGTTTCAGAATTTCAGCCAACTGAGACACGCCAATATGACATGGAAATGGAATCAAGAACATAAAATCAAATGCACATCAAACTAAGCGGTGAAAAATATTTACCACGGATTTACCACAACTACTACAAGCAATATACCTATACACAGGGTATATTAACAGAACAACACAGGCAAGTCATTCTCTCATATTATGTGTAAACTTCTGTAATTAATTGTGTTCCGTGCACCGGTATATTTTCAGCTTAATTCTCCATGTATATAGCAGAGGTATTTGGTTTTTGAAAAGTGCCACACAAAAAGGGTATAAACATATAACGACAAACACCAAGGTTAAGAACTAGTATTATTTGTAAACTTCAGTAATCATAATAATTCAACATGTTTCGTGTGTGTTGAGATTCGTTATGGTTTAAGAAATCAGTATGCAGCGAATCTTTTTCTAATACTCTCGCAGTACATTCTCTTTCCTTGATTTAATATGGTTTTAAATATATTTTTTTTTAAAGTAAAAACAAAGAAAATTTGCTATCTTTAGAAAATGAATGGTGAGGAAGTAAATACTAAGAGTATAAAAACCTGCTTCTTCTAAAGAACGCTAAGTTAAGATGCTAATGGTAGGGGAAAGCAAAATAAAGTAATTTGGTGTGGTATGAGTACTTGTGAAGCTAACATGAATAATGGATACGGATGCAATGCAAACGACACAAATTAAATGTCGATGAGGTACAATGAAAAGAAAAGGGGGGCAAAAACACAAAAAAGCAATAATTAAGAGGACAAAGCACAGCTTACAAGCAATCTAGAACTGAAATTGAAACAAAAGAACAAAAGCCTGAGTATATATGGTATGATATGATACAAACCTGCTACATTGTTGGCAGAACCTTTGCTTGAGGCCAGCGATTGTGACCTCTGGGGACTTGGAATGGAGCTCACACACCTTGTGTCGCCTATGATAGTCTCTACAATTGCTAAGATCAGAATTGCACCCGTCCACAAGGCATGACACAGTGAGGGTTGTGCTGTTAATGGCTCTAGCTCTCTTAGAAGACCCTGAAGGTGAGGAAGCCACTTTGGAGACTCCAGCAACAGCAGCAACATCTTTGGACTTGGCTAATGGTGATTCAGTGCCAGAATTCCCCACATGACCAAGCTTCAAGTCCACAGAAAACTCCCCCTCCATTCTATAAACTCCAAATCTGTTATGCTCCTCCATTGAGTCTATGTTGGGTATGGAAGCCTTATCCACATCCACCAAATCCCAAGAAGGTGCTTTCAAATTCCAGTCCATAACAAAATAATACAGAAAAGTAAAACCCCTCCCCACCCTTCTACTTCTCCACAGTCCCCCTTAGTATGATGGTATGGAGCATAGGTTCAGAATTGCATGAGGAGCAACAGAAAATTGTGCAGTGAGAAAGGCATGAGGTTGTATTGCATAAATAATAGTGAGAGAGTAAGGAGAGGGAAACTTAAATTAAGAAGCAAAGTGAAAAGGGCATGGGTAAAAGTCCAATTGAAGAAGAATGGAAAGTGATAGATGATGATAGAGGGGAGGAGGAAATCAAGAAAAACTAGACAGACACAAACAGGCAATTATAAGACAAACACATTGGACAAGTTTTTGTCCGTACTAGGAAGAAAGAAGGGGTTAAATATTAAGCAGAATGAAATGAGTAAATAAAGACTTGACCGCCTAGAGTTAATGAAGTAGTAGGAAGAGTAGGAAGAGTTCCAAGGAAAATGGAAGCATAAATTGAGAAGGTTACCAAAGAAGGCACAGTGAAGCAACTAGAAAGATAAAAGTAGAAAGAAAATAAATATAAATAATAAATAAACAGTGATTGCAAGAAGGAAGGGAGAGAGTACTTGCAGTTGCAGACAAGAGCAGCAGTAGGATGCTCACTTCTTCCTTCACCGACCAGTGGTTGCCTGACATGGATTCCATGAGTAGCCAATGGAGTGAATAAGAAAAATAAATAAAAAGAAGGTTTTTTTGATTATGTTATTGATGAATGAGGGAGAGGTTTTTGTGTGTTAGGTGAGAGGGAATCCCAAAAACCATACCTGTTAGAGAGTTAAAGGATGTGAAGTCATGGATTTGTGCACACAGTGGAGTGGATAATGTATTGGAAGTTGATACTGAAGAAGGAGGAGAGAGGCAAAAAGGTCTGGATGATATGCTCCGTCTTAGAAGTTGAACCAAATATTTTAATATTTATTTTTTCCAAATATAGGGGCTTCCTCCCCTCCTCCAGTGAGTGTAGTAGGTTGAGAGAGAAAGAAAGGAAGATGGATAATAAGGACAGGCTGTTGGTTGCTTTCAACTTTTATGAGTCAGGAAAAAGAAGTACAAAGAATGGATGCTCAAGACAAGGCATGTGGCATTATGTTTCACATTTCATGGCATGTCTTTCCCCCGCCTCTTTTTTCCTCTCTTCTAATCTAATTCTAAACATTATTAATTACCTTAATCCCTCATTATCTCTTATTTCTCTAATAAGCTTCAACCCTTAAAAGAGAACTACGTGATTAAGTATTATTTGTGACCCTAAACAATTGAAAAGTGAAGTAAAATTTGAAAGGTGTTGTGAATGGTGGTAAAAGTGGTGGAGTGGAGTTTGTTGGGAGAAGGGTAATGATGAGTGGTGTGGTGGGTCCATGTAGTAGACGTCCACTATTAATTTTGAGGGCTCCAGGTTTTGATAGTTTGCTGATTTAGGCCACAACAAGCATGCCACCCCATCAAACCTTCATATGCCATAACCCCTCCAGCATGTGATCATTTTTACCCTTTCTGCCATCTTCATGTCAATTCTGCTGTGGGGACTGTACCATTTATTACCATCCATCTTACCAGATACACTTACACACACATCCTTATTTTTCAGTCAAACATTTCATTTTACACAACTCCCATTTTTCTCTACTCATATGCTTCCAACCAAATCTTTATTTTGTTCTTTAATAACCTTCTCGTCACGTTACATCACTGTTCGCTATGCTGCTCTCAGATTGCGCTTCTGCATCCATCACATATGTGTGTGTGCTGTGTTTCCTGCACTTAATTATTTTTTTCTTTGCTATACCGTTATATCGTTTCTTTTCTGCTTCCTAAATCTTTAAACCATTCACATCATTTGAACCAAAGTGTGTAAGATGTCGCTTTCCGCCAACAATTAAGATTGAAATTGAAATTAAGCGAACAAGTATAGATGGAAATAATGGAATATGACTAATCGTTGAATATTTGGAACACGAAGGTCCTCCTGTAGGACTGCATTCATCAATTCAAATTAACCAGACCAGACGCATTGACTTTAACTTTTAAGGCTAATTCAGCGGAAGGGGGTTTTCTTCTAGATCAACTTTGCTTGAATGTTTATATCGTCTATATACGTAAGTGATCTTTATATCCATACATCACAAATTTGAATATAGCTGCATACAGGTTTTGATAAGAGAAATATGTGAATAGATTCCAGAACAACTAAAATAATTAGAAAAAATAAAAAGTAAAAAGTATGTATAATATATAAAAAATTATTTAATAGACTATAAGTATTTTAATATTATATATGAGCAAGCATATGATAGTACAGGTAAAATGTTAAGAAGGAATGAGACTGCTTGTTGGTCGGGTGCAGGATGTCAACGGAACGGGTAGGATATGGGTAGCAGCTCCCCGTTCCTTACCCGCTGGATAAATATTCGCTCGTACCCGTATCCATATCTGTCGGGTATCCGTTATACGGGTACCTGTCTATTTTTTTCATATACGCGGGTATCCATGGGTATCCGCGGGTATTTTTAAAAAAATTTAAAAAATAAATATTTAATCATAAATTCAAATAAAATAAAATAAATTACATGACTATCATAAATTTTAAACAAACTTCAAACAAATTCAAGTTCATACAAGTCCTAATAATTATAAAAATAAATATAAAATAACGTTTAATACAACGGAAATTCTTTAATTAGTGTTTTGATCAACAAACTCACTTTCTCTAATTGATTCTTATAAAATAATCAAATAATAAACTTCAACTATCACTAACACGGGTCAAGTATTCTTATTTTGATTTCATCATTTAACAACAAATATACCATAAATGTCACATACCAATACTTGAAGTTGAAAGAATGAAGATAGAAGACAAAATATGCAGCTTGAAAAAAGTAGGTCAGAATATTATATATATATATATATATATATATATATATGTATATATATATATATACATATATATATATATATATATATACATACATATATATATATATATATATACATACATATACACATATATATATATATATATATATATACATATATATATATATGTATGTATACATATATATATATATATATATATGTATGTATATATATATATGTATGTATATATATATATGTGTATATGTATATGTATATATATATATATAAATATACATATATAATATATATATATATATATATATATATATATATATATATATATATAATATTATGAGCATAACATAATATATCAAAATGCCAGGGGAGAATCTTTTTAAGGGTAGGGAGGGGCCATGGCCCTCCCAAAATTTTGAAAATTTTTAAATTATATATATATATATATATATATATATATATATATATATATATATATATATATATTATAAATATATTTGAAATTTTGTAAATTGTAGTTAATATATTTTAGGAATTAATGAAAATTAAATTGTGTATTTTTTATTTTTTTATAAAACACAACATTTAATGCTAATAGATAATAAAATATAAAATTAAATATAATAAAGAATAAAAATATTTGGGTTTAATTTATTTTGTGGTCCTTGTTTTTGTCCAAAAAATGACACTAGGACACTAACAAAGAAAATCATCCATACTAAGAGTGTCAATTTTAACGAAGTTATTGATCCGTTTCAATAAATTTAACGAAATGTATCGTAAAAGACCAAATTGTATTCGTTTTTCAAAAATCGAGACCAAATTGAGACAAATAACTGAAGGACCAACTTAACATTTAATAAACAAAAACATGAATCAAAAGAGTAATTATACCAAATATTTATTAAGATAATTTTTATTTTCCTTCTCATTGTCTTTTTAGTTTTTCAAAAATTGTAATCACCTCTCACTCTCATATTTTCTTCTTGTTTTTGAAGACACAAATTCATTATTTTTGCTCTCATTTCTCACTTATCCTATTCGTTTCTTATCTCTTGTCTCGATAATGAAAACATTACTTTTTATCTCATGAGTTTTTTGCATATTCATTTTTTTTATGAATATAGAAGAAATATAAATAATGTATTATGTGTTTTTTCATAACCAATTTTTAATTGTGACTTGACTATAATATATTTTTCTTTTGATAATTACATGCTTTAATTTTTTATTGGATTATGGTAAAACAAATTATATTATTTACAACGAATGTATATTGATAAAGAATAAAAGAATAAATTCATTTGTTAAAAATGATAAAAAAGAAACTATTGATAAAAATAAGATAAACCTTACTTCTTTACATATTTTGAAACATTATACTAAAAATCAAATTGTTAAGTTAGAGAAGCCATTTTTTGAAGCCTTATACTAATGATCGAATCTAATAATCTCAAAATTATATTATTTGGGCCCCTCCAATACTTTCGGTCAAGATCCGACATTGCTTGAAGCCCTATTTTAAGGGGTGAAGTGATATGCAATATTGTAATTTTGTGCAGTTAATCTCCTGTGTGTTTGAAATGTCATTATAAATGTAATGAGTGGTGAAAATTTGATGAATATGAATTATGAGAAGTTGTGATTGGAATAGAATTTCAAGGGAAATTCATGTGAGCTTGTTAGTGTGTGTAAGGACATGAGGAATCCGTATTGGATGGCATCCTTAAACTCCAATAATCATCCATGCTCATGTAGAGTAGGATGAATTATGTCGTGAGGAGTAGCAAGAGGTCCTAGTCTTTGGACTTGATCGAGTCTTAGACGTGAAGGGGACTTACCCAGTGAGTGGTTGGGTGATAACCCCTTGTGTCCAAACTCTGCAGAGTTTGGGAACCTTCACAGGTGCAAGCCACCAAGAGCTCCAATGTCGCTTACACAATCCGGATATCGAGTCTAGAATTATATATATATATATATATATATTTATATATTTATATATTTGAGATATGTTTGTGATTGATGATTATGATATGAATTGTATGATTTCTCTTAATTTCAGTTAGCTCACCCTTCTTGTTCATGTCTGTTTTTCCTTGTGCTTTCTCCTTGCTATGATCACCTACTGTTGGAGTGAGCAGAGCCGAGTCCAGATGAAGATGCCCCTCTCCTTAACAGGAGTTGATCGGTCGCCTAGAGGTTCTGTGGTAGTTCTTGCGGGTTAGATACCATGGAGTTTTGAGATGTTTGGTTTATGTTTTGAGTACCTATGTTCATCATCAGGAATTCATATGATTGTTTTTGGATGACTGTACCAGCTGTATATTCTATATATGACTGTTCTTCTTACTATCTGCTATGCTTGATCATAATATAATGTTTTATTTGATAGTGTGAAAAACTATTAAATAGGATGTTACAATATATATATTTCTAATACTCACATTCTCTCTCCATAATTTCTATCAGATTAAAACTTTTTTTTTAAATAATATATTTATTAAAATAATAAAACGATTATTTTTTAAAATAATTGTAAGATGTTTTGTAATAACTCTACTGTCACTTATATGAGTTTTTTTTTTCAAAACATTATTTTGAAAATAATATTTTACATATCAATCCTTCTATGAGTTTTAAAACACATTTATCATAGTCGAAATAAAATACAAAACAAAAGTAAACTATTGAAATAATCTTCATCACACTCTTAAAACTATAATTTAATTTATAAAGATATCATTTTAATTGTATCAAAGTTTTTACATGAAATAATTAAATTAAATTAAAAAACTCAACAACTTCAAAAAGATTATATTAAGTTCAAACAAATAATGCTGACATATATTTCTAATACTCACAATTTTCTTTCAAGCGCTTACCAAAAGCTACAGCCAATAGTCAGAGTGCAACTTTTTTTATTTGTAATAGCTTAAGCGTCACGACTTGACTGTGACTCGGCCCACTCGACCCCTGACACGGGACAATTGATGTCACCTACATCAATATAAACACAAAAAATTGTAGCACCATTCCAATCTTCTCAAAATTATCAAAAATCAAAGTGATTCAATATTCCACGTTTAAACCCACAAAACAAGACCTCAAACTTTTGATAAATTCCATGATTTAAAATCAAATCCCAAATTCGGTGTAAAATAAATGTTATTTTATCTTAAAGTTATATTTTTCACATATTCACGTACTATTTTATTTTATCAAAAAATAAATAAAAAAAACTCCATAATTTCATCAAGTTACCTTGAAATCATTTACAAACACGTGTGTTTAAGTTACAATTCAAAATTTACCCACATTACAAACTTTTGAACGTTATAGTTTAATAATATAATCCAATAATTTTCTCAAATTACCGTGGCTCAAAATTTTCATCTACATGCAAGACCATGTTAATGTAAATGAACATCATGAAATAACTCAAATTTTATTTTAATGTTTATTTTCCTTATATTTAAAGGAAAACAAATATTCAAATTAAAATATATTTTAAATGTTTGTTTACTTCAATTTTTTAAATTCTAATGAATCTTTTTTTTATACACTAATAAAAATGATAATACATCATTTAATCAAAATGACGCAAATAAGAAATAATAAACATAATAAAAAAATTAACATGGATATTGTATCTTTTGAACTCCAATATATGTTGGATGGTGATAAAAAAAAATTCATGGCAATTACATTAAATTTTGATATTGTAGAAAATAGAAGTTATTTATATAACTATAGTGAAAAATTACAGTATGATTGATATACTGAGTTAGAAAACAAAAAATAATTAGATAAAATATACTGAAATAGTATTCTACATCATGAAAATAAACAACAAATAAAAATATTAAAAAATTAACAAATGTATGTCTTAGAAATAATTTGAGAAACTATTGAAAGAAATCGTACAAAGGAAAATGAATGTATAATTAAGGGTATGATAAAATGAAAAATACCTTAGACATCTAAGAACACTTTTCAAATATCAACATATATATACTTAATGGTTGATAAATAATTGTTTTAGCGAAGCAAAAAAGTTCTTCAAATGAAACAAAAATTAATGAAAATAAGTAAATTTTTTTTATATTACCTATTAAATGAAAGGAAAATATACAATAAATAAAAATATTAAAAAATAATAGAAATATTCAAATATGAGACATAATTTTTTTTTAATTGACATACATCATTTTAACATAATTACATAAATGTTATGATAAGATGAAAAATATATTGAAGATCAAATAATTAGAATAAATAAAAAATTGAAAATATATATATATATATATATATATATATATATATATATATATATGATTACTTAATTAATTGTGAATATTTTAATAATTTAAATGATGATGAGGATATTACATAGACGAGTATTATGGCGGAGATATGTACATCCCCGTACCCAATTAAAAAAGTTGGAAATTCCCTATATTCATATCCATACCCAATCAATGCGAGAATTTCCTGTCAAGAAAAAGTTCGGGTAATACCTACATGAACATGTTTATTTTTCATCTCTAATCTAAACTTTTCTTGGAGTTTGATGAATTATATTTTGAAAAAGATGGTAAACTGTTGAAACTGGGGTTAGAAGGGGTTAGATATTAAACAAAAGACAAGTACTTAAAAGGGAACAAGCTATCAGAAAAGTCAAAACTATAAATACAGATAAAGGAGGTTAGTTTAAGAAAGTTGAAAAGTAATTTTTATATTAGTTATAGAAACAGCGTCTTCAATGCAGTTTTTAAAAGAGATAAAAAATATTAATAGTGTTTAATTGAAAGAATGAGTCTAAATTGTATATTTTAAATAGTTTTCACTTGAAGTACATGGTCATGAATTTAATAGCTTTAAATAATACATTAAAAATATATGACTAACGACGTACCACATTATCGTAGGAGTGGTTCAGGAAGCTTGACTGAGTGGGTAAACAATAAAATGCGTATCACATTGCCAAACGTAATCACGTTGCTTGCACAGTGTTCTGCGCGGCCTCTACATTCGCTTTTCCAACGCAGCATTAAGCACGTTTAGCCTCAAAATATTGGGCAAAAAGCACGTTTAGCCCCAAAATATTGGGCAAAAAGCACGTTTAGCCCCAAAATATTGGGCAAAAAGCACGTTTAGATTCAGAAAATATTGGGAACTAAGAAAAGGTTCAAGAAGTCTTCATATCCATATTAAGAGAATAATATCTCTATTTCCAATCCCATAAAAATATACTTAAATATTAGAAATATTATTTAATTTAATCTTATACTAGGAATTATAATACATTATTCGAAGAATTTGGCAATTCTAATATATTTTTTTCTTAGTTTTTTATTTATTTAAAGACGTGGGAACCTAAAAACTAATATTTTTGAATTGATAATGTACTTAAATAAAGAGAGTTTGATTATTTTAATATTATAATATTCAAATATAAATAAAAATTTTAGAAACGAGTTTCATTACTTTTGTTGAATATAGTGAAAATTATGTATGAGATTAATCTCTATTGTGTAGAAAATAAATATAGGGTATGTTATTTTCAATCACTTTCGCAAATGGTATAAGGATCAACAACCTTCTCGTTCTACTTCATTTGTAGCACGCACAAATACATATTTTGTTGGTTTGACTCAATCTTTTTTCTCTTTATCTTTGGGTTCTCGACTCAAGAGTCACATATCACATTACTAGTAATAAATCTTTGTTTTTCTCTTTATCCTCTCTAGATACTTTATCTTCTATTACCATGATTGATGGATCTAAGGTTTTAGCTCATCGTATTGGGACTGTTAGCCATTTTCGTTTATTACCCATTGATAATATTTTTTATGTCTCTAGGTCTTCGTTTAACTTATTATCCATTATTCGTCTAACCCGTTCTCTTACTATGTTATTTCTTTTACCAAAAATTATATTTATTTACAGGAACGAATTTCAAGATAGGTGATTGGCATCGGATGTGAGTCTCATGGTTTTTATCATCTTCGTCATTTTACACATGTTGGGGTCGTTATAGAGTCTCCATGTCTTCTTCATGCACTATTAGGTCATCTCAGTCTTGCTAAATTGCAACAACTTGTTCCAAGCTTATCTAAGTTATCCAATTTGGTGTGTGAGTCGTGTCAATTAGGAAAACACAATTGTAGTTCCTTTCCTCATAGTGTCTCACAATGTGTTTCATCCCTTTTTGTCTTAGCTCACTCTGACATTTGGGGACCTAGTTGTGTTAAATAGTTTATGTTTTCATTACTTTGTTACCTTTTATTGATGATTATTACTTATATACTTGGTTGTTTTAAATGAAAAATCGTTATGAGTTGTTTTCTATATTTCAAACCTTTTATAATGAAATTAAAACTTAGTTTGGGATTTCTATTCAAACTTTGCGAAGTGATAATGGTTGTGAATATCTTTCCAATTCTTTTAAACATTTTATAGCTTCTCATGGCTTTATCCATTAAACTTCATCTACATATACATCTCAACAAAATGGGGTGGCTGATCACAAAAATAAATATCTCATTGAAATAACTCATGCTTTTAATTCATAAACATGTTCCTCTATATTTTTGGGGTGATGCTATTCTGACTTCATGTTATCTCATTAATCGCATGCTCTTTTTCGATTTTAAATAATAAAATAGCTCATTCTATTTTATTTTTTCATGAACATTTTCATCCCTTATCTCTAAAAGTTTTTGGGTCTACATATTTTTTTCATAATTTTAGTCCTGATCTTGATAAGTTATCTACTGATTACAGAAATATGTTTTTAGGATTTACTAAATCATAAAAATGATAAACGTTTTTTTCTCCTTCCGCCCTCTTCGGTTTTAAATAATAAAATACCTCACAAAAAAGACCATGATTCTTAGGGGTGTTGTCAAGTATATCTTTAAATGTACTTTCAAATAAGGAAGATGCTTACCCTTATGATGGGGACCTTCTTATGGTGAGAAGGATCCTTAACAATCAACCTATTCCACAAACAAAGAGAGAATATTTTTCACGCAAGGTAAAAAGTTTTAGAAAGTACTTGTTCTCTCATTATGGATAATGAATCATGTTGTAAGTGCTGCATCACTAGGTTTATTGATAAACTAGCATTGACTGTCTGATGAAGGATTGACCCCAACCAAGGATGGAGGCACATGCTTAAGAAGACTAAGCATGTTTAGAAAGGAAGTTCACTAATCCTTCATCCCTTTCATTTGTGTTTGTTATTTTTGATTCCCTAAGTTGACTTAGTTGAATCAACTTTAGTTGACTTGTTGACCTTTGACTAGGTTTGACTTGTTGACTATAGTTGACGACTTAAGCCAACATGCTAATCTATTTTTATTTACTGTGTAGGTTAATTAGGAGTAAGAAAGCAATGCTAGGTGGCGCATGGTGATTGGGGAGCATAAATGATGTGGAGGAGAGAGTAAAGTAAAGGCATAAAGCATAAAGAAAAAGGCATAAAGCAAGTGTACCTATGTACCTTTGGTCTCCTTTGTTTTTACCACACTATGGCCACTTTTTAGAGACATATGAGACACATTCTTGGTCTCCTTTTGTGCTAGAACGAAATTAGCCTTGCACATACCATAATTAGCTCTTTTGTCTCTCATTTTTGTAACCTTATTTGACCTAGTTTCTAGAAGCTAGGGTTATGTTTTTGTAGAGACATCCTTAGGTATCTTTTATTTGCATAAAGGACTTTAAACTATTCTATATAAGGGGTGCTCCTAGACATGTAAAAGGGTTGAACATTTTGAAGTAAAAACACTCTTGTGTCTCAACCATTTGTGAGAGTTTCCTCCCTTGGGAGTGAATACTTTTAAGCCTTATCTTGCTTAGCAAGTGGCAACACACATCCACTCATCTTCAAGGTTGCCATGGCTTCTAGCCTAGCCTTGTAGTGGCGTGCTTCTCACATTTTTACCATTTCTTTCCTTTCCATTTTATGTTTTCTTCTTCCTTTAATTGTTCTTGGTTTTCTATGGTTTATGTGCTTTCCATTTTCTTTTTGTTTGAATCAATCCATCATCTTCTTCTCTTGAGCTTTTTGAAAGGAGCCTTCACATCTAGATAGCTTGCTATCTTAATGTCCAGTGGGGATTTCACTTAGCTTTCTTAATCAACTCACACCATATTCAATAATCTTAAAAAGGAACAAGTTAATTCTTCATCATTGTCTTACCTCATCCAAAACCTCATAAACTTCATTGGCTTAATCAAGATGAGGATTTGAAAGTTAATGAACAAGTGAAGGTCAAGCTTTCTATCGGGAAATATGAAGATATTGTGCTATGTCTATGGAGGCCATCACACCTTATTAGGGAGACCTTGGCAATTTAATAAGAAAATCATACACAAAGGTCTCACCAATGAGATTACTTTCACCTATAAGGAGAAGAAATTTGTATTTCATCCTCTTTGACCAAATCAAGTGATAGAGATCAAGTTCAAATGAGAAATAAGAGAAATGAAGAAAAAAAAGAGTCCAAGTCTAGAAAATAAAGATAATATAAGGTAGGAGAGATTGGTGTTCCTTCTCCCAAGATCATTCAATGTGAGAACATTTTGACAAAAAGAAAATCTCTAGAAAGAGTTCTCCATGTTGCACAACCTTCTTAACTCTTGTTGTGTAAAGGAAGAATTTGGTGATATATTTCCTAAGGAAGGGCCTATTGGATTCCTTCTTTTAGGGGAATAGAGCAACAAATAGATTGAGTGGTTGGGGCCAGTCTTCCAAATAGACTAACCTATAGGATAAATGCCTAAGAAACCAATGTGATAAAGTCCCAAGTCCAAGAGTTGTTGGAGAAGGGGTTTGATTCAAAAGAGTCTTAATCCTTGTGTTCGACTTGTTTTGTTAGTCCCCAAAGAGGATGGCAAGTGGAGGATGTATTGTGATTATAGGGCAATAAATAACAACCATTAAGGATAGATATCCAATTTCTAGGCTTGATGAGTTGCATAAGTCTCTCATGTTTTCTAAAATTGAGCTAAAGAGTGTTTAGAGAGAGCTCAAGGGAGCTTTTATGTTAATGATGGGTAATTGTTTAAAGAAGAAAAATTTTGTATTCCCAAGGTTCACATAGAAAGCTCATAATCCAAGAATCACCAGAGGGGAGGGGGGGGGGGGGGGCTTATGGGTCATTTTGGGGTAAAGAAGACCTTTAGTTTTGTTATAGGAAAAATTCTTTTAGCCAAATATGAGGAAGGATGTCCAAAGATATTGTCATAGATGTATCTCATAGAACAATGCCTCATGGACTTTATACCCCTTTACTTATTGCTTTAGCCTTTTGGGAAGATATCAATATGGACTTTGTTCTAGGTCTCCCAAAAACACAAAGGGTTGTGATTCCCCTTTTTTGGTGGTTGATTATTTTAGTAAAATGGCACATTTTATACCTTTCCATAAAGTAGATGATGTGAACAACATTGTTAGGCTCTTCTTTAGAGATGTGGTGAGACTTCATGGAATACCTTGCACCATTGTATCAGATAGAGACATTGATGAGCAAATAATATATAGATGTATTCATCCATTAGTTTAGGCCATTTTTATTCATTTATGCATTATTTGACTAATTTCATCATGCATTATCTGGTTTTAGATCGTACATTTGATTGGTGTATTATGTGTGTAAATAGGTTTGAAAGGAGTAAATAAGACAAAAAACAACATGTTCCACAATCTGGTGGAGTCTTCCACGACTTGTGGATTTGACTTAAAAAAATGTGAGTTTCAAAATAGCTTGTTCTACAGGTGCCTGGTGGATTTTTCCACGACCTATGGTTTTTGCTTAAAATGGGAGAATAAAAAACAGTGTGTTCCACAGGTGCTTAATGGGTCTTTCCATGACCTATGGAGTTTGCTTAAGAAGATCATGCACAAAATAGCGTGTTCCATCGGTGGCGTGTGGATTTTTCCACAACCTGTAGATTTTTCAACAAGAAATTTAAGGATTATGTGGACTGATAAAGATTTAAAAGGAAAAGAAAATATAAAGAGGAGAGATAGGGGAAACGATTAGAGGAGAGAGAAAATCACCTCAGTAAAGGAGAGAACGTGAGATAAGATAGAAGGAAGGCGTTGACGAAAAAAAAAACTCTTCTTCTTCCTCTCTATTTTGGTTTGTTGCTTTGCCTACCGTTTTAAGTTTTCCTTTTCATTATGCAGAACTAATTTCCTTTTGTTGGAGGATTGATGTAAGACTTTGGATTATAGGTTCTACTCTTTAGATTTGATTTTTTGTTAATGTTCTTCATCTTAGTGCTTTGTTTATGGTTTTATTGTTTATTTTATGAGCAATTTCACAAATTAGGAAAGTGGAGATTGTTTGCGATTATAAACAAGATAGGTTAGATTATGTCACAATTGGGAAATTGGGCATATCTAATTAGTTTGCAATATAGATGATTATTGATTTTTCATTATTTTATTGATTTTTTGTAAACTGACCTAAGGAATTGGGGTTTCGAATTTAATGAATAGAATTTACCTACTAAGGGATTAGGGGTAAAACAACTCTCAGTAAACTCAAGTGGATGTTACATTGCTTGCATTAATTGAAAATGAGTAGAATTCTATAGGAAAAAGTACGAAATCAATCCTCTAATGGTTCTTCTATTGATTAAAGTTTTTGTTATAAATTTGATGCTTGTAATTCTATTGATCAACATTTGCTCAAAATTACGTAAATTAGGAATCTAGTATTCAACAAGTCAATCCTAGAGGACGATATTTTATTACTACGTTAACGATTGGTTCACTAGCCAAACATTAATCAGACACCAAGTTCCATAGTCATTTTTAGAAACGCTTTGGTCAAGGCAAGGAACTAAGCTGAATTTTTCTACTTCTTGGCATCCCCAAATCTTGGGATGAGTACCTTTCCCATATTGAGTTTGCTTATAATAGAGTAGTTCATAGGATTACTAAGATCTCTCCTTTTGAGGCTATTTATGGCTTCAATCCTTTCACCCTAGTGGATTTGTTACCACTTCCCACATCTATTGTCTTTGTTCACAAAGAAGAGGTAGTTAAATTTGATTTTATAAAGAAAATGCATGAGTGGGTTAAAAGTCAAATCCAACAACAAACTGAGAGGTATGATATATACAACAATGGGGGAAGGATAGAAGTATTTTTTTAGGAAAGGGATTGGGCTTGGCTTCATTTAAGTAATGATAGGTTTTCTAAGAAAAGGAAGTCCAAACTTAACCCTGAGGAGATGGTCACTTTCAAGTGTTCAAAAAAGTCAATAATGTTGCTTATAGGCTAGAGTTGGCCGAGGATAATGAATTTAATGCCACTTTTAATGTCAATGACATAATTCCTTTTGCAAGTAGAACTAATGATGAGACAGACCGTTCAGATTTAAGGTTAAATCGTTCTCAAGAGGGAGGGGATGGTGAAATACCTCTAGCCAAGGGACCTACAACCAGAGATATGGCTAGGAGGATACCCGAAGACTAAGCCTCCTCTAAGCATGATAGGCCTAAGTTAAAGTTCATCTAGGCTAAGAAGGATGTGAAGACCTAACTTAGAACTCTGTAATTTGTAAATATTAGACTAGGCTTTTCTTTAGGCCATGTAATTGGGCCTTGGTAGGGTTTTGGGCCTAGAAGGTGTTGAGTTTGATAATAGGAAATGTATTTCTAGTGTTTAAATCCTAATTTAATGCGGTAGCTTAGAGAGCAAGCTAGGATTGCCACTTTCCTTTTACGCCTACAAGCATGGAGCATGTGACTTGCTTAGGTGGCAAGTCACACTTTGTGCATGCACTCTTTTTGGCTCAAAATACCACATTCTAGACCGCTTTTCCATCCCATTTTTGTAAACACCTAGCTCTCCTTTCTCTTATAAATAGAACACCTTAGGCCATGTAAACTCATTCATGAATATAGTAGAGTTATGTTGTTGAGATGAATTTATACTAATCTCCTTTTATGAATCAATTACCCAATGGCCAAAGTTAGTAAGGTCAGCATGATGCTATAGGGGTGGTTATGGATAGGTTGACCAAGAGTGTTTACTTTTCGTCAATGTTCCACAAGCCATATATAATCAAGTTGGTTGAGTTGTACACCATGGTGAGAGTAAGGTAGAGTGAAATGCTAACTAGCATGTTTAGATAGAGACCCAAGGTTATCTTAAGATTTTGGAAACTCCTACAAGAGGTAGTGCAAAACATGTGGAAGATGGGTTCAGGGTATCAACTACAAACCGGTGGTCAGACGGAAAGGGTTATTCAAACTTTAGAGGTGGAAGTTGAGGCTTGGTTATTGGGAGAGGTGGCTTGGCTATTTTATACTCTTGAACTCCATATCTCATAGTACAAAAGCAAGGTTTTCTTGGTTTGATTGTTAGGATAGGTAGGTCAGACAAGTCTAAGTGGAAGTGATGAGAAAAGTATATCCTTATCTTCTACCTGATGAGTGAATTTTCAAGGATGAAAGTTTTTCTTGTTGTGTAAAAACCAAGAAAATGGCTTAAGAGTAGTGGTGATTTTTATAAAAGAGAACCTTATATTATTTTAATAATAAAATTTTTAAACTATAAATAGATTTCTAATAATTCAATTTCATTTTATATAAATTCACTATCTCTCTAGAAACCATTTTTCTAAAGTTTTCTACCTTCTCTCTAAAATTCTAATCTTCTTATTCGTTTGTTTGATGATTCGAGACCACCTTTGTGATGAGAGTGTCGAGCACTACAAGTCAATCAATTTCTCAGTTTTAGGAAGTTGATTTTCTACTCTTTTTCTCTTAGTCAAATTTGTTTTCTCCTTACATGTGAGCTTCCTTTGCTTGCATTTGTGATGACTTGGGCCTAACCATCACTATGCTTCTCTCATGGGCCTAAGAGCTTCAAGACTGCAATTTGCCTAAAGAACACCAAATGTTTCTCTCATCGGTCAAGGAGGACATCAAGCTTACTAAAAGTCCATTAGTGTAGTTTTAAATTGGGCCATGTATTAGGCTAAACTTTTAATAATTTGTAAAAACTCTAGAAAGTAGCTAGAAGGATGTTGGATCATAAATGACATAACTATTGAAATTGGATCCATTCAAGCCGAATTTGAATAGCTAGGTCGAGAACTAACTAGCATGCTTTTTTTCTTTGCACATGGTGCAAATGAGGAAAGTGTGACATGCCACATGGCGTTTGATCAACAAAAGACTGGATCTTGTAGTTAGATCTAGATCTAGCATGTACTAGATTTGCATTTCATTTACATGCAAATTTAGCTTGCATTTGGAGACTACCTTCTACTATAAATGAAGGTCTCTACGCCATTATAAAATCACTCTTGAATATGTAAGGAAATGTTGTTGAGACCATTCCACACTTAGAATCTCTTCTAGCTTTCCTCCTCTAAGATTGGCCTAATCTTCTTAGAGTTCCTTCATCACCACTCAATCACCACCACCAGAAACACCTTTCTGCACTTTCTTTCGCTACATCAAGCCATGAAACCTCCTTGTTCTAGCCACCATGTGAAAGGATGGTCATCAATGTGCCTTTAGAGTTTTCAATAAGAGTCTCTGCTAATCAATGATCATAATAGTATGGCTTGATTAATCTTGTGATATTTCTATGTGTAGATAGAACATCTTATGGAGTCGAAAGTACTCTAGTGATTTAGGAGCTATTAGAACTGTCTCACAAGTGAGGGAAGCTAATTCTAGCTTATATGTTGTGTCTCCTTCTCTTTCTTGGTTGCAATTTGGATGTTGTGATCTTTGAACTGTGAATTATTACTTGTTTTGGTTTGTAGTTTTTTGAATTGTTGTATCTATTGGATGTTTGTGAATTCTACATTGAGTTATGAAATGAAAGACCGTGATCTTGTTTTATTTGGGAATGCCTCTGTGTGAGTCTTAAATCGAGTAATATGAGATTGAGTGAGTTAAGAACCTTAAATATTTTAAGTATTAGAACGTTTTTCAAGTGAGAATTAACTTAAGAGGTGTCAAATTACTTAATTTAAGCTCAAAGAGGGATGAGAGTTCTGGTATAACGTCGGGTGGCATTGATATTGTTGATCACAACCCAGACAATGGCTCTTTGTGTTGGCTATTGTTGGGTGCCATCTAGTGTTACTAAGTGCCACTTTCTAGAATTAATCTTTTGAGCTCCAGTGGTGCTTTGTTTGGGTGAAGAAAGTGGTGCTTTGATATTGTTGATCACAACCCAGACAATGACTCCTTGTGTTGGCTATTGTTGGGTGCCATTTGGTTGACGTTGGGCGAGAAGCTTCCAGAGGTACCTCTTGCTTAATGGCGTTGGGTAGCGGTTTATGTCACCGGGTAGTATGAGATGCTTTCCTTTTTTTTGTTTTGAATGTTATGATGAGTTAATTGATATGCATATACACGTGTTAAAATGTATGGTGAATATAATTGATTGTATGTGGGATATTGATTTAAAAAGGGTGAAGTAAAGTTATGTTGGTGTTGATAAAGGAGTTTCCAAGAAGGAAATGCTTTTGTGGTACGTTTCTTTAGTGTATTGATGAAGGATTGACCCCAACCAAGGATGAAGGCACATGCTTAAGAAGACTAAGCATGTTTAGAAAGGAAGTTCACTAATCCATCACCCCTTTCATTTGTGTTTGTTATTTTTGATTCCCTAAGTTGACTTAGTTGAATCAACTTTAGTTGACTTGTTGACCTTTGACTAGGTTTGACTTGTTGACTATAGTTGACTTGACTTAAGCCAACATGCTAATCTATGTTTCTTTGCTATGTTTATTTGCTTTGTAGGTTAATTAGGAGTAAGAAAGCAATGCTAGGTGGCACATGGTGATTGGGGAGCATAAATGATGTGGAGGAGAGAGTAAAGCAAAGGCATAAAGCATAAAGTAAAAGGCATAAAACAAGTGTACCTATGTACCTTTGGTCTCCTTTGTTTTTAGCACACTTTGGCCACTTTTTGGAGATATATGAGACACCTTCTTTGTCTCTTTTTGTGCTAGAACGAAATTAGCCTTGCACACACCATAGTTAGGTCTTTTGTCTCTCATTTTTGTAACCTTATTTGACCTAGTTTCTAGAAGCTAGGGTTATGTTTTTGTAGAGACATCCTTAGGTATCTTTTATTTGCTTAGAGGCCCCTAAACTCTTATATATAAGGGGTGCTCCTAGATATGTAAAAGGGTTGAACATTTTGAAGTAAAAACACTCTTGTGTCTCAACCATTTGTGAGAGTTTCCTCCCTAGGGAGTGAATACTTTTAAGCCTTATCTTGCCTAGCAAGTGGCGGCACACATCCACTCATCTTCAAGGTTGCCATGGCTTCTAGCCTAGCCTTGTTGTGGCGTGCTTCTCACATTTTTACCATTTCTTTCCTTTCCATTTTATGTTTTCTTCTTCCTTTAATTGTTCTTGGTTTTCTATGGTTTATGTGCTTTCCATTTCCTTTTTGTTTTGAATCAATCTATCATCTTTTTCTCTTGAGCTTTGTGAAAGGAACCTTCACATCTAGATAGCTTGCTATGTTAATGTCCAGTGGGGATTTCACTTAGCTTTCTTAATCAACTCACACCATATTCAATAATCTTAAAAAGAAACAACATAATCCTTCATCATTTGGTATCTAGAGCTTTGGTTGTCCTTGAATATGGTGTTTTCATGTTCTAACCTTGTCTCGTGTAGCTATCTTTGAATGGTCCGCATAAAAATAGTGTTGGCAGCAATGTGTGCGTTTTTGAAAAAAATACTGCAGCTAGCTCAGTGGTCCAAAGGTAACGTTCTTTATATCAAAAGAAAGCTCTGTGAGTCTAGTTTCCAAAAAAAAACGAATTAAAGCATTTGGAGTTCTGTGGAGAGAGTTATGATCAAATGCGTGAGCAAAGGTCAGAGCTGCCAAGAATACGAAAAACAACATTTTCAGGTTATGTTGTGGCAATTTTGCCTTCGGTTTTGTGACTCTTTTGCTCTTAAATGTGGTTGGATAACATGTCTTTTGATGCTTAGTCTTTGAGCCTCAAATCCATGAGTTTAAATGCATGATAGCTACATGTTTGTGTCTTTGTGTATGTCATGTTGAGTCTTTAAATGTGTCTAACTTTTGCTTGAGTCTCTTGTCATATGCTTCTTTGAGTTTTCTTCTTCTTGTTTCTAAGTTTTTGAACTATTGCATGAAATCTATGCCTTGTGTTGTTGTATGCTCCTTGAAATTGATTTTGACCTAATTTTAAGGAACTAAGTGTTCAAGACACCCTAAAACATCCTTCTCATCATTTTAAGTACCTAGTTTTGAAAAGAAAAAAGTGTTTTCAAGACCAAAAACAGTTTGGCCGAGAGCTTTTACAATGCTTGGTGAATCCATTTGGCCATTTTTACTAGGTGTTATGCTACCAAATTTTATACTTGGATTTTGGGTGATATTGGCAAATTAGTTCCATGTTTTGACTTGGTTATGATCTTTCATGATGTATGCATGATTTGAGGTATAATCTTGGCTTGTTCAAATGTTTTCCGTAGAGTCTTTAAAATGTGCTTTTCTTGTTTTAGTCTTGTTAAAAGTTTTGTCTCAAAATTTTCTTCTTTAGAGTTTAGCTTTCCTTGTTTTTTTGCTTTTCTTGCTTGTCACTAGGTGTTCTTTGTTTTGTCTTAGTAGTTTTCTTTTCTTGAAACTCTTAGGATGTTGTGGCCGAATCACTTGTTTGCATTTGAAAGGTTTTGAACAAGTTTTTAAAAGTGTTTGCTTCACTCCTTTGGTGGATTTTGAGTGCTAGCCTTGCCTTGTTACTTTGGGAGAGTGATCTAAACACTTAGGTTACATTTTGGGTTGGATTTGGTCTCGTTTCCATGTTGTCTAACCTCTAATCCATTTATTTTGTCTCAGATTTGAGTGTTTTTGTTGTAGGAATCATGGTAAGTTCATCAAATGCACCTACACCAAACAAAAACAATACATTGATGATATTGCTTTGGGATTTGGAGTTGTCTAGGAAGGAGGCCTTTGAACAATTGAGAAAAGACAAGGAGCAAATTGACCTAAGAATCCAAGAGTACATTCAAAGGCTTGAAGCTAGGGAGAAAGAAAGAGAGCCTATGAAAAGAGGGCATTCTAGGCGCAACCCATCACAAGAGAAGCAAACTCCAAGGATTCCTAAGTTCTATGCTGGAAGTGATCCCAAAATCTTCCTTGATTGGAAAGCTAAAGTTGATCAAATTTTCATTGAAAATCATGTAAAGGATCAAGCACAAGTTGATCTAGTAGTTTTAGGATTTTTGGAGTATGCCAATACTTGGTGGCATAAAGTTTGTAAGAATTATGACCAAGGGCCACCCGCGACTTCTTGGATGGACATTAAAACTCTTATGCGCGCTAGATTTGTTCCTCCCTCCTATAGGAAGGAACTTATTTTGATGCTCCAATGGCTTCACCAAGGTCCTATGAGTGTGAGTGAATACTTTAAAGAATTAGAGTCTCAAATGCGTAGGGTTGAAATAAAAAGATTTGTGAGTGGTCTTAGGAGAGATATAAAAGACCAAGTAGAGTTGTATGAGTACTTCACTCTTGAAAATGTTTTCACACTTGCCCTTGGGATTGAAATTCAATTGAAAAGAAAAAGAAGGGCAAAGAAGAGTTACTCACCCAACCACTACTCTAGTCACTCATGGAAGGGAAATGATAAAAAGAAACCTGATAAGTTCCCTTCTAACTCTCATCAAGAACCACCAAGTAAAATTAAGTCACCAAGTGATCACATTCACCATTCCACTTCTCAAAGATCAAGTTCCATTAAATGTTTTAAATGTTTGGGTTATAATCACATTGCTTTAAATTGCCCAACCAAAAGGACCATGATCTTAAAGAAAAGTAATGATGTTGAAAGTGAACACTTATCTCCCCATTCTCTTTCAAAAGAATCTTCTTCGTCTAGTAAAACTAAAATTTATGAGAAAGACCCTATGCTATTAAGGCGCATGATAGGTCAAGATCAAAGTGAGCTTGAGCCAACTCAAAGAGAAAACATTTTTCAATCTAGATGCAAAATTAACAAATGGGTTTGCTCTCAAATTATTGATGGAGGAAGTAGTACCAATGTAGCTAGCACAAGGTTGGTAGAAAAGCTTAGCTTAGAGACCATTCCTCATGCTAAGCCCTACAAGCTTGCTTGGATAAGTAAAGAGGGAGAAATAGATGTCAATAAACAAGTCCTAATTAACTTCTCTATAGGAAGCTACAAAGATGAGGTGTTATGTGATGTTGTTCCCATGGAAGTCACGCATATCTTACAAGGTAGGCCATGACAATTTGATAAACAAACTTTACATGATGGTCATACCAACCAATACATTTTCTTCATAAATGGGAAAAAGACCACTTTACAACCTCTATCACCTCAAGAAGTTAATAAGGATAGAAATATAATAAGAAAAGATAAAGAAGAAAAAGAAAAGGGGCGAGCTTTCACTAAGGTGTTACTTGCCTACAAAAAAATTCTTCCAAAGCAAGATGTGCATCACCCTTCCTTCTCTTCTCAAGCCAAAAAGGAAGGCCCAAAGCATAAGCAAGAGAGGAAGAATACTCTAGAAAATAAAGATGGCCTAACCAAAGCTAAGGGTAATATCCTTAGAAAGGATGGAACAAGAGCTAAAAAAAGGGAGGCGCAAATCCTCCCCCAAATCAAGTCAAGCTCCATCTACAAAGGCTTAAAGAATTTGTGGTCAAATTCTCTCCAAGGAGGGGAGGATGATGAAGGATTGACCCCAACCAAGGATGGAGGCACATGCTTAAGAAGACTAAGCATGTTTAGAAAGGAAGTTCACTAATCCTTCATCCCTTTCATTTATGTTTGTTATTTTTGATTCCCAAAGTTGACTTAGTTGAATCAACTTTAGTTGACTTGTTGACCTTTGACTAGGTTTGACTTGTTGACTATAGTTGACTTAACTTAAGCCAACATGGTAAGCTATGTTTATTTGCTTTGTAGGTTAATTAGGAGTAAGAAAGCAATGCTAGGTGGCACATGGTGATTGGGGAGCATAAATGATGTGGAGGAGAGAGTAAAGCAAAGGCATAAAGCATAAAGTAAAAGGCATGAAGCAAGTGTACCTATGTACCTTTGGTCTCCTTTGTCTTTAGCACACTTTGGCCACTTTTTGGAGATATATGAGACACCTTCTTTGTCTCCTTTTGTGCTAGAAAGAAATTAGCCTTGCACACACCATAGTTAGGTCTTTTGTCTCTCATTTTTGTAACCTTATTTGACCTAGTTTCTAGAAGCTAGGGTTATGTTTTTGTAGAGACATCCTTAGGTATCTTTTATTTGCTTAGAGACCCCTAAATTCTTCTATATAAGGGGTGCTCCTAGATATGTAAAAGGGTTGAACATTTTGAAGTAAAAACACTCTTGTGTCTCAACCATTTGTGAGAGTTTCCTCCCAAGGGAGTGAATACTTTTAAGCCTTATCTTGCATAGCAAGTGGCGGCACAATCCACTCATCTTCAAGGTTGCCATGGCTTCTAGCCTAGCCTTGTTGTGGCGTGCTTCTCACATTTTTACCATTTCTTTCCTTTCTATTTTATGTTTTCTTCTTCCTTTAATTGTTCTTGGTTTTCTATGGTTTATGTGCTTTCCATTTCCTTTTTGTTTTGAATCAATCCATCATCTTCTTCTCTTAAGCTTTGTGAAAGGAACCTTCACATCTAGATAGCTTGCTATCTTAATGTCCAGTGGAGATTTCACTTAGCTTTCTTAATCAACTCACACCATATTCAATAATCTTAAAAAGAAACAACATAATCCTTCATCATTGATGCCTACTATGAGGAATTTCACTTGTCCTTTTCTTGGGGTGAAGAGGCCGAGGATGTCCATTCCCCATTTCGCAAAAGGCCATGGGGAGAGTATGGAATGGAGTTTTTCTTGTTTCTTATGGATGAGATTACAATGCTTTTGACATGGTATGCATTTTTTGACAAATGTGTGGCAATCCGCCTCCATAGTTGGCCATAAGTAGCCGGCTCTGAGTATTCTGGTGGTCATGGTTCGTGCACTGGAGTGGTATTCGCATATGCCTTCATGGAGCTCCCTCATTACGTATTGGGCTTGTTCTGCTGTAACACATTTGAGCAGTGGCTGGCCGTACCCTCGCTTGTATAGGTCGTCCTATCATCGTATACCTTACGGCCTTAGCTAGCCAGCCCTTATCAGTATTGGGTGGGGGGTTACCGGTTTTGAGGCATTGGATGTATGGAGTTGTCTAGTTTTCAGTGTGGTCTAGGTTGAGGCAGATGTTTGTTATAGATGGTGCGAATAATGTCTGTTGTAAGAGGGATCTATACCTGTTCTTTAACTTAGTGCTTGCTAGTTTAGATAAGATATTGGTCTTGACATTTTCACTTCTTAGGATGTGCTGGATGCATACACGGTCGAAAGCAGATTGGATGACATTACAGACCAAATGATAGTATTGCAGAAGAGTGGCATCTTTGATTTGGAATTCATTGTTGAGATGACCCACAGTGAGCTTGGAATCGGTCTTGCATATGAGTGTTTGGACGCCGACTTCGTGTGCGAGAGATAACCCGGCTAGAATGGCTTCATATTCGGCTTGATTATCGGAAGTTTTGAAGGCGAAGTGTAGGGATTTTTCAATGAGGATATCGTTGGGGCCTTCCCAAACGATGTCGGCGCCTACGCCTGCGCTCTTTGGATTCGAGGAACCTTTTACATAAAGTGTCCATTGGTCTGCCTCAAGGGTGTGTTGAAGGTTGTTGACGAAGTCGAGCAGGCATTAGGCTTTGATGAGGTCGTGTGATTCATAACGAATGTTATTCAGAGAGTTCCACGACCCAAGATGACATTCGGCCAGCAAGGTCAGGCTTTTGGAGTATTTTTTGGATGGGGTAGTCGATCTTGACAACGATGTTTTGGATGAGCTAACAAAGTATATGGGTGTTGGACGGCAGTGATTTCTTAGACCAGCGCGGCGCTTATAGTGTGATCTATTGTAGTGATGTAGACGAGGAGTGGTTGGTGGATATTTGGCTTGTGGAGGATAGGTGGAGATGTGAGGGTGATTTTGAGGTTTTGGAAAACTTGTTCGCATTCGTCGTTCCAAGAGAACTTCGCGGATTTTTTGACTAGTTGGATGATGGGTTGAGTTTGTTCGGCTTGTTTTGGTAGGAATCTGGAGATAGCGGTTAGGCGGCCTATCAGGCGCAAGACTTCTTTGATATTGTTGGGGCTTCGCATTTCAATGATAGTAGTGCATTTTTCCGGGTTTGCTTCGATGTCGTGCTGTAGCATGATGCCTAAGAGTTTACCACGATCGATGCCGAAGACGCATTTTTCAAGGTTGAGTCTGAGGTTGTATTGTCGTAGTGCGGAGAATATTGTGGACAGGTCTTGTGCATGTTGTTGGTGGCTTGGTGATTTGACAACCATATCGTCGATGTATACTTCGATACACTTGCCTATCAGGTGGCTGAATATTTTTTCCATCAATCTTTGGTACATCTCTCCTGCAAATTTTAGGCCGAAAGGCATGACTTTGTAAAAATAATTGGCGTCGTCGGTGATGAAAGCGGTCTTGTTCATATCGTTTATGGCCATTAGAATCTGGTTGTACCCGGAGTATGCATCTAAGAAGCTGAGGACTTTATTGTTGGTTGCATCGTCGACTAGCCGGTCAATGTTGGGTAAGGGATAGGCGTCTCTAGGGCAGGCCTTATTGAGATCTGTATAGTCAATGCACATTCACCATTTGCCATTTTCTTTTTTGACCAGAACCACGTTGGATAGTCAGGTGGTGCAGTGGGCTTCCTCGATGAAGTCGACTTTAAGTAATTTTTCAGCTTCCACTTTTGCTGCCAGCCGACGTTCTTCTCCAAGCTTGCGCTTCTTCTGGGAGACATATCTGGCTTCTTTGTAGATGGAGAGCTTGTGGACTACGACCTGAGGGTCGACCCTGGGTAAGTCTACGGCTGACCAAGCGAAGAGGTCGATCTTGGCGATAAGGGTAGGTGTCAAGATATCGCGCTGCTCTTATTGAAGGCCGGTACTCAATTTGAGAGTACTGCCATTGAGGAGCTCCAAGCTTATAGTGTGTTCAACTAGCTCGATTTATGCGTCGTGTCCTACTCTGGGGTATAGGTCGTCGCTACATAACACTATGCCAAAGCCAGGTGGGCGTTCAATGTTGTTGGTTTGTAGGATTTGTAGTTGAGGGCACAGGTTTGCCATGTAGCATTCTCGTGCGAGTCATTGGTCATCGTGAATGGTAAGGATGGCACCTATTGGGGAGGGGAAATTCATGGCTAGGTGGGGTGTGGAGACGACGACGCCTAGAGTGTTGAGGGATGGTCGGTCAAGGAGGACATTGTATGAGGTGGGTGCGTCTATGACAAGGAAATGGATGAGGATTGTCTTTGTTTGAGATGCTTCTTGAAGGACAGTGTGGAGGTCGATATATCCACGGGTTGAAACCTTCTCTCCAGAGAACCCGTAGATAGGTTCACCATAGGGAACCATGCTAGTGGGTGGAAGTTGGAGTTTTTGATAAGTGGTCCAGTAGAGGATGTCGATCGAACTGCCTTGGTCGATAAACACCTTCTTGACCGCGTAGTTCTCAAGTTCAACTGTAATGTCCATGGGATCGTCCTGCTGGTGGTCGACGTCGTGGAAATCGTCGTTAGTAAAGGTGATGGGAGGCATACGACGTCTGTGGTGAGAATGGGTTATGTGATTGATGGATTGTAGATGACAAAGGTGTTTCTTCCTGGCTGATGAGGTGGAGCCGCCACCGACAAAGCCTCCAGAGATGGTGTTAATTGTGTCACGTAGTGGAGGATCAACCGTGTTGACGTCAGTGTGGGTAGTTTACGATTCTTGGCAGGTTGGTTGATTGGTGCGGTGATCATGGCGAGTATTGCGATGGGGATGTCAGTTGTCAGATCGTGATGGATGTGCGGGTACGTCTCTATGGACAAAGTAGCAGAAGTGGCCAGTGCGAACCAATTCTTCGATTTTGTCTTGGAGCGCCTTGCATTCGTCTATAGTGTGGTCGTTGTTTTTGTGATAGCGGTAGTACTTGGTCATGTCTACATTGGGGGGGTTGGATGTTTTACGAGGTGGTGGGATGAGATCATCATGGAGAGCTTCGTCGGGAAGTCGAGATCTAGGGACGCTTAGTGGAGCATATCTAGTGAAGCGTGGTTATCGAAGCTCTCTAGGCCTAGAGTCAGGTTGTGGAGGTGGTTTATTCGGGCCGGTGGTGGAGGGGGTGTAAGCATTGCAGAACTTGGTGTGGAGGTTCTACATTTCTTCCATGCGTATGTAATCTGCAACATGGAGCTTGAGTTCGTGCATGGAGGCGGGGGGTGGAGGTAGACGTTATTAGCGAATGGTCCTAGTTTGAGGGTGAGAGCCATACACTACAGTATCATTTCTTGATTGAGGTTGGGTGTGCGGAGGGTGGCTTTGCTAAAGCGGTAGATGAAAGCACGCAACGTCTCGTCTTGTTCTTGTCCGACGCTAAGAAGGGATAGGGTTGTGGTTTGATGTGGGCGGCTTCCAGCGAAGTGGGTGGTAAAGATGTGGGAGAGTGTGTCAAAATAGTCGATGGAGTATAGGGGAAGGGTAGTGAACCAATCAAGGGTAGGACCTTTGAGGGTGGTGGGAAAAAACTTTACAAAAGACGACATCGTGGGAGGTATAGAGGGCGACATGGGTTATGTAGATTTTGAGGTGCTCGTTAGGGTCAGTTTCTCCCATATAGTGGTCCAGGGTGAAGGGTTCCCACTGGACGAGGAGAGGTGTGTTGGTGATGGCGTCAATGAAAGAGTGGCGATGCTTGGGTAGTTGGGGTGGTAACGGGTGTGGTGGAATGGGATGGTGGATGATCGTAGGGAAGGTAGTGCTGAAGTGATGAGGTGGGATATGGGTGGTAGAAGGGGTGGGTGCCTGGGGATGGTGGGATGAATGTTTGTGTAGTGGGTAGAGATGATGGGTATTTTTTGAGTGGTGGTGAAGGTGTGTGGGGTGGGGTTGTACTCGCTTTCTTCTTCACTAGGCTGATAAGCCGAGGACTTGGGGGCTTTTGACGATTCCTTGGCCTTCCTTTTCTGGGTGGGGTCGGCTTCGATCTTTCTTCTCAGCATCGAGTTTTCTTGCCTCAGCGCTTCCATCTCGTCAGCATTACGCTTTCTAAGGTCAGCGAGTTCTTGTTGCATCTTGGCCTGGCCTTCAAGGATGGCGGCCAAGTCTGGGGTGACGTTAGCAGGCGCAATAGGGCCTGTCTTAGGTTGCTTCATGACTCCAACTCTGTTACGAGTAGAAACCATTCTCGACAGTATGTGGATTGCTTAGTAAGGCATTGCTTCGTGCCCCATGGTGGGCGCCAATTGTTCTTGCGGAAACAAATAAGAGGTGTTAAGGACACAAATATCACCTTACCTCAATCCTCAATCTCTCGAGTTGGCTCCTCCTCGGTTTGTATATGCCATATGTCGATGTATACAGTTGGACCCTTGAGGGGTTACCTACGGAGAGGGCTCTGACGATCAAGTCAGCGAAAAAATTCTCAGAAAGTCAAATCTCTTGATTAAGAGATTAATGAAAGCGTACCTTTAATTGTTGGGGTCCACATGTATTTATAGAGTTATTAATTATGTCTGCCCTTCTTGTGGGCTGGGCCATTGCTTGGGTCTTAGATGGGCCTGGGCCTAGCCGAGGCCCTTAGTTAATGTTTGTTGGTACTAGGGACCTTGTTTGTAATATTCTAAGTCTTGAGTGGTCAACATATGTCATCCTGTCTTCTGAAGTAAGCGACCTAGGCCACTATATGCTTTTGTTTGCCCGGTTACTGACTTAGTTTCATTTGCTTGGTTATGTGTAGGCGGGCTTGGCCGTGCGGTTTTATTAGTCCGCCTAGGTGCAGTACACAAATGTTGTCTAAAAAGCTAAAGACATTAAAACATAAAAGCTTACAGTTTGGTCAAGTAAAGACAGTAAATTATTATAAACATTGGAATTTTCTTCTTTTTTATGTTGTAAGATCTAGGAAAAATAATGAATATTATAAGGTGTAGGTTGGACATGAATATTATTATTTAAATTTATTAAACAATAATTTATATAAAATTGAAGAGTAGCACAATTGGTTACAACGTTTTGTTATGGATTGATTTGTGCATTTGGTGTGTTCCTTTTTTTTTCTATAATTGTTTTGGATGTGACATGTATGTGTATAATTGTTGTAATGTTATTGTGTATGTGTATGATAAGATAGATAATTTGTTTGGTTTGGAGTGTTTGTTTGAAACTTGGTGGTGCTGATGAGTTTGAACCTTAGCTAGAGCAAAAATATATTAATTTTTTTTGTGTCTTTTGTGATACTCTTGAGAAGGTGAAGAGTAGAAAAAAAATTCTATGAAGCAAAATTATTAACGTGGCTATTAGGAAAAATAAGGCTAGGGGTTGTTGAATTTTTTTTTTATTTTCTCTATTTCTATAAGTAAATAGTAGTAGTTCTTGAGCAGAAAATTTTGGTGAGTGAGAGAAATAGAGGTGAAGACTCTTTGGAAAGAGGATGTTCTGTGAAAACTAAAGCAAGGTCAAGGCAATATTGTTTTAGGAATTTCAAGTAAGGGGAACTATCCTTTTCTTCTTCTTTTTTTTGTATGTGATGAGATGTAGAGAAAAGTTGTTATTCCTTTTTTTTTTTCAAAATGGTAAAATTTGATGTTTTAGTGGTGATTCTGAAATGAAAATTTTGTTTATGGATGAATTCATGGTGGAATTGTGATATCTATCTTTCATCTTGTAATCATGTGTTATTGTGGTTGAGACAATGGTGGTAATTGGTTATTGAAATAGTAATTTGCGGTTAAGTATAAATATTATCTTCATTTGAAAATTTCTTTAACGGATCCTAAATAACATAATAACATATATGGATAAATGTTTTTAGTCCTTATACTTATATGTGAAATTGGAATTCGTCCTTCCCTCAAAGTTCATATAAAATTTGTTCCTATAGTTTAGTAATGTATGAAATTCGTCCTCCAAAATAGGCGGCGTTAACTTTTAAGTGATGTGTCAAATGGTCATGCTAATTGAACTAACATATCAAAACACGTGACTCCTACATGGCTAACACGTGTAATTTCTTTTTTGTTGTTTATATATATATATATATATATATATATATATATATATATATATTCTTTTAGTTTTGGAGGACGTATTTCATAAATTGCTAAAGTATATGGACGAATTTTATATGAACTTTAAGTGAGAAACGAATTCCAATTTCGCATGGAAATGTAAGAACTAAAAACATACTTAACAGAAATAATTGTTTGAACTAATTAATTGATTATTATGTTATATAAGTGTTAGATAATAATGCTTATATAAATTAATATTGAAATGAAAAAAATTTGTTAATATTAAAATTTTAACATTTTCTAAAATTAATATAAGTTAGTTAAATTAAATATTTATTGAAATGGTAAGTGTTTTTTTAATTTTAAAAGGATAAAACTTATTATAAATTAATATCTTATTATATATAACTAATATATTACAGAATTTTAAGAAATTTATTTAGAGAATATATAATGCACAGATAATTTTTAAATTAATTTAATCTACATCCGGTGAATATATAAATAATTTTTAAATTAACTAAATTCATTAAGTAAATATATGTTCACTTAATGAATATATAATCCATGCTTACTGAATATATAAATTTTTTTTAAAATAATTTAATATATATATATATATATATATATATATATATATATATATATATATATATATATATCCAATTGAATATATAAATAATTTTTATAATTCACTAAATTCACTAAGTGAATATATAATTTACATTGATTTAAAATATTAGTGAATTTATCATAGAATTTTTTTAATATATTAATTATATAATAATATAATTATTTATAATAAGTTTTCATTTTTTAAAATTTAGAAAATACTTAATATTTCAATAAATACTTGATTTAATCAATTTATATTTAAAAAATGTGAAAATTTTAAGTACGACTTAAATTTTTTCTTAAATGTAAATTAAATTATTTTCTTCTCAATATTATTTATATAAGTGTTATCATTTAATATTTATATAAACATGATAATCAATTAATTAGTTCAAACCACTATTTATGCTAAGTATATCATTAGTTCATCTATTTACATGTGAAATTAGATTTTGTCTCTCTCCCTTAAAATTTATATAAAATCTATCCCTATACTTTAATAATACATGTAATACGTCCTCTAGAGCCAAAAGAAAAATATAAATAAAAACCATTTTTTTAAATTACACATGTCAATCACGTACCACCACGTGTTTTGACATGCTAGTCTAGTTAGTTGACCATTAAACATGTCACCTAAAAATTAACATCGTCTGTTTTGGAGGACGAATTTCATGCATTACTAAAGTATAGGGACAAATTTTATATGAACTTTGAGGGAGAGACGAATTCCAATTTCGTATGTAAGTATAAGGACTAAAAATATACTAATCCCTAACATATAACATAATGAAGTATACCACTCACTTAATAAAACAAAACTAAAAAATAATGAAAACCTTACCATTGACTAACTACCTCCATGAAAATGATTGATTCATCTACACATATCTTTTTAACTCTAAAAGACTTGTCAGAAAGAAACTTTTGGTCTGTATTTGACTCTACCTTAAACGATGGAGTCCTATCCATCAACGTTCCAAAATCCTTTGGAAGAAGAGTAAAAGTATACTAATGTAACAAAAAAAAAAATTGAAGTCAATAAGTAGTAAAATATAAAGATCATAAGTTTAGTTTAAAGTTAACCTTTTCATGACTTTCAAGTATTTTAGCGCATACTTACCTCAAAAGTGTACCTGTATCACAATAAAAAAGAACAAAAGTGGTTTATTCCGTGTCTTAATAACACAAACTTTGATCTTATACCTAAATCGAAGATTTATAAATAACCAAAATAATTACAAAAGTATACCCAAATTCATAAATTAATAGAAATAAAAAAAAATTAACATTTCATAGTAGTATTGTGGCATTACTTTGATCAAATGCTTATTACCTTTTTTGCAAAAAAAAAAAAAACATCTTTGAGTTAAGATAAAACATAAAACGTATGGGAAATATCATACTTTATGATCATACACAGATTACAATGCATTTAATTGGCTCTGATTGCTCATGCTACATTAATTACGAAAATACTATGCAAATCAATTGATTGCTTATAAAATTTAATGTGTTGATTCTATAAATACTGGTCTTGGCATCATGCATTTGTATTCATATTTTCTAGTAAGAGCCAAACCACAATACAAAATACCTCGTCTTCAAAAAAAATGTGCAATCTAATGAGGAAATTTTCACTTCTCCCATACCAACCTCTCATACTACAGAAACTCATGGGAGACTTGAGGCATGGTTTAAAGGTCATAAGGAAAAAATTCAAGTGTTCCTCATAAAGATCACCCGTAAGCAAATTATCATCCCCAAAGTGTTATGTTTCTCCTTGTTGAGGGTCGAAAGCTTTGGCGCCTTGCAACAAAAACAAAGAACACATAAGCTTGAGGCCTTCCTTGTGCTTTCAGGAAAGATTTATCCATATTTGGTGAAGGTGTTATACGCTAACCTCTAATTCAGTGGTGGTGTGTTGAAGTCAAGTGTCAAAGGAGTTTAGATAAAATCGCTAGACAAATATGGAAGGATGTGGTTGGTTTAAGACAAAGAGGTGTGTAGGCCATGAAAGGAGAAATCTCTACTATTGAAGAGTTCAACAATATTTTTGCCAATGTGTGAGGAATCTAGGTGGTCAAATTCACAATTTTCATGTTGGAAGGCTACAAGTTGATGAGAGGTTGTTTACCATGGTAGTTACAAAGATCATTGTGCCTAGAGGGACCAATCAATCAACACTGAACGGTGGAGACATGGTGTTAATGTATTGCATCAAGAATGGTGTGATTGTTGACTGGACTTACACCATTAAAAACCACATGATGAAGGAAAAATGGCTCACAAATTTCAACTTGCCACATGTAGTGCTCATCTCCAAGTTTATTTAGCATTTTGGAGTAGATATAGAAGGAGAGCTTGAAGAGTATACTAGCCTGATGAATGGTGTGTTTGCTCTCAACATGAACAAGATGGGTTTCACCAAGGTTGACAACACATGGGTCACGGAAGAAGGTGTTGCTGCAAATGCTGGTGTTAGTGCAAATGATCATGAGGCTAGGCCAAGTGGGGGTGAACTAAGCTGAGGAAGATGCCTCTAGACCTGAACCTATGTCTATTGAGCTTTACAATGCTTTAGAGGAAAATGGCCCTACCTACTCTCACTTTGAAAGATTGGTCCTCCACCAACTACATGAGCTCAATGTGTCCCAAAACGAGCATCAAGCATTTTGTAGTGCAAGGTTTCAAAACCTTGATGATCATATCCACAATGTCACTAACCCACTCTCCACTTTCTACAACAGAAATAATTCGAGGAATGATTGAGTGGAGTGGTTGTTAGGTCATGCATTGCATTTCTTGTGTTGCATTCATACTTTCCCTAGGTTTTGTCAGTTTTTAAATCAGTTGTTTTTGGGTTTTAATCAATTGATTATATCATTCCTTGTTAGCTTCAGTTTTTTTTCTTCTTTTCTGTTTTTGTTGCATGTATCTACTATCAGTTGATCTGATAGTTTGTTTTTTATGGTCTTCTGAGCGAAAATTTTAATATTCCCAAATACCCAATTGATTAACTCAATTCGATGAATCCAAAGTGGGAGAAAAAGTAAGCTAAATCATGAATTGATTAAATGATATTAAAAGTAGAAGCAAATGAATGGAACTGCATAAGTAATAATGAAAATTGGATCAGAAATCTGAAATAAAACCACAATAGTGAAAGGAGAAGCATGTGTATATGTGGATTGCTTGAATGCTTTTTGTTGTGGTGTGTATGTGTGTGCTTATTTTGTGTGCAAAAGCTATTTCAGGTTTTCGCAAATGGATCTTCCTTCATCAATTAATTCAAAGAATACTATCTTGGATGAATGTTGGCATCATCAAATCATGGGGAGATTGTTAGAACAAGTGACCTTAGTGCACAGATTTAATGAAGCTAGTACATGAGATCATGTGTGATTGATGAAGTCTTGGTGAAGAATTGCAGTGATTCATTGGTGTTCAAGCTTGAGGTATATTGAATCTAGAATTTACATGAGGATCAGAAAGCTTGAAGATTGGACTTAATTCGTAGATTGTATGACATAGTATAAATGTCTTTTGTCTCATGTCTGTTCGTTTCCATTTGTTAAAATGGGTTTTTAAATAGTTAAAAGGCTTGCTGCATATAGATATGGTATGAATGGACTCGATCAGTTGAATGGCTACGCAATCAACTGATTTCACTTAAGTAAATAGAAATCAACAGATTATGGACAAATCAACTTGTTGAATTCATTTATGATCAGAATATATTAGTTTTTTTGTCAGAGTGGAGTAACTTTTGAAATTTCTGAGCACAAAAACAATTAATCCATTTTGGAAACTCTTTCTCTTTGGATTACATTGTGTGTAGCCCATGATTTAAAATCTTTGAATCTAAGAGCAAGTTTTGCTTGGTTTTGAAGCATTGAAGAACATGTTTTGGTTGGCTAGGGATACCCACCACCAAGGATTGGTTGTTCTTGTGCTTCTGGGTATTTCTTGGAGTGATTCCAAGTTTGTAAGTGGGGTCTTATTGTGCAAGGGTTGAGATTCTTGTGGGATTCAAGAATCTTGGTGTTTTTGTAATATTCAAATGTTTAATCTTTGAGGGATTCTGTAATTCTTTTGATATAGTACATTATCAGGCTCAAGTTGTCCTGATAAACTAGATGTAGCTTAGATTTGAGTGAACTAGTATAAAAAGCATTGTGTGAATCTCTCTCCCTTACATTGTTCTTCCTTTAAATCTCAAGAAAACATGGTTAATCAATCTTTGTAAGGATTTCGTGTGTTTTAATTGTAATGTGGTGGTGCAACTAAGTTTGAAATATCCATTGGAATCAATCTTGTATGATAAAGCATGCTATTTAAGTGAGTTTGGAGATTTGCGCTTTTCTACAAAATTTCCTAGAATATCAGTTAGTTGCTTTTATTTTTCAATTTGTGTATGAACAAATTAATATGTTGTTTTTGTTTTTCAATTGACTGAAATGTGTGGTTCTCCAACAATAAACATTTGATTTGTTAGTCAATTGGATTTAAACAAAAAGGATTTTTACGAGTTTTAATTGAGCATATTTTTAAGTACACAACCAATTTAACCCCTTTTCTTAAATAAGAAAGTCATTTTAAACCTACAAATCATACATAAATACAAGGGAAGTGGACAGAAAAATTATCGGTATTATTACCTCCTTGTAGTCCTTTAAACTTTGTATTGTAGTTCTAGGACTAATTTTGAGAAATTCATCTTGAATATTGTGTTTCGAAGTAAAATCGAACAACCGACTCAATCCTTGTGAGGGTGACACCGAGACATCCTACACAATTTTTAACAACAATAAAATAAAGATCAGAAATCTAAAAAACATTAAAAAAAGAAAGAAAAACAACTGATCAAAATTGTCAAGGACAAATTGAACTTTGTTGTTATCTTTTCTTCAATTCATTAGCCTCTTTTTAATCAATAGTGTATTCTATTAGCATACAATCCATAAAATTATGGACATATACCTTCTATATACAAATGACTCAATCTTTGTGACCAACTTTTAACATATTAACATATAAAACATTAATGTATATAAACTGGATTTATATAAAATGGATTTATATATATGTACTTCGATGTGAGTTGCTGCGTTATTAGAGCTTAATCTTTTAAACTTTGCAGCAATGTCACTTCTTTTACTTTTGAAATTGCCAAGTTCTACTATGTATGTGCTTCAAGCAAGGTTATATTTTTAAAAATGAATTCAACTCTTTGTTTCTTATAATTTCGTTGAAGTGTAATTTTAATTTTTATCAAATATTATTAACATATTTGGTGCTCAAATGTTTCAAAAGAATAAATTATAATGATAATTTTAGATTTTTTTGATATGACACTTATAATCTTTTTGTTATCGTTCCATTGGATATAATATTTCAATTATTATTAAATACAAATATATTTTAGTATTGAAAATCAAATAGCTCCAAAATATAATCTGGTGATCTTTTTCTTATATATTTTTTTCTAGATTTTTTTTTTTGTATTTTGTAATTAATGTTAACGAGATTGTTTTTGGACTGACCTAATACTGTACATTTTAACCAGAGAGTTATGTTTTCAACGTAATTGGCGTGAGGTACTTTTTGGTAGACTTTTTCGACCAGTATCATGTTAGAAATTTCTTAAGCTATATTAGCGAGAAACAATCGTACTCGGAAATAGTGGTAAAACTATCCCACCAATAAATATGAAAAAAAATCTATAACTAACTTAGAACAAAAATTAATATATATACACACATATATATATATATATATATATATATATATATATATATATATATATATATATAATAACTCTAACAAATGTTAATAAAAGAAACAAAACCAGAAAACACACAATTAGATCTGTGATGAAAGATTATAAATAATTTTAATTTCTTTTCTTTATTATATATATCGTCCTATCATGAAAGGTTGACTAAAATAATGAGAGAAGTGTGAGATGCTATCCTTTTATGAATTCAAGAATTTGAAGAAATAAATTATGAAAAATTTCTTTTCTTTTTATATCATCTTATCATAAAAGGTTGACAATAATGAGAGAAGTGTGAGATACTATCCTTTTATGAATTCAAGAATTTGAAGAAATAAATTATGAAAAATAATTTTGAGTTTTAATTGTAAGTCTTTATAGGCCGTTTTGATCCAAAGACTAATTCTTGACTTCAGTTAACAATAACTTTGAATTAGATTATTCATTCATTCTTTATTTAGCAACTTCAACCAAAACATTAATATTAGAATATAAAATTCTAAAATTTAAAATTATTAAATAGTTTTAGTAAATTTCTAAAGTTTAATTTATTTTTTAAAATTTATTCAAACAACACATTTTACCATAAAATATTTTAAAAAAATTCTTTATTAAAAATAAGTTATTCTCTAAATTTTTTTGTTCAAAGTGAATGCATATCTAATATGAAATGGGGTAAAAAAGTAATATTTTTAAGAAAAAAGTGGCGTAAAATTTTAAGAAATTGTAGTCAAAATCTAATTTGAAAAACAATTAAAAATGTATATATGTAATTTACCCTTTCTAAAATTAATTTCTGTACAATATTAATTGTTAATGAAAAAACATTAATGCTTTTTTTAGTAATAGCAAACATTAAAATTTGTTATCAGGCATTATTATTAATAATTTACACAAACTAAAATTGGTATTATTGGCGGATAAAAGTTGTTCAATACCTATTAAAAATTTGATAACGCATTAGCAATGAATAAAGTTGGTTAATTTTGAAAGTTGGAAAATTAAACGTCCAATTAAATTTTTATAGGAACCAAAATCATCCCAAGTTGCAACAAGAAAGACATTCGTTTTCAAACTTCAATGCAATTTATTAGTTGGAGTTGTAATAGTGTAAGAGATAGATGTTTTGTTTGTTCAAAACAATAAAACTTTTATGTAATCAATCACTATTTTTTTTTTGGAATATAAATTTATTGAAGAAATGAAATACATAATAAATAAAAGATTGGATTAAGTGGGTGTTCAACTCGTAAGATGGAAGATGTGTGTATAAGAAAAGGCCATAGTTGAGTTTGGAGAAGAAAAAGAAAGTAGAATTAATAGTGTCCAATAACGTCATATCGAGAGCATGTTCATTGTCATGCTTATATTGGTACTAGAAAAGAGGGTGGAAGGGTAAAGTGGGCATAAAAATGAAAGATAGACAAGACATGTAGGAGCTACGTAGGACCAGGTTGGTACGTAACGTGAGTACTTGGTTCCAGTTTGTATCCAGAGAAGGGTGAAACTGAAACAAAGAAAGAAAGAAAATAAACCACGTCGCCTCCATTAACTCTCCACCCCTACGCTCAAGCTCTTTCGAATCTTCCATGTTCTTGGTCAACGGAAAATGATGATGCCACATTCGGACAATGTTAGTATTGTTGACGATTCATATTAATTAAATATAACATCAAATTAGTGTTTCTAAATGAATACAATACTTGTTTTATGTATTAATTTTTTAAAGATGAATTAAGTTAAAACTTACTTTTTAATATGATGTCTCTCCGAAAGAATGTAAATTTACCGTTAATTCTTATTTTACAAATTAATTTTGTGAAGATAAACGAAGTTTAAATATATAAGTATAGAAGATATGTTAAAAATCTTATAACTCTCTCCTTATGAATTGAATTTGTTAAAATAAAATAAACTCGAATTTACTTTCTAACAGATGTCATGGTCAATATTTTTCCGATAAGTGTCAAGTTGGATATTTACTTAGATGGAGGTAGACATGTTTAGGTCAACATAGTAAATCATGATGTTATTGTCAAGTTTAGGATAAACCTATGATAGATTATAAAAAATATAAATCGTCAAATTGAATCCATAATAATTTAAATTTATATTATTTTAAATTTATTTAAATGGATTTATCTGAAACCTTAATCATATTTTTTTTAATTTATCTTATGTAACGTCTCATTTAATTAATAACATAATTAAAGAAAGTGTCACACAAGATAATACAGCAGCGCAGTTCTGGAATTTTAAACTTAACTCCTTACAACCCAAGGCACACCACGATGCCAAAAAAGAAACAAGTTATACAGTTTAATGGAATCATATAGAAATCTAAAAGACGGACAAGTACATGGGCCATAGTCCTAAAGAAATGTCCAAGAAGAACATGAAGTCCAACCCAAGTAGACTATGCAACGGAATCATCTCCCCCTGTTGACCACGAGTACCTCTCACATATGCTCTCATCAATAAATTGATGATCATCGCAAAAGTAGAAGAACAACATACAAACAATCAAACAAGCAAAGGGTAAGCTAGAACAAAAAAGATTTCATCATGCAATCATATATACTTCCACAGTCCAACATACACACATCATCCAAGCATGTTATGACCTTCCAAATCAATACACTAAGACTCGACTTGACTCATCCGGATACATATAATCTAGTCGGATTCAGCAGATGCTTGCACTTGTGGTGGATATCTCTGCTCACCCCCGAGCTAAGTGTTACAAGTGGTACAATGTCTCAATCCCCCACACACAAGGTTAGCCCTTAATAAGTTTCAGGCCTCCTGCTACTCTCACCACAAGAGTCTGTCCGCTCTAAGTGAGACTAACTAACTCGTTAGAGTGTCAGGATGCAACCTTACCTTGAATCCTTACCAAATTATATAGATGAGGCACCACCATGAACTCCCACTAACAAGGGTAATGGAATTACGTCCCGACCACTAAAGCACCACCATGAGGTCTCACCTAGAGGCTCATGGAATCACACACTAACACAGACCAATCATACTCAATCAATCAAGTATTATTTATCATGCACATAACTCTCATGCCAACCTTTATAACCAAATCCACATTCATATTCCATGTTGAATCCATTCCAACTCATCCTTCCCAATCCATGAATATAGAATTTCACCTCATACCAATACCATGCCATTTTGATACCAACCATTTCATTGAAATCGCATGCCAAGATTTATCCAAGTTCATCATTCAGAATCCATGAATCACATCACTCATGCAAATTCATTCATCTCATACTTTATAAATGCATACCAAGACATACATATATCACAAAATAGTATTCATCCCACTTGCAATTCCATACAATCAAGCACAACCCACAACCATAATTCTTACACCAAAATTCCTAAAAAAAATTATTATCAAAAAACCAAAAATCATTGCAGTAATGCGTGACACATTTCTCAAGCTACAAACATCTAATCGACGATCGAACCGGTCAAACCATAAAATACTATGTTATGAACCAAATGTCAAAATTTGAGCTCAATCCAACGGTTATGAGTCGGGAAAGTCAATTTTACTAAAACTGCGCATATCAGAAAAATGACACAATCGCCCAGCGACCTAGGGCACTCGCCCAGCGACTGCGCGACACATCAGAATACGAGAAATAAAGTCAAATATCACAATTTTATGAATATTTGAACCCTAACTCATAAATATACCAAAAACTAATGTTTTCCCCAATCTTTTCTCATATTTCACAAAACATAATCGCATAAAATATAAATAACATGAAACCCTAACTTCCCTTACCTGGAAAGGGATTAGTAGAGGACTTCGATACCCGAACTGTGACGAACAGTTGCTCAAGCAATAGCTTCGAGGGCTGGAAAATAGTGGAACGAGCTTAAAATGAGTTCATTAAGACAATCCTGGTTGGAACTACGAAGAATGAACAGAATGGAGCAAGAGCATGAGTTGGAAGTTGACTTACGAAGAGGAGAGAACTGGTCTGAGTTCACTTGATGAGAAACAATGGCTGAACCCTAGCAAAGCTTCACAGCTGCTCAAAGAGGAAGTAAGGGAGAACTATTTTTCTGAAGTGGTACGAATGAGTTGGTTAGGGCAGGTCTTGGGTCATTTAGCTCCTTGTGGGCCAACCCTTAGGCCCATTAGACCTTGGGTTGCCCTTAAAGATTGGGGCTGAAATAAGAGGGCTTTACACCTTAATTAATAATTTAATTTTGTCTTGATATTTAAGTTTATAATTTACGTCAGAGTATAAATATATATATATATATATATATATATATATGTATGTATAAAGTTTGATATTTGTTAAATAGAGTCATTTTGTTTTATTTTGTTGAGTTAACATTAACGTTGTTTGCAAGTGTGACATATTAAAATTTGGTTCATTTTCTACCTTAGAACCTCTCCACCCTCCCCCGCCCCTTTTTTTTTTCTTCCTTCACCCTCCACCATCTTCCACCACCTTCCACCACCTTCGACCACCTTCTTCTATTGTTTTACGCTAAAAATTTTACAATTGGAGTTATGTATGAACTTGCACTATTACTTAAAACACCATCGTTTGGTGGGTAGTAGAGTGGCACCTTCCTCTATTGTTTTTGGCTAAAATTTTTACAATTGAAGTTATGTATCAACTTGCACTATTACTAAAAACACCATCTTTTGGTGGGTAGTAGAGTAGGGTCTATTACAGTGGAGTTAGCACAAGAAAAACATCATATTCTAGACAACCTAGGTACTAGATACCAAATGATGAAGGATTGAGTTGGTTCTTTTTAGATTTTTGAATATGGTGAAGAATTATTTAAGACAACCTAGTGAATTAAGCACACCACTTCAAGGAAGGCCAAGGCTGAGAATCCTTGGAGATGAGTGGTGTTGTGCTACCACTTGAGTCAAGCTTTAGATAAGGCTTAGAAGTTTCACCCTTAAGGGAGGATACTCTCACAAAGGTTGAACAAAATATGTATAATAACTTTTCATTTATCAACCCCTCTACAACTCTAAGAGCACCCTTAATATAAAAGAGTTTATGGGTCTCTAAGTAATAACCAAAATTGTATAGGGGTGTGTCTACAAATACCTAACCCTAGCTTCTAGAAACTAGGTTAAAATTAGGTTACAAAATGAACAAAAGGAGCTAACTATGGTGTATGCAAAGGGAATTTCATCCAAGCTCTAAAGAAGACCAAGAAATGTGTCTCATATGTCTCCAAAAACGCAAAAAAGGTGTTAAAGACAAAGGATACCAAGTGGTACAAAGGTACACTTGCTTTATGCATTTTATTTTATGCTTTCATCTCTCTTCTACCTAGGTGTCACATCATCTCTACTTTCCACCTTGCATGCGCCACATAATCCACCATACTTAACATTAATTAAACCTACAAAACATTTAAATAAAGATTAGCATGTTGACTTAGATTAAGTCAACTCTAGTAAACTAGTCAACCATAGTCAAAGGTCAACAAGTCAACCAAGCTTAAGTCAACCAAGTCAAATTAGAAAAATTAAAACATAATGAAAACTAATGAAAGGGATGAATGATTAAGGAACTGATGAAGGATTGACCCCAACCAAGGATGGAGGAACATGCTTAAGAAGACTAAGCATGTTTAGAAAGGAAGTTCACTAATCCTTCATCCCTTTCATTTGTGTTTGTTATTTTTGACTCCCTAAGTTGACTTAGTTGAATCAACTATAGTTGACGTAGTTGAATCAATTTTAGTTGACTTGTTGACCTTTGACTAGGTTTGACTTGTTGGCTATAGTTGACTTGACTTAAGCCAACATGGTAATCTATGTTTATTTGCTTTGTAGGTTAATTAGGAGTAAGAAAGCAATGCTAGGTGGCGCAAGGTGATTAGGGAGCATAAATGATGTGGAGGAGAGAGTAAAGTAAAGGTATAAAGCATAAAGTAAAAGGCATAAAACAAGTGTACCTATGTACCTTTGGTGTCCTTTGTTTTTAGCACACTTTGGTCACTTTTTGGAGACATATGAGACACATTCTTTGTCTCCTTTTGTGTTAGAACGAAATTAGCATTGCACACACCATAGTTAGGTCTTTTGTCTCTATTTTTTGTAACCTTATTTGACCTAGTTTTTAGAAGCTAGGGTTAGGCTTTTTGTAGAGACATCCTTAGGTATCTTTTATTTGCTTAGAGGCTCCTAAACTCTTCTATATAAGGGGTGTTCCTAGACATGTAAAAGGGTTGAACATTTTGAAGTAAAAACACTCTTGTGTCTCAACCATTTGTGAGAGTTTCCTCCCTTGAGAGTGAATACTTTTAAGCCTTATCTTGCAAAGCAAGTGGCGGCATACATCCACTCATCTTCAAGGTTACCATGGCTTCTAGCCTAGCATTGTCAAGTACTTTAAAGTGTGCTTTTCTTCTTTTAGTCTTGTTAAAAGTTTTGTCTCAAACTTTTCTTCTTTAGAGTTTAGCTTTCCTTGTTTTTGTGCTTTTCTTGCTTATCACTAGGTGTTCTTTGTTTTTTCTTAGTAGTTTTCTTTTCTTGAAACTCTTGGGGTGTTGTGGCCAAATTACTTGTCTTACATTTGAAAGGTTTCGCACAAGGTTTTAAAAGTGTTTTCTTCAATCCTTTGATGGATTTTGAGTGTTAGCCTTGCCTTGTCACTTTGGGAGTGTGATCTAAACACTTGGGTTTCATTTTGTGTTGGAATTGGTCTCGGTTTTCATGTTGTCTAACCCCTAATTCATTTATTTTGTCTTGGCTTTGAGTGTTTTGTTGTAGGAATCATGGCAAGTTCATCAAATGCACCTACTCCAAACAAAAACAATACATTGATGAGATTGCTTCGGGATTTGGAGTTGTCTAAGAATGAGTCCTTTGAACAATTAAGAAAGGACAAGGAGCAAAGTGACCTAAGAATCCAAGAGCACATTCAAAGGCTTGAAGCTAGGGAGCAAGAAAGAGAGGCTAGGAAAAGAGGGCATTCTACGCACAACCCATCACAAGAGAAGCAAACTCCAAAGATTCCTAAGTTCCAAGGAGAAAATGACACAAACATCTACATTGAGTGGGAACAAAAAGTGGACCAAATTTTTACCATTCATGTAGTTAGTGATCAAAAGCAAGTAGATTTGGTAGTCTTAGAGTTTGAGGATTATGCCATGACTTGGTGGCATCAATTATGTATGGACAATATTAACCAAGAGTCACTCACAACTTCTTGGAGGGACCTTAAAAATTTGATGCGCGTTAGATTTGTTCCTTCCTACTATAGGAGGGAGACTCTTTTGAAGCTCCAAAGGCTTCGACAAGGGTCCATGTGTGTGGATGAATATTACAAGTTGATGGAGTCCATGCTTCTAAAAGTACGACTCCAATTTGAAAGTGAAGAGGAAAAGGTAGCTAGATTTGTGAGTGGGTTAAGGAGGGACATACAAGATTTAGTAGAGTTATATAAGTACTCCTCTCTTGAAAAAGTTTTACATTTGGCCACCAAAGTTGAAACTCAATTGCAAAAGAAAAAAAAAAGGCCAAGAGAAGTGGTTCATACAATGACTACTATTCTAGTACTTGGAAAGATAAAGAAAGAAAACATGATAAATCACCACCCAAGAGTTCCCAAGACCCACCTCCTAGGACTAATTCGTTTAGGCCTTCTAATGAAACTCCTTATTCTTCTCAAGGTACAAGGACAAGTTCTATTAAATGTTTTAAGTGTTTGGGATATGGGCACATAACTTCAAATTGTCCTACCAAAAGAACCATGGCCTTAAACCTTAAAAAAGAAGTAGAGAGTGAACATTCTTCTCCCCCTTCCCCCAAAGGTACTTCTTCCCACACATCTTCTTCAAGTGAAAGGATTAAACCCCTTGAAGGTGGATTGTTAATGATAAGGCACCAACTAAGACAAGTTTCCAAGGAACTTGACCCTTCTCAAAGATAAAACCTTTTTCATTCAAGGTGTCATATCAATGACAAACTATGTCCCCTCCTCATAGATAATGGAAGTTGTGTAAATGTGGCTAGTACAAGGGTTGTGGACAAGCTTGGCTTGAAAACTATCCCTCATGCCAAGGCCTACAAGCTATCATGACTTAAGGAAGAAGACATTAAAGTAACTCAACAAGTCCTCATTAACTTTTCAATTGGAAATTTTAAAGATGAGGTGTTATGTGATGTTGTGCCTAACACCTATGTTTTCTCCTTCCAAGGCAAGAAGTTCACACTCCTACCTCTCTCACCCAATCAAGCAAATGAAGACCAAAATAAAGTGAAAGATAAGAGAAAAGATGAAAAAGAAAAAGAGCAAGTTACCTCCAAAGTGTTACTTGCCTCCAAAAAAAGATTTCCAAAGCAAGATGGACATCACCATTCTTCCTTCTCTTGCAAGGCTCAAAAGGAAGACCCAATGCGCAAGCATGAGAGGAAGAGTGGTCTAGAAAAGAGGGATGGCCAAACAAAAGCTAAGGATAGTACCCTTAGAAAGGATGAAACAAGAGCTCATAAAAGGGAGGCGCAAAACCTCCCCCAAATCAAGTCAAGCTCCATCTACAAAGGCTTAAAGAATTTATCGTCAAATTCTCACCAAGAAGGGGAGGATGATGAAGGATTGACCCCAACAAAGGATGGAGGCACATGCTTAAGAAGACTAAGCATGTTTAGAAAGGAAGTTCACTAATCCTTCATCCCTTTCATTTGTGTTTGTTATTTTTGATTCCCTAAGTTGACTTAGTTGAATCAACTTTAGTTGACTTGTTGACCTTTGAGTAGGCTTGACTTGTTGACTATAGTTGACTTGACTTAAGCCAACATGTTAATCTATGTTTATTTGCTTTGTAGGTCAATTAGGAGTAAGAAAGCAATGCTAGGTGGGACATGGTGATTGGGGAGCATAAATGATGTGGATGAGAGAGTAAAGCAAAGGCATAAAGTATAAAGTAAAAGGCATAAAACAAGTGTACCTATGTACCTTTGGTCTCTTTTGTTTTTAGCACACTTTGGCCACTTTTTGGAGACATATGAGACACATTATTTGTCTCCTTTTTATCTAGAACGAAATTAGCCTTGCACACACCATAATTGGCTCTTTTGTCTCTCATTTTTGTAACCTTATTTGACCTAGTTTCTAAAAGCTAGGGTTAGGTTTTTGTAGAGACATCCTTAGGTATCTTTTATTTGCTTAGAGGTCCCTAAACTCTTCTATATAAGGGGTGCTCCTAGACATGTAAAAGGGTTGAACATTTTGAAGTAAAAACACTCTTGTGTCTCAACCATTTGTGAAAGTTTCCTCCCTTGGGAGTGAATACTTTTAAGCCTTATCTTGCATAGCAAGTGGCGACATACATCCACTCATCTTCAAGGTTGTCATGGCTTCTACCCTAGCCTTGTAGTGGCGTGCTTCTCACATTTTTACCATTTTTTTTCTTTCCATTTTATGTTTTCTTCTTCCTTTAATTGTTCTTGGTTTTCTATGTTTTATCTGCTTTCCATTTCCTTTTTGTTTTGAATCAATCCATCATCTTCTTCTCTTGAGCTTTGTGAAAGGAACCTTCACATCTAGATAGCTTGCTATCTTAATATCCAGTGGGGATTTCACTTAGCTTTCTTAATCAACTCACACCATATTCAATAATCTTAAAAAGGAACAAGATAATCCTTCATCAAAATGATTTTTGAAGAAGGGGATTGGGTGTGGCTACACCTTAGAAAATATAGATTTCCTAAGAAAAGGAAATCTAAACTTAGCCCTCGAGGTGATGGTCCCTTTAAAGTGCTGAAAAGAGTCAATGATAATGCATATAGGCTAGAGTTGCCTGAGGAATATGATGTACATGCCACCTTTAATGTTGCTGACTTAATACCTTTTGCAGGTGGTACAAATGATGAGGCAGAAATTTCAGATTTGAGGACAAATCCTTCTCAAGAGGGAGGGGATGATGAGATGCCTCTAACCAAGGGACCCACAACAAGGGCAATGGCTAGGAGGATACAAGAGGAATGGGCCACCAATGCACATACAAGGCCCAAGATGAACTTTACATGGGCCAAGGAAGATGTGAAGACCTAGCCTAAAACTCTTTGTTTGTAAATATTAGATTAGGGTTTATTTTTGGGCCTTGTATTTTGAGCTTTGTAGAATAGAGTTTTTGTTTGGGCCATGTTTTGGGCCTTGGAGGATTTTTGGGCTTTGAAGAGAATTGGACCAAAGAAGAGTTTGGCTTGAAATTGGCCCAACAAGAGAGAGAGCGCATTTGTGAGAGGATGTAGATCCTTCTTGCTCCAAGCTTGGTCACCAAGCTTCTCTTATGCGCCTAGAAGCAAGTCCCTTGTGACTTTCTTAGGTGGCAAGTCACACTTGCCTCATGCTCTCTTTTTGGCTCCAAATACCATATTCTAGATCTTTTTTCCCTCCATTTTTCTAGACCACTTGGCTCTCCCTTTTCTACTATAAATTGAGAGCTTAGGACCCTTGTATTTTCATTCATGAATAAAGTAGAGAAACTCTATTGAGATGACTCCAGACTCCTCTCTTTTTGTGAATCAACTTAGGCTAGAGTTCTCCTTCTTGGTTTCCTCTAGCCCCCTTCCTTGAGTGTTGGCCCAACCTCACTTGAGAGCTTCTCCAAACACCATTGCCACACGACTTCTCCTCTCATCTTCTAACTTCCGCACCTTCATCCTTCTCCATGGAAGCTTCATCAATTTCGCATGGCTTTTCCTTGGCTTCCTTACTCTTAAAGATGGACTCATCACCATCTCTAACAAGCACAAAGTGACCTTCAGAGATTTGGGTTTTCTCCGACATGTGGGTTGTAACATCCCGGTCAGATATTACCTAATTAAATTAATTAAATAGTATAATGAATAAAAACTTCCACCTTTATTAAGTATTTTCCCAAAACGTGGGAAAAATTGAAAACTTTAATTGCAGCATAATTCAAATATTCACAATTACTTTATTACAAAACCAACCAAAGTTCAACATAATTATATACAACATCAAAATCCTTTAAATGAAATCCTTTCAAAACCCCCAAGTAGACCATGCACTCCACCTCTAAGCATCACTTGGCTCACCTGCATATCATCTGCTCCCAGATAACAAGTTATCCAATAATCGCCACACACAAATAGATAGGGTGAGCTATGCACAACAGACAATCAAATTTGAATAAACCCTCCTAAAATAAATTCCATAACATTTATCTTAAAAAAAACACCAACTTTCCCACTCTTATAACCATTATGAGTTTATGAATATATTCTTGATCATGGGACTTTCTCGTGCTTCCACGAACCTCCTCGCTCGTGGTCCATCTTACGAGCCTATCCCCCTCATAGTCTTGTCTTACGGACTCCCTCGTCCGTAGTCCAACCATCTGAACCTTCACTTGCTCGGACCATGTCACGCATGCAATCACCATATTATGGACTCCGTCGCCCAAAGTAGCCTCCAGTGGACGCATCCACCCTCGCCCATCATGCGGTCCCACAATATCATGAACTCCCTCGCTCATGACTCACTACCAAGCACATCCCATTTCACCTATGGACTTAGTCCTTTAAGCCCAACATCACAAGCATAAAATTTCAACCGTATCCATGCATACCACCTGGTGCCATTCCTCGCATCGCCAGACGCCACATCACTATTTTGCCAAAACTGTCACATTGTGTGGCTTTCGCCTAGCAGGTCTATTCTGCCCCACCAGGTGCCACACCAGTAAAAGTTACCTTTACTGGTTCATCTAGCAAAACTAATTTCAATTGCTACACAATACAGATACTACTTAATCATCAAATTTATCGTTCATAATTAACATCCGATAATCATAGGAGGACTCAAAATGCACCATCACACACCATATGTAACAATCATATATATCTATACTTTCACATGTATTCACACAACCCATCAATAACATGTGTTATACCCAACAATTTTGCACTAAATAATACATGAACATCACATTTTTAAACTAGCAACAACATCATGTTAAAACAAACCACAACAATAAAATAGTAAGTTCCACGTGTGACCAGTGGAGTTTTCCACAACCTATGGAATTAGCTCTAGAAAACAAAAATGTGAACCAATGAGCTCCACAAATGACTTATGAATTCTTCCACAACCTGTGGATTTAACTTCGAATATACAATAGTCAAAACAGCAAGTTTCACAAGTGACCAGTGAATTTTCCCACAACCTGTAGATTTAGTTTCGAATGCACAAGAGTTAAAATAGTGAGTTCCACAAGTGACTAGGGTATTTTACCACAACCTGTTGATTTGGCTTCGAAGTTGAAAAAGGAAAACCAAGAACTAAAATTCACCCAAGCGTTGACACAACTGATGGATTCTTAATAACTCATAAACTCTTACTACACCTGAACCCAAATTAACAGTACTGATGAATGCGTATTTTTGCCCTCATTTAATGTTTAATTTTGAGTATTTGATTGAATTTGTGTGCTTAAAGATTGATTTAATTGGAATTTCCTATAATTGGGTTTATTGAGCATGAGATACAAAAACATGTTAAAAATAGCTTTTTAGTTGCATAAATGTTCTTTTGATATTTTGAGGTGTGTTAGTGTAGTTGCAGCTAAGTTGAGTTCATGGAGGTGTGAAAATAAATTGCTTAAAGCTTCATGACACCTTAAAGATAAATCAAAAAATAAGAAATTATCAAACTCACAAAAATCCAAGTCAAACATTGCATGAAGACGACAAGAAAAGATTGAAAAAGTGAAGAGTTTGGCTAAACCAAGAAGAGAGCAACAAAAAATTGGAACTTGCAGTTTTCTTTATCTTTATGATAGAAGATAATTTGGGAAAAATATATCTCTTGATATTTTATTTGATATTTTTAAATAATTATCTTATTTAATTATATCATAAAATATTACAAGATAATAACTACCAAATCTTTTTAAATATGACAAGATCTTCTTGAATCTTTTTATTTCCACAACAAACAAATATATCTTGAAGATATTGGATTATTTAGAAGATAATTTAAGGAGAATGCAAAGGGTTGATTTGGAAAATTAATACAAATATTAATTGGTGATAATTTATCATATATCTTTAATTAATTAATTAATTTAATTATATTAGATATTGATATTATCAACCAACTATATTTGTCAAATAGTTTATATCTCTTCAAATATTTTTAAATATTTATCTTTATCTTTATTTTAAAAGATATTTGAGAGGTTTTAGCAATAGAAAAGCCTCATCCAAGTCCTATATAAAAAGACCAAGGGAAAGCAGAAAAGACAAGTTCAGGACTTCAGAGTTTAGGAACCCTTAGGGGGGCCTAATTTCGTTTCCTTTTTCTCTCTATTCTTCTTTTATTTTCATTTTGCATTTCATGAAAGGCTAAACTTCTTGGGTTGATTCCATTGTAATTTCTTAATTGGATTCTGAGGTTAGTTCAATTAATTTGTTTGTTCTTTTAGTTCTTTTTGATATTTATTTTCATCTATGTCTTTTGGTTCTTAATTTAGTAAAAGTAATGATTTTTATATTGTAGCATATTAGCACAATGTTAAATCTACATAACATAACAATCGTATGAGTCCAAGGGTTTTTAAATTTAATTGAAAAGTTACTTTGATTAATTTTAGAAACTTTCATATGATTGAATGAGTTTTTGCTAATAATTGAGAAGTTACTTTGATTAAAGGTGAAAACTTAGATTAGAATTAATCAAGAAGTTACTTTGGTTAATTAGCTTTTTACTAGATATAAGAGGTAAAAGAATGGACATGATTAGGATTAGTAATATTTAATTGAGAAGTTACTTTGGTTAAATTTACTAAGATTAATCTATAAAGTTCTTGCTTTTGATTGAGAACTTACTTTGGTTGAAAGTAAGGTTGCCAACAAATTAATTGAGAAGTTACATTGATTAATTTGAAGTCTTAAACAAGAAATCAATAACAATAATCTTTAGGAAACCAATGATGAATCCTATTTTGAAAAAGCAGTGGAATGGACCTATTTTTCTTTACTTTTGTTTTTGTCTTATTTTATCTTCGTATCTTTATCTCTCATATTTTTATTATTTTATTTGACTAACCATTTTGTATAGATTTTATAAGAACTAACTTGTTAAAAATCAATTATTTTATTTGACTAACCCATATTAATTTTTTGGCTACTTTCTTAACAATACTGAAGTTGTTATAGATAAGTAGTATTAATTTGATCTCTTGACGACAACATTATCAAGTACCCTTAGGAACCATACTCACTCCACTAATTTTATCCAAGACCCCAAATTTAACCAATTCATAATACTCCAACGCAAATCATAATTTCATCATCATATAGAAACATCTCTAATTGCTATTACACCATGCATTTTCCCATATGCTCAAGAACAACAACAAAACAATTTTATTCCATACAACATTTCATCAAATACTTTAAACAAAATTTCTAATCAACTTACTTCCAACGTCCTGCACTTTACAAACACTTCACAGACACAACCAAAAACTCATTATCAATAATGATTACTTAAACCATAATTAACATTCCAAAGGAAAAAAAAATTATATTTACAACCATTTCTCTAACCTCAAATGAATTCACATGGTAACAAGATGATGATCAAAATCCTTAATTTCCCCATTGATTCATCCAAACCAAAAGTTAGTAATTTTATTAAACATTTTAACCCCATCCTCAAAAACGAAATTACCCCTTTATAATTTTATATTTTCAAATACAACCAATTCTCCATACATAATCACAAAAATAATGAGAACACAACTTAACACCTCCTTACACCAAAACATAACCCAAAGATGAATTTCACAATTCCTTCATTCCATAAATCAATTTACAATCATTTCTCAACACACAATCATGTAACATCAAGAAAATGGTTTATCATCCTTCACACAAAAAAAAAACCAACATTCTTTTACCACAAGGATAAATGCTCCTTATCTCATGTACAAAACATTCATCATATAAACAAATAACCATAGATGCAAAGTTTAGCTCCCCTTACGCCAAAACTTAATCCCAATTTTACAATTCACTATCCCATTAATCCAATGACATTAATCTCATAATCAACCAATCATAGACACAAGGTGTAGCTCCCCTAACGCCAAAACTTAATCCCAATTTTACAATTCACCATCCCATTAATCCATTGACATTAATCTCATAATCAATCAATCATAGACACAAGGTGTAGCTCCCTAACCTGGAAATCCCGCTCTAATTGTTCTCCTAGCGGTCTTCTTTGCACCAAACTTGTCCTACCTTTGGCCTCTATCCTTGGGCACTCCTTTCAGCCTTCTAACCCTCTTTTAGGTTCTATTGTTAGGGTTTTGAAAACTCCCTTAGTCAGCCCTACGAAAATACTATGTTCCCTTCACTAGTCCACTCCCTCACTTAACTTTTCAACTTAAAACTAATTTAATTAGAATAACACAAAAATAAAATAAATTTAATTACTTAATTTTGCCATTAATGTCTAATTAAAACCTTTGTCTACGTCCAGATTCATGGAACCCACCTTCAACTCTTCACCTACCCAAAATGCCACTAACGCTAAAAATAAAATATTATGATTCTTGCTTTAACCAAGATTCAAACTCTCATCCACCTCATTACCAAGGAAATGTATAACGAACAAGCCAAATTGTGTTTCTTGATAATGCATACCCTAATGGTATACATAGGATTTGAACTCAAGTCCTTTCATAATAAAGACATATTCTCATCCACTTGAGCTAATATTATTTCTTGTCTTCTCTCTCCACATTAATTAACTTAGGAATTCTCGCTCTTGCATTTATTAAATAAATATTTATTTATTTAATTTTCGTGGGTCTTACATGGGTAGCTTCACTTGGTTAATCACGAGCACAAAGTGGTTTAGACTACTAAGTGAGCTTCTTTTCACCACTTTGAATTTAGAAATCTTCTCTTGTATCTCTTGTATTTGTTCCAAATTTTCAATGAAATCTACTGATTATGTTTCCAATCAAATGTCCAGTTTTGAGTTTTGATTACTTTTGTTTTGCTTGTATTTTATGTTTCTTCAATCTTTAAATTTAGTCCTTTGAATTTCCCTTTATAGCTTTTGAGTCTTATTTTAGTTTCATGTTTCCAAGATAGTGTTTGAGTATGGGTGGGATTTGTAATATCCCAACCGAATATTACGAATTTAAATAATAAAAATAAGTAAATAATAATTATAGTTCAATTAATAAATATCATTTCCTAAAAATGCGAGAAATTTCAAACTTTATTATTACGTCATACTGAAATACCTCAAATACATAATTATAAAATTCCATTACAAATATCAAAGTCTAGTAATATAAAATATTACAATTTATTTCAAATCATGAAACATAAAAACACGGGAAAAACTTTCTCCCAATCTAGCCTCGCTCTGATGCTATGCCTCATCAGATCCACCTATAACATCCTCTGCTCACGTGTACTGCGTACACGATCATCGCCAAACACAAGTAGATAGGGTGAGTTAATATCAAACAATCATAAATGTAAAAACAATTCTATAACAACTTAAACATACCAAACGAATCCCATCCTTTGATTTCATATCACATGGCCACCACCATGTTAACCGTGTTCTACGTCCTCTAATGCGTATCTCAAGGTGTCTTGCTACCACACCTACCAACCAAAACTGGTAGAGCACGTGTGGGAAACCATGCTACAGATCATACACAGGAATGCCAGGTGGAGTTCCCAATACGAATAACGTTCGTAACGTCCCAAGACTACCAAACTCGTCAATTTGATACTGAGGAGGGCAATCCAACTACACCCATCCGTACACGCCACAACGTGTACACTCACACCACCAACACTCGCCAACCTGAGCCACAACTCAAGACTTTCTCATGTTCATCTGTCATCCCGAGCCACAACTCAAGAGATGTCATTCCGAGCGAATGCCACGTGCTTATCCCCTATCTTGAGCCACAACTCAAAAGATACCTTCTGAGCCACAACTCAAGGAACACCAACAAGTTGACCTTTAAGATATCGTAGAAGCCTTGTAGACCACGCACGATAAAGCAAGCACAACACAATTCGGCTGTAGCAATATCGCTTGGCGTTGCTTACGAGGCGCCAAGCGTTCCCACTTCCAGACCGCCTGGTAGGGGACGCGTACTGCTAGGCGCGTAGTGCCTATGAAAACACCAATGTTACAGCCATCGCTTGGCGGGACTACCCTCACCGCCAAGCGCACGCGTTCTAGGAGCCCACTGGTTTGGCAACTATCGCCTAACGGATCCCGTTCTGCCGCACTAGCACTTTGCACAGTTATGGTTCTGGTTTGGGTTCAGGTACCATTTATTCACATCCTTACTCATCTACTCAACAAGTCTAATTACAATATCTTTTCGCAATAATAGTGCCCACTACCTTACTACTATCATAATTACCATATCTAGAACTTATCTATCAAATTCATATCATTAAGATCCTTAGCCACACTACTCTTAGGTTAATTCCATGCTTTATACCAATGATATAAACCAAACATCACAGTTAATTCAGAACACTATTGGTACTATTCCATGCATAATATGGTCTAATTTATCTCAGAACTTTGACTTATCCCATGGATTAAAAGTTCCAAGTTTAGCCATCTAATCTCCTATATATATATATATATATATATATATATATATATATATATATATATATATATATATATATATATATATATATATATTAACTATTACCATTCATTCCACCAGTCCATTACCATGATTTAGCTATATAGTCTATAACAATCCCAAATCATCAATCTCAGAACTTTGACTGATCCCATGGCTTAAAAGTTCCAAGTTTAGCCATCTAATCTCATATATATATATATATATATATATATATATATATATATATATATATATATATATATATATATATATATATATATATATATATATATATATATATATATATATATATATATATATATATATATATATATATATTAACTATTACCATTCATTCCACCGGTCCATTACCATGATTTAGCTATATAGTCTATAACAATCCCAAATCATCAACCCTAAAATGATTTTCATGTGATTTTCATCCCAATTAACCCCTAATCTCATGAAATTCAATGATGTGTGACGCCTAATCATTCACAAATAATCAGGACTTTCCTTTTTCCCGATTAAAATCACTCTAGAAACCCAAAATACCAAAAATCGAGTCAAATTGACTCATGTCGCCTAGCGGGTGTTCATCACCGCCAGACAATTCAAATAGAACCTAGAAATTGTGTTTTCAAGCACGTGTTGCCTGTTGGCCAGGTTGATGCTACCAGGCGGTTCCTCTGTAGGAACCCAGAATGGCCTAGAATAGGGATGAGTTGCCTAGCGACATGTCATCGCTCGCAAGGCAGTTTCTAGAAATTTCCATAAACACAAAAAAGAAGGGGTTCATGCATAATCATACTACATTTATCATGCAATTCATTATTAACAAACAAATTAACGAGTAAAACTCCCCTAACCTGGATTCCTTTGCTAAGCTAAAAAAATATAGATTCTTGAGAGTTCCTCTTTGATCACTAGGCCGCCTAGCACTTCCCCTCAATTCAGCTCTCAATTGCTCTCAATCCTCACAACACACTCTCCAATTTCGTATTCCTCCGACTATGCAACAATGATAGCCACTAAACAACTCTCTCTTTCCCTTCATTGGTCATTAGTGGTTCTCTTAATGAGAGGTAAATGGTACAAAACGAAAATGCCATTAAATTTTAGTTTAATTGTCATTCAATGGGGATTTTCCAGCCCTTTCTTGGCTGCTCATTCAGCTAGGGTTTCCTCTACCCTTTGACATTCATGCCAAAACTAATTTTAGCAAAAATTAAGAAAGTTTAGTTTAGGTTAACCAATGCCAATTTGAACCCATACCCATGCCAATGTTAATTTAATGCACAACCATTTAACCAATTCATATTTCGTGATAATTCACATAATTGTATAATTATGTTGTCACTCATCATGATCCAACACATTATTAAAATAATTATAAATTAAATAGCACATAAATGACATACATAGGACTCGAACCTAAGTCCTCTCAAACAACCAAATACTCTCAACCATTTAAGCTTGTACTTTTCTACATTATAAGAGTAAAAAGCAAATGCCATAAAGACTCCCACCACCCGTATTTATTATTTATTTAATTAATTAAATTTAACGAATCTTATAGGATTTGCACAGTTCAATGTTTCCTCTTGGGAACCAAGTGATCCCAAAGTGGGCACAAAGTTATGAGATGTCTTCTTGAGGGCAAAAGAATCCAAACTTTATCACTAACTCAATTTTCAGATTTATTTTTGTCCTACAATGTGCGTTTCTGTTTAGGCAAATTTTTTGTTGACCATGATATCTCACTATTTTAACATCTTGCACCAGTTTACTTTTCATATCTTAGATTTGAATTTTCTGCAACAATTACTTTATAGCATGTTTTTTTGTTAGTGATTGTGGTAACAAATTTTGTTTCCATATATTTTATATGATTTTACTATGTTAGTTTCCTTGTAATAGTAGGAGTGCATATTATTTCAACCTTCTGGTGTGGTAATGAAAAACCTACTCATTAATGCTTATACTATTACGTGAGTTTTAAAGGTTGGAAATTTTTGGTTCAACTAATCATTCTAAGACTTTAGCCTTGTCCCCGCCCATGAATAACATTCATAATTTAGTCTAGCATTATAAACTTAGTTGAAGTTGTTTGTTATCAATACATCCATTGAATATTGTCAATTAAACTTCATAATTTTGCATCATGTAAATTTGGTTATGTTGTCAAATTACTACAACCATGTCCTATTATCTGCCACATTGAGATTTTCATGCTAATTCACTACAACTAGGCATTAATACATTCTCTAAGTTGTTTTGCATGGTAGATTGGGCTACCATACAATTTTGTGCATTTCATTTGGATATCGCATAATTTTCATCTTGCCCATCACTTTTCAAATTTGAATTACATGAGCACTTATAGCTTTCATCACAATATGGTTTTATTAATCAATTTTGTTGTCATCACAATTAAGTTATGTTGCCATAGTGTGTCATGTACACTGTCATCTAACATCATGCAACATTCATTGTGCACATGCAGACATCTTCACTTTAGATTACTTTAGCTCATCATAGTTGTTTACATTCTACGTCCGCACTTGTAAAGTGGTCATTATTTCATGATTGCAATAATTAGGTGCAAATGTGACACTTTGGTTTTGCCATTTTGTTGCATGAGTAAAGCATACTAGTATAGCATTTAACCTTTGTCTTCTATTTTACGTTTTTTTGTGTCTTTTGATGGGAATTATAACTTCACTGTCATGAGATTTTCGTGCATGTTTGCATCCAGATTCGTACATATTCAATCCCAATTTATGTAATTTAGGGCCTCATACATATAAACATAATCATTTATCATGTTTTAGAATGCTAAGTGCATATCAAGTTTGATAAGACGTGATATTCCTAGCATTGCATTGCGGATGAAATTTATCTTAATTAAGTGTGTTGTTGCCATGAATTGGGTCTCTAAATTTTCTCCAATTGAAATTGGTTTCAAGTCAGATTGGGGTTGATTTATAGTCTAATACAACAACAAATTTCTTTTGAAAAAATCTTCACTGCATCATATCATTCACTTAGATTGTTCTTCATTCCATTCGACGTACTCTTCCCATTAGGTTCCATGCATCAAACATTCAACATCACTCTTGCATCTCATGGCATAATTTCATTCATGAATTTAGTTTAGTTTAAGTGAATTAATTATGTTCTTTTCTTAATTTATTTAATTTCCCCTATTTTTTCTTTTATTTTATTTTTAAATGGATTAAATTATGCAAGTTAACTTAACAAGAGCCATTTCCTTGTATTCGATACCTAGGGTTTTCCTATAGTTCATTAGGCAGATTTTGCATTTTGTTTGCTAAATTCTAAGGACGGCTAAAAAGATTTTAACACTTATCCTTAATTTTCGTTCCAATTCATGATCCATCCTCATTCGATTGATTTTTATTTTTTGTTGTAACTTGAACACAAATGGAGGAAGAAGTTGATGATGGCAGTAGCGGTGTCTCTATGTGCGTTTTGTGCATCATTAAGGTGGAGGATGGAAATGACCAAGGTGATGGTGAATGAGGATAATGGTATTGTGTGTTTCGGAATTAGGAAAAGTTTGTGGAGGAAAATTTTGGGTGATAAATGGATAAAGATGGAATTTGTATGATAGAACAAATGTAAAATGATGGTGGATGTTTAAAAGTGATGTTGGATGGTAGGGATTGTATGTTAGACACTTATGTTAGTGCCTCACACGAAGGTGGGCTTGACGCCGTTCATGTCATGCCCAAAAGCTTATGTTACAAACAAACCAAATGTGAAAAAAAAACGTATGAACTCCTGGAATGGCTAATCTGAAATGCAATACCGAACCTGGGGGTGCATTCTAGATTGCTGAGTACGGTATACACATGTGGTTTTCGAATTGGCCAATATGGAATGCAATATCGGATTTGGGAGTGCATTTCGGGTTGCCTAATCTCGTACTCAATTATGATTTTCGGATTAGACAATCTGAAATGCATTCTCAAATTCGATACTACATTCTGGATTAATTTGGAATGCATTCCGGAATCTAGTACTACATTCTAAATTTGTCAATATGGAATGTTTCCAACTTACATATTTTGGATTGATCATTTTGATATATATTCCTAAATTTGGTATTGCATTCTAGACTATCAATTTCAAAATTCAATTAAAAACCTATACATCTATGAGTTGAGGGATGACGACTATGCAGGAAGGAAGGAGAACAATAAAAATGTTGATTTTGTTTTTTAATTATTTTTTTAAATAACATTTCAAAAGGGTGAAAGGGAAATTTTAAAAGGAAAGGAGGTGTACGAAGAAAAATAGGTGTGCAGGAAGAAATGGCCTGAACAAGTAGGTTACCACCCATAGTAAGCTCATAAGATATATATAATCCGTGGCTATCAAATTTCATTCCAACTATTACATTTTTATGAAATGTGAGATGTCAAGCTATGATACACAGTACGATACGTGTATCGGATACGACACGTATCCGATACGTTTATTTTTAAAATAATAGGATATAATACGTGATATATGAATAATGAAAAATGTACAATAATTCTTACAAACATAATAAATATATGATTGTTACTATGTGAATCCAATTTTTCTAATTAGAGACAAATTATTTTAGTAGTCAGAACCTTGTAGTTAATGTTAGTGACCAATTTAAAAATCAATTCATCATTGAAACTATTTTAATTATCAATTTAGAGACATATTATAATTTTTTGGAACGATTTTACTTGTCAATTTGGTCACTATATAATAACTAATTATTTTTTGTCACTAAAATTGGTCACTATTAAAAAATTTTATTGTAGTGTACTACTACTTTATAAAATAGATACTTCGTTGATAAGTATCGTTAAAGTATCCTAAAATATCGGATACGATACGTGTCGGATATGGATACGTGACCCAAATTGAAATATCAGTACATCATAGATGTCAAGTGCTAAGTTAAAAAAAGAATATAATAAATGGTATAATAAAATAGATGAAAGAAAGAAGAAACATGGGAGGTAAAACATTTTAAATATTTTGATGTTTTTATATATTAAAATTGAAATTTCGATGTCAATCTTTATTATTAACTTAATTTACACCAATTTGCGGAATCTAAATTTTAATTAAAAACTTAACACCATGCATAACTAAAATTATTGTTTCCTATGAATTGAAATTGTGTTGAGAGTCTGACAAAATTGATTTTATACAGTAAATCGTTTTTTTTTCTCTATTTTTGTTTTGTTTTGTATAACCATGTTAGATTAAGTTAAATAGTCTGATTTCTTTTTCTCTCTAATTTAAAGTTTAAAATTTTAAGTAAGTTAAAATAATATTATATCAATATATCGATGCTTTATATATATTATTTGGAGTTGTATTGTCCCTACATATCCAACTTTAGGAATTTTTTTTAATATTAATCCAAAAAGAAAAAAAAACAATAGATATAAATGTTCAAATATATAATATAACAATAATAAAAAAAAGTATTCTTGTCTATTTTATATATATATATATATATATATATAAAAGAACAATTTAATATATAAAGAGACTTACAAAAGATACAAAGAAGAAAAATACTTTGTTGGTTGAGTTTGGTGAGCGACGCATCAGAGGCCATTGCAAAGAAGTCAGTTGGAGAAAGAAGAAAGAAGCATTGAGTTTGGTTAACAACGCATAGCCATTGCAAAGAAGCCTCTTGGAGGAAGAAGGGAGAAGATTGGACAGAAGAATGGGAAAACAAAGATATTTTGAGAATAAGAGATAAGTAGATACTGAGGGAAAAAAGTGTGTAGAAAAAGGTAAGTACTCTTTACGCCTCTTTTCCTTCTACCCTATTAAATGCTAATAATTTAATTTTTTAATATTTAATATTTTAAATGCATCCTTCAATTTTCGTTCTACCATAATACAAGCTAAGTATCCATCAACGTATTTCCTCATGTAATAGATTATAGGTTACATGTTTCTCATATTTACACTACTTTATAGGTTATATAGGTATCCTATGTGTAATAAATATCACCAATATAAAATAATATAATATTATAATAATTTAATATTATTTTAAAAATATATTCTATTATAAATAATTAGATTTATGACATATATTTTATATTCATTACTAGATTATACATAATATTTTATTTGTTTTTAATTTCAAAGTTCAATACATTTGATACATATATATGCGTTACATAATTTTAATTTATTTTTTTAAATTATAAACACAAAAATATAAGTTTTATATTTTGAGCTTCATTTAATAAATATATTAAGTATAAAAATCATTTAAATCATATACTTTTATTTTATTTTTAAATTATATATATTAAGTAAATTTTGTATTTTCAATTTGTTTTATTATAGGAAATTAGGATGAGTATACCAACCTAATCAAGCTATTGAAAAGAAGATGAAACAAAATCTCTTTGGATACATGTTTCAAAGACAAGAAAAACTCTCGGTGGTGGAAACTATATGATCAAGTGTAACTTTTGTGATTTTGAATTTAATGGATCTTACACTCGAGTGAGAGCTAATCTCTTAAAAGCTAAGGGATAAGGGATTATAATTTGTCCAAAGGTGAATCCGTTAAAACTTGCTAAGTTTAAAAGATTAGACAAAGAAGCAACTTTGAAAATAGAAAATTCAACGAAGAAAAAGTTTCTCTATCACCTATATATGAGGAAAGAAAGTAGACAAAAAGCATTGGTATTCACGAAAAACTCAAAAGTCCTTTAAATGCTTCTTTTAGCATTCAAGCTAGAGATTCTCTTGATTGTGAAATTGCAAAGATGATTTATTCTTTAAGATTAACATTTCATCTCGCAAGAAGTCCTTATTGTAGAAATGCATTTTCTTATGATGCCAAAATTCCAACCTTAGTGGATATGTAACACCATCATATAATAAATTGAGAGGTCCTCTACTTGAGAAAGAAAGAAGTCATGTCCCTAGTGTAGGAAAGGGCTTTGGCAACGGTTGTTTTCAATATTCTGGACCGGTTTCAAGACCGAAGCATATTGGGACGAGGCCAAAATGGGAACACTTTTGGCCTTGGTTATGACCTGAAGCCATAGAACACCCTTCTTTCTCGGTTCAAGTCTACCTGAAGCCATATTTCTCCACCTTTCTACTTCGGTTCAAGTCTACCCGAAGCCATATGTGCCATTAATTTTTAATTTAAAAAATTTGATCATCTTTTGGCCTCGATTTTGGTTTGACTCGAGGACATATGGGCCGTTAATTTTAAAAATTCGATCATCTTCTGCAACTTATAAGAAATTCATGGAAGTAGAAAGGTGTGACAATTGTTAGCGATTGGTGGAGTGACCCCAAAAGAAGACCTCTTACAAATTTTATGGCTATCAATGAGAATGGACCAATATTTTTGAAATCAATAGATGGATCTGGTGATATAAAGGACAAGTATTTAATTGCCAAACACATGAGAGATGTAATTATGGAAGTTGGACAAAAAAATGTGGTATAAATTATAATTGACAATGCAATAGTATGTAAGGCAACAGGTATGATCATAGAATTATAATTTTCTTCAATCTATTGGACTCCTTGTGTAGGCACACCTTGAATCTTCCATTGAAAAATATTTGTGCAGCAAAAAATACAGAAAGAAATAGTGATCTTTGTCAAGAATTTTCTTGGATCTAAAAAATTGTTGATAATGTTACATTTATTATAAACTTCATTATGGAGTATTCTATGAGATTATCAATGTTTAATAAATTCAATTCATTCAAGTTGCTTTCTGTTGCTCCAACCGAATTTGCTTCAACCATTATCATGCTCAAAAGGTTTAGAAGTTTGAAAAGAGGACTCCAAGAGATCGTAATTAGTAATGAATGGTCTGATTACAAAGAGGATAATGTGGATAAAGCATGAACAGTGAAAGAAACTTTATTGAATGATAATTGGTGGATGAATGTTAACTATATACTTGCTTTTACTGGCCCTATTTATGATGTCCTAATAAAACATTTACGAATATGGCTACTTCTCATTTAGTGTATGAAATGTAGGATTTAATGATTGAAGATGTGAGAAAGATCATATACCAACATGAAAGAAAGGCACAAGTTAAACATTCATCTTTTTCTGAGGCAATAAACTCAATATTAATTGATTGTTGAGTTAAGAGTAACATATCTTTTCACTGTCTTGCTCATTCTTTAAATCCAAGGTAATTATACTATTAAATTATTTTATTATTATATTTTTTTATACGTCTTATCTATAATATATATTCTTATGTTAATTTATGATTATGTTTTTTTAATAGTAGATATTATATAAATGAATAGTTAAGTGAAGATTTATAGAAACGTGCCCCCACATGAAGATGTGGAACTTACTCATGAAAGGAAAAAATGTTTTATAAGATACTTTTGTGATGTGCATGTAAGGAGACAAGCAAACTTTTTAGATGAAAGAGAAGATTTTGTAGATGCCCAATCTGTAAGGGATAGAAGTAAAATGGAAGCAAATTCATGGTGGATTGTTCATCGATCTCAGGCACCAACACTTCAAAAGATAGCTCTTAAGCTACTTGGATAACCTTGTTCTTCTTATTGTTGTGAAAGGAATTGGAGTACCTACTCTTTTATACATTCTTTGAAAAGAAATAAGATGACACCTAAAAGGATGGAAGATTTAGTATTTGTCCATAATAATATGATGAAGGATTAACTTGTTTCCTTTTAGAGTTATTGAATATGGTGTGAGTTGATTAAGAAAGCTAAGTGAAATCCCCACTGAACATTAAGATAGCAAGCTATCTAGATGTGAAGGTTCCTTTCGCAAAGCTCAAGAGAAGAAGATGATGGATTGATTCAAACAAAAAGGAAATGGAAAGCACATAAACCATAGAAAACCAATAACAATTAAAGGAAGAAGAAAACATAAAATGGAAAGGAAAGAAATGGTAAAAATGTGAGAAGCACGCCACTACAAGGCTTGGCTATAAGCCATGGCAACCTTGAAGATGAGTGGATGTGTGCCGTCACTTGCTATGCAAGATAAGGCTTAAAAGTATTCACTCCCAAGGGAGGAAACTCTCACAAATGGTTGAGACACAAAAGGTGTTTTTACTTCAAAATGTTCAACCCTTTTACATGTCTAGGAGCACCCCTTATATAGAAGAGTTTAGGGGCCTCTAAGCAAATAAAAGATACCTAAGGATGTCTCTACAAAATTCTAACCCTAGCTTCTAGAAACTAGGTCAAATAAGGTTACAAAATGAGAGACAAAAGACCTAACTATGGTGTGTGCAAGGCTAATTTCGTTCTAGCACAAAAGGAGACAAAGAATATGTCTCATATATCTACAAAAAGTGGCCAAAGTGTGCTAAAAACAAAGGAGACCAAAGGTACATAGGTACACTTGCTTCATGCCTTTTACTTTATGCTTTATGCCTTAGCTTTACTCTCTCCTCCACATCATTTATGCTCCCCAATCACCATGCACCACCTAGCATTGCTTTCTTACTCCTAATTAACCTACAAAGCAAATAAACATAGATTAGCATGTTTGCTTAAGTCAAGTCAACTATAGTCAACAAGTCAAACCTAGTCAAAGGTCAACAAGTCAACTAAAGTTGATTCAACTAAGTCAACTTTGAGAATTTATTAATTTAGTTGAGGTTGATGGAAAATAATTAATTTACATATGATTGTTAGATTACTAATTTTCTTGATACCCTTGAAATGACAATGCGTAGAGAATATTTTGCTGCTATGAAGGGAATGATAATATTAATGTTTAAACCATTTGTAAAATCCTCAAATCTTTAGCACTAGGTTGTTGTTAGTGACATACATAGACCATAGTTTTGGTTCCTGAAGGGTTTGGCTAAATTGCAGTTATTGATCTAGTTGATGAGGTAGTTGCCAAAATGAAAATAGAAATCATTTATAAACTAATTTCATTTGATCAGATCAACCTATCAGTCCTAAAACTAGAGATGGAAATACTCTCTCTCTCATGCATGATATAGATAAGGCTACTAATAATAGGCTAAATTGTCTTGATATTGTGCTCTCTCTTAAAAAAGGAACAGGTTGAGCTGACTAACCGTGGGAGCATGAATAGCCTGTAATAAGAAAAAAAGGTGTTATTTATGCCTTTCTTGTTTGAGTTGATTTTTTTTTTCATTTTGAATTAAGTAATTGTTTAGAAGAGTGTATGACCTGGGAAAAATTAAATAGTTAATTAAATAATTATTTAATAAATGTGGGTAAAGAGAACCTTTAAGATAATAAATGCAAAATGTTATGATGTGAAAAAGTACTAGCTCAAGTGGTTGAGAGTACTTTGATTGTGTGAGAGGACTTGGGTTCAAGTCCTATGTATGCTATTTTTGTGTGTTATTAAATTAGTGTTATTTTTATGTATATTAAACATGTTGTGGAGTTTTATAATAATTGAATTATATTGATTAGTATGAAATATGAATTGGTTGAATGGTTTGACATTGAGTGGCAATTGCATGGGTGTGGGTTCAAACCTTAGAGGGACTCAAATGAAACTTTATTTTTGCTATTTTTAGGTTTGTCTTGAATTTGAAAGGTTAAAGGAAACCCTAGTAAACTTAGCAGCCAAGGATGGCTGAAAAGGTAGAAGATATCATGCAATTGAAGGGTAATGAACACTGCCATTAAACCTTAATTTCGTTTTTGACAATTAAGCATTATTAAACCACCATTATAAGGCTTATTAGTGGTAAAAAGGACGGTTTAGTTAGCTAGAATTGGAGGAGGTACTGTGAGAAGCAAGAATTAAGAGAGGAACGTGTTTCTAGAGTGATAGGCGAGTTCAGTTAGGAGGGTAATTTGGGAGGAAGCCATTGGTGAACATTGGAGCTTTCAAGAAGTCAAATTTTAAGCAAGGAAAGCTTTAATCCAGGTTAGGGGAGCTCTTGTGTCTTGATGATAATTATATGTTTTTGTGCTTTATTGGATGATTACAATGTGCATTCTGAGTTTGTGTTGGATTCTGTCGTATTTCTGGAAATTTCCAGAAACCGCATAACGGCGTTGAAGGCCCGCCAGGCGGCTCATGCTTCCAGAACCATTTCTGGGTTTCCTGCTATGCACCGCCTGGCGACTAAGTGTTGCCCGCCAGGCTGTTAGTTTTGAAATGGTTGAAAAGCCAAGACGGGGGGGGGGGGGGGTTGAATTGGCTAGTTAAAACTTTAGGCTATCTTTGCAAGCCAAAAAGCACCTTTAATTGAATTAAATAGATCACCAAGTTAGGATGCAAACAATACTGAACTATACACTTTCAATCGATCAAAAACAGAGTTAACAGATTGATTTTACTAAACAGGTTCTGTTCTAGTATAATCGATCGATTGAAACTGAAAAACAGTCGACTGAAATACTGGGAAAAATGCAGAAATGCGAATTTGAATTTTAAACCAGAAACAATGCTCAAGAATGATCAAGATCAGTTCCAAATGATTATACAAACATGCTCAATGCTTTAGATGCTATGAAAACATGCAAGAACATGAAAAAGATGATTAAAGCACAAGTTCTTGAAACTTTAAAATAAAAATGCAAGAGAGAAAGGTTAGAGAAGAGAGGACACCACGAATTTTTATACTGGTTCACTCAAACTTGAGCTACATCTAGTTTGTCAAGGCAACCTTAGCTTGACTTTGCACTATTTCAAAAGTTTTACAAAGTATCCACCCTTACACTTCCAAAATATGCAAAAACACCACAAAAGACTCTTGAATCACACAAGAATCACACCAGCACAACAAGAACCCTCTTGCAGACCTGGAAAACCACCAGGCACACACTCAAAGCTTGAGAAAGATAAAACCTTAGTGGTAGCACAACCTTGCCTACCACAAACCACTTTCTCCAAGCTTCAAACCAAGCTAAAAGCTTCAAGAATTGATCCAAGATCAATCTTCAATAGCTGCAACACCTATGATCACGAAGGAGAGAGTTTCCACAAGTTTCTAGAACCAAATCGTGCTCTAAAATGATCAATTGATCTCTCTTTCGAAAATCACAGCTTTTATAGTCAAACTGTTACGAAATTCAATAGGTTGATTTTCAAATCAATCGGTTGATTTCACTTGACTTAAGTGAAATCAGTCGATTAAAAACTAAATCAACTGATTGAATTTGTTGCAGTTTAAGACTACTGCAGCCAACCTTTTAACCTGTTAAAAAGCCATTCAACAGATTAAAAGAGACATTTTAACCTGTTGAAAAACCATTCAACAGATTAAAAACACAATAAAGACCAAACTACATCTAATTAATGCTTTAAGGTCTACAACATGAATTACAAACTTAAAGTACACTTTCTAAATGATGTAACTACATGGAGAGCACACATTCCAGCCTTGATCACCATGAATATCATTAATTCTCCTTTCCTTCATCAATGTAGACTTCATTCCAATGTTTATGGCTTCAAGATAGTTCAAAAGAGCTTCATTTAATCTTCATCAAATCTTCAAGAAGCAAACCACCTTGGCTTCTTATGTCAACACAGGCGACAAAGACTGGCTTGCACAGCTCTCGCGAATGTTGATGTTTTCGTGATGTGGGGATACTGGGAAATGATTATTTTAATATGAAATTCTTTGGTACTGTGACTTGTTATTTGTAATTGACAAAGTGGAACAAGATTGTATGAATTTGGAATTTTAGGGTTCATGTGTCGATTGGGGATGAATGACATAATTATGGATATGAGCACTGTATTGGTTATGTGTGATTGATGGTAAAATGATTAGCTTGTGAACCCTTTATGTGGTGTGTATGCAAAATTGTGTTTGTTCTAAGGTAAAGATTGATGTTGGGGTGGTTGGAGAGTTCTGCTGGGTGTGAGAGGAATCTGGGCAGAACCCAACTTTTCGCGCACCGCCTGACGGCACTGAGGCTACCGCCGGGCGGCTCATCAGCAACAGAACAGAAATATGGGGTGAACTCGCGATATGAGAGTGATTGGTTGGGATACCTGTAGAATGAGTGGTAGAGAGCAATAACTTGCATTTTAGGGTGCATGTCATTGAGTGATAATTATGGAAATTATGTGTGTGAATTGGATAGATTAGATAATTCATAACTAATGGTTACTGCAGTGATGGTCTCATTACTTCAGTATTGGTACAAACATGGTATTAAACTTAGTGATCTAAATATATGAAGATTAAACTGTATGTGTATTAGATTCGGGGTATATAGTGAATATGGGGCAAGTTAATGCAAGTATGGATGAAGAGTGTGTGTGTGTGTATGCTTAAATTGATTTGGTGGGATTTCGGTGTGTAACTGGAGTTTGATAGAGTATTGTACACTGTTTAATTGTGTTGTAGCAAGGGGAGGGTACTATATGGACCACCTTTTGGAATTGTTTCGTTAATGAATAAAGTAAAACTTGTTAGGACATGTTAATATTTGAGTGGTGCATGAATTGATTGTACTCGATGTGTTTTAGTTTTGGCAAGATGTCTTAAATACTATGTTTGATGTGTGAAAGTAACAACGCAAGTTGAGGTCCTCACACCTGCAAAACTGCCAAAATCCAGTAGCATTGCGCTACTGGTATGGTGCCTGACCGTGTTGGGCAGACCGTCATGCGGTAGTGCCCTAAATCAGTGGCAATGGCCACTGCCTGCAGGAGGCGCCTGGCGGTAGGATTGTGTCCGCCAGGCGGTAATAGAGATGAGTGGGTTCTGTTTTGTCAGCGGCGCCTAGCGGTGGGGGTGTGACCACCGGCCAGTTTTCTGCCAGTATCCGCCTAGCGGTGTCTAGGCGGTGCCAGGCGGTTTTGGTGGTTGTGTAATTGGTTATTGCTTTGATTAGTGGACTTGAAGGACTAAGTTCACTTACCTTTGTGCTTGGGCTTAATGGACTAAGTTCGATAGGGGTCTGGGATGTGCTTGGTGTTGGGACGCATGATAGGCATGGAATTAGTTGGTTCCCGTCGGCTACTAATTGTAACATCCCTAGGGAATATTACTTAAACATAAATAATAAAAGAAATAATTATATTGATAATCATCTTTATAAAAATCCCAACGCGGGAAAAATTAAATTCATTAAAATAGCGCGCCAAACCTCATAACTAAATCCATAAAATGTTACAGGTTCCCAAAATTTGTATTTAAAGCATAAAATACACATAAGCAAAACCCTAGCTCTTATCCCACTGCTAGCCCTCACTCCGCTGTCTGGTCATCCTCAGCATCACCTGTACCAACATCTGTTCCCGTGTAACGAATCACACGATCATCGTCATACACAAACACACAAACAAGAAAGGGTGAGCTGAGAAAAATAAAATAAGAGATATACAATATTCAAAATAAAGTGTACATTTATCATATCCATTCCACATAATTCTTGGCCAAGACCTTAACCCAAGACTTATCAGTCTTCTAATCATACAATTAGTTAGCCTTGGACTCGGGAACATGATGCTCACACAATAACTCAATGACCTCCTCTTATGACCTCCTCTCTCACAATCACTCTCACTTAATTACCCTTTTAGTGCCTTACCCGAATTTTAATAAAAAAAATTACACTTAAGGCTAGTCCAAGGTTTAATTATCCCTTTGTTTTCCAGCCCTTAGGTTACCTCTCCATTGGCTGCTAGGTTTCTACCCTTTCACATTCATGCCAAAGGAAAAATTGGCAAAAAGGAATTATTTAGTTCTCAAAAAGGTTTGAACCCATACTCATGCACATACCAAACCAAGGCCAAACCATTCAACCAACACATGTTTCATGATAACCCCTACAATTCTAAGGATTTATCATCATCCCCACGCATTCAACATCACAGAAAAATGCATAATTTAAATAACACCTAAGTGGCACACATAGGACTCGAACCCAAGTCCTCACACACAATTAAAGTACTCTCAACCACTTGAGCTAGTACTTTTCCACGTCATAGTTCCTCACATTTATTACTTTAAATGTTCCCATTACCCGTCCTAATTAAATAATTAATTAAATAACTATTTAATTTTCCTGGGTCTTACATTACACCCACCTTTAAAGATTTTCATCCTCGGAAATAAGACTTACCAAGAAATAAGTGCGGATAGGATTGCTTCATGCGATCCTCCATCTCCCAGGTCATCTCTTGAGTAATCTCATCCCACAACACCTTCACAGTCTTAATTTCCTTCCCCCGCAGCTGTTTCACCTGTGAGTCTAGAATTCGCACTGGTCTAGTGCTCACCGCCAAATCCTCCCGAATCTGAATATCATCTGACTCCAGTACGTGTGACGGATCTGCAACATATTTCCTCAACTGGGAAACGTGGAACACGTTATGCAGATTCATCAGGTGTGGTGGCAAGGCGATTTCATAAGCTGCAACGCCAATTCTCCTCAGAATCTGATAAGGCCCAACAAATCTCGGAGTCAGCTTTCTCGATTTGATGGCCCTCCCAATACTAGTCGTCGGTGTTACCTTGAGGAATACGTGATCCCCAGCCTCGAACTCTAGAGGTCGCCTCCTTCTATCTGCATATGACTTCTGTCTGCTCTGTGTAGCCCTCATTCTCTCCTGAATTGCCCTAACCTTCTCAGAGGTTTGCTGTAAAAACTTGGGACCCAACACTAATGATTCCCCATCTTGGTTCCAACACAACGACGTCCTACACCGCCGCCCATACAACGCCTCATTGGAGCCATACCAATGCTGGTATGATAATTGTTGTTGTATGTGAACTCCACTAAGGGAAGCATCTCACTCCAACTACCCATATGATCTAATACACAAGCCCTCAGCAGATCCTCCAAGGACTGAATGGTACGCTCCGACTGCCCATCAGTTTGAGGATGGTATGCAGAACTCATCCTCAACTGAGTCCCCAACGCTGCCTGTAAGGACTGCCAGAAACGAGATGTGAATCTCGGGTCTCTATCTGACACTATACTGGCTGGCACACCGTGCAATCTGACCACTTCCCTCACGTACAACTCAGCCAATTTGTCCATTGACCACTTCTGATTAATAGCAAGGAAATGAGCACACTTTGTCAACCTGTCCACTATTACCCAGATTGAGTCATGCCCCCTAGCAGACTTTGGCAAATGAGTGACGAAGTCCATGGCTACACTATCCCATTTCCACTGAGGAATATCCAACGACTCAAGTGTACCCCCTGGTCGCTGGTGTTCAATCTTGGCCTTCTGACATACCAAGCACGATGCCACGAAGTCAGCAATGTCAGTCTTCATCCCATTCCACCAAAAAGACTGTTTCAAATCGTGATACATCTTAGTCATACCTAGGTGTATGCTAAGACGGCTTTTATGGCCCTCCTCTAGAATCTGTTTCCTCAGTCTCCAATCTCCAAGCACACAAACTCGGTCTCTGAACCTTAGGATACCATCTATCCCAATCCTGTAGTTTTTCCCCTTCTCAGTCCCTATCCAACTCACAAATTGCTGTAACTCAGCATCATCCTTCTGTTGCTCTCGGATAGTTCCCAATACGTCACTAGTCAATGTAAGTACACCGCATCTGATGCAATCCCCACTCAACTGTATACCCAGGTTCATATCCATAAGCTTCTCAATTAACTCCAACTCCTTCACCATCATAACTGAGATGTGCATCCGTTTCCGACTCAAGGCGTCCGCAACCACATTAGCTTTACCAGGGTGGTAAAGCAACTCAAAATCGTAATCCTTGAGATACTCCATCCAACGCCGCTGTCTCATATTTAGCTCCTTCTGATTGAACAAATATTTCAGGCTTTTATGATCACTAAACACCTGAAATTGGGAGCCACACAAATAGTGTCTCCATGTTTTAAGAGCAAACACTACAGTAGCCAACTCCAAGTCGTGGGTCGGATAATTTTTCTCGTGCACCTTTAACTATCTAGAAGCGTAGGTTACCGGCCTCTTCTCCTGCATCAGGACACAACCCAAACCCTGATAGGATGCATCGCAGTATACCTCAAACACCTTACTGGTATCTGGAATAATTAGGATCGGAGCTGTAGTCAACCTCCTTTTCATCTCTTCGAAGCATTCCTCACATTTATCAGTCCATGAAAAGGGTTGATCCTTCCTAGTGAGTTGAGTTAATGGACTCACCATTTTAGAAAACCCTTCCACAAACCTCCTATAGTACCCAGCCAATCCTAAGAAGCTTCTGACTTCTGTTACAGTTTGAGGTCTCTCCCATTTCAACACTGTCTCAATCTTACTCGGGTCCACTGATATACCATGCGAAGAAATCACATGCCCCAGAAACTGCACTTCGTCCAGCCAGAATTCACATTTGGACAGTTTACCGTACAGCTGATGTTCCCTCAATACCCCCAACACAATTCTCAAATGGCCCGCATGCTCCTCCCTAGTCCGAGAGTAGATGAGAATATCATCTATAAACAACACCACGAATTTATCCAGATATGGTCTGAAGATGTGGTTCATATAATCCATGAAGACAGCTGGAGCGTTGGTCACTCCAAAGGGCATCACGACATATTCGTAATGTCCATATCTCGATCTGAAGGTTGTCTTCTGAATGTCCTCTGGCTTGACTAAGATCTGATGATAGCCAGACCTCAAATCAATCTTGGAGAATACCTTTGCCCCTCTGAGCTGATCAAGCAAATCATCAATTCTCGGTAGTGGGTATTTGTTCTTTATCGTCAACTTGTTCAAGTGTCGATAATCGACGCACAGCCGAGAACTAACGTCTTTCTTCCTCATTAACAACACCGGGGCTCCCCATGGTGAAGCGTTGGGTCGGATGAATTTCTTCTCTAGCAGGTCTTCTATCTGATTCTTCAACTCTGCTAGTTCAGCCGGTGCCATTCTGTATGGCGTTGCCGACACTGGACCCACTCCAGGGATTAGATCAATTGAGAAATCTATATCCCAGCTGGGTGGTAACTCAAGTATCTCGTCTGGAAATACGTCGGCATATTCATCCACTACCGGTATCTTACTGATCTGCTCTTCTGTACTCATTTTCTTCTCTTGGGCCACTATCACAAAACAAGTCGACCCCCCCTTCATCTCTTTCACTGCCTCTCCAGATGTCACCAACTTTATCCCCTCTGTTTCTGGGAACACAATTCTGCGCCGTCCACAATCAAGCACCACGTGGTTGATAGACAGCCAGTCCATTCCCAATATGACCTCCAGTCCCTCCTAGGGCAAGCAAACTAGATTCACCTTGAAGCGTCTACCCTCTACCTCCATAAAGCATCCAATACAGGCTACATTTGTTGAAACCTGTCTAGACACGGGTGTCGAAACTATCAACTTGCATCCAAGGTCACGAGTAGACAACCCCAATTTCTTCACGCAATCATGAGATATGAAGGAGTGCGAAGCTCCTGAATCAAATAGCACTAACACACTGTTACCAAAAAGTAGACAATGATCCAGAATCAGATTACCTGACCGGGTGGCCTCTGTGCTGGTCATGGCAAAAACTCGGCCTGCGGCTCTCGGCCTGTCAGATGAGGATGGCTGAGGTCGTGATGCTGGAGCAGTCTTCCTATTAGGACATCTGTTGGCGAAATGTCCTGGCTGATCACAGGCATAGCACTTACGAGTGCCCATGCCACTGCCTCCGCTGTGGGCGGGTCTAGTACAATCTCGTTGCAGATCTTCACCCCCACAGTTATAGCATCTCAGTTTCCATGAAGACGTAACTGGTCTACTATAGGGCTTTTTCTGGAATCTGCCCTCAACACTATTCTTCTCCGTGCGGTTGACCCGACTGGGTCCCATCTCCAGCTGCTTTACACTCTTGGCTTGCTCAACCAAGATTGGAAACTCTCGCACCCTTAGTGGCACAATAAAACGCCTCAGCTCATGTTTGAGGCCACCCTCAAACTTTCTACAGCGCCACTCCTCCGTCATTGTCTGCGAGTAGAATCTCGAGAGGTACTCAAACCTCTCCACATAGTCCTGCACAGACAAACTTCCCTGCTGTAGGGTGAGAAACTCTGCCTCGCGCTCATGTTTAGCACTATTAGGAAAATACTTCTCTAGGAACCTCGTCCTGAAGCTAGCCCAAGTCACCTCTTCAGCTCTGTTTATCATCTGTTGCTGCATGCTCATCCACCAATACTCAGCTTCGGTCACTAACAAGAATGTGGCAAAATTGAGCTTCTACGCCTCTGTGCACTCTATTACTCTGAATATCTTCTCACATTCACGAAGTCATGTGTCAACCTCATCTGAGGTGGCTTTCCCAATGAATTTAGCCGGCTTGTGACGCATGAAGTCCTCCATGGTCACTGGTCTAACAGGTGGGATCATAGCCCTCGGTGGTGCTGCCACAGGCTGCATAGCATCCACCATCCTGTGGATTGTGTTAGCAATCTCGTCAGCGCCAGCGGTGTTTCTACGCCTTCTATTTGCCATTGCCTATGCACGTCACATATTCAGTTGTTAAAATCAAACAGCTAGGGATTAAATTATACTATATCAAATTTAACAACCAACACACATCAATCAATTTCACATAACAAACGTCAGCTCACTCCCCAATTTCCCCAAAAACATCAAAACGTTTGCTCTGATACCAAATGTAACATCCCTAGGGAATATTACTTAAACATAAATAATAAAAGAAATAATTATATTTATATTCATCTTTATAAAAATCCCAACGCGGGAAAAATTAAATTCATTAAAATAGCGCGCCAAAACTCATAACTAAATCCATAAAATGTTACAGGTTCCCAAAATTTGTATTTAAAGCATAAAATACACATAAGCAAAACCCTAGCTCTTATCCCACTGCTAGCCCTCACTCCGCTGTCTGGTCATCCTCAGCATCACCTGTACCAACATCTGCTCCCGTGTAACGAATCACACGATCATCGCCATACACAAACACACAAACAAGAAAGGGTGAGCTGAGAAAAATAAAATAAGAGATATACAATATTCAAAATAAAGTGTACATTTATCATATCCATTCCACATAATTCTTGGCCAAGACCTTAACCCCAAGACTTATCAGTCTTCTAATCATACAATTAGTTATCCTTGGACTCGGGAACATGATGCTCACAAGAACCTGCCCGCTCGTGGTCCTGCCTCTACGAACCTCCCCGCTCGTAGTCCTACTCTACGGACCTGCCCGCCCGTAGTCCAACACATGTGATCCACCAACCCCCGTACCTCCCCGCACGTGGCATCTCTCAACGTGAGCGCGGAACTTACCAACTTACCTCGCTCGTATCCCCATGTGAGAGTAACAGGATATGAACCTCCCCGCTCATATCATCACATCTCACTCGCCATCCATGAACCTACCTGCTCATGGCACAGCATCTCCCGATCCAAGCAAAGTATCATCGTTAATTGAACAACACACCAAGAAAGCAAAGAAGAACAGTATTCTCGCTTGGCCCATCCCACGCGCCGTTAGGCGAAAACGCATCAGACCGCCTGGCGCACCAGCCAACACCGCCTGGCGATACAGGCTCAAACCGCCTGGCGGTATCTGCCCGCCGCCAGGCGCCACGCAGTGCAGTGATCCTCCCTGTTGTTCCTATCGCCTGGCGGAATCAGCGATCTACCAGGCACCATACTAGAGGCATTATACTGCAGGTTTTGGCACACTGTTAGGTTGACTCTATGATTCAAATTACTCTATGGTACATTGTTCGCTCATGAGTCAGTACCTGATTCTGATTCCTCATCTATACAACTGGATTGGGTTTCCCTATAACCCATCACTACCATTTACCCTTTCCATTGGAGTTCACCTACACTTATGCAAATTACCTCATATCTCAGTTTAACAATAGCAGAACTAAATTCCACTCATTTCTGTTACCCCATTAAGCTTTTCAGTATCAATCCTATATTTACCCAATGATCCGAGCACTCGTCCATTACCCAATAACTCTTCCAAATTTCCATTTGTGCAAACCATTGAAATTCATAATTCCAACTTATCTATCATTCCTGTCTAACACCATCGATCAATACTATCAACCTTTCTAACATCAAATTAAGAATTTACCATCACGTCTATTACCTGTTAGACCACTTTGCACCCCATTTGCACGTACACCAATACCTTACCCGTGATACAGACATGATCTCCTTCTATTCCTCTATTTTACCACCATTCAAGCTAACTTCTCTCCGAAACCATCTCACCCATAATTCCTCTCACCGCCACTGTACCAAACTTCCTAGTGTGAAGCTTTCCAGTGGCCATCAGGCGGCACGTCAATGTCTGGGAGGATCCCAGATTTCTTACTCCTACGAACTCATTTCTTCTATTCTACTGTTCAATCCATCACCACTCATTACTCTCGCGAAACCCGGTCATTTTATACCACCAAACCACTTCATAATCCCCTAACAATCAATTAAATACATCATTGATATCAAACTTCTGATAACTCAGAACCTTTCACACCCTTACTTGAACCCCTAGGTCTCGCAATCGCAACCTAAATTCTAACCACTCGCAGAGACACCGTAGCAGTAAAATCAATCATCAAATAAGGCAAACATATCAAATGGAACCTCAACACATGATGAAATTCCCGACATCACACCAAAAGGTCAATAAACCTTGCACATCGCCCGACGGAATTCAACTCACCGCTAGACAACTCGAAACAAAACCCAGAGCTGGGCTATACTGATGTGCCGCCTGGCAGCACCTTCATGCCCGCCAGGCGGTTTCTGGGCGAGAACCCAGAAATGTTAAATAGATCGCATAATCAGGCAGAGAAACTCATCCAATTTGGTTCATTCAATCACAGTACAGTTAACACGAGACAAAATAAATAAGAACAACTCCCCTTACCTGGATTCCTTGCTAAATTCGGATTGATATGCTTATCCTTTCACAAAACCTTCCTAGCCTTTGCCTTCGACTCCAACCTTCGTGTTTTCAGCCCCACCACTTCTCTCTATCAGCCCCAATACTCTAGAAAAACCCTTGCTTATGATGAACCCGAACCCACAATGCTCTTCTTCTCCTCTTATGACCTCCTCTCTCACAATCACTCTCACTTAATTACCCTTTTAGTGCCTTACCCGAATTTTAATAAAAAAAATTACACTTAAGGCTAGTCCAAGGTTTAATTATCCCTCTGTTTTCCAGCCCTTAGGTTACCTCTCCATTGGCTGCTAGGTTTCTACCCTTTCACCTTCATGCCAAAGGAAAAATTGACAAAAAGGAATTATTTAGTTCTCAACAAGGTTTGAACCCATACTCATGCACATACCAAACCAAGGCCAAACCATTCAACCAACACATGTTTCATGATAACTCCTACAATTCTAAGGATTTATCATCATCCCCACGCATTCAACATATAAACACACAAAAACGCATAATTTAAATAACACCCAAGTGGCACACATAGGACTCGAACCCAAGTCCTCACACACAATTAAAGTACTTTCAACCACTTGAGCTAATACTTTTCCATGTCATAGTTCCTCACATTTATTACTTTAAATGTTCCCATTACCCGTCCTAATTAAATAATTAATTAAATAACTATTTAATTTTCTCGGGTCTTACACTAATGGGCGAGGAGTCCTTAGTATGGTGATTACATGCGACGGACGCACGATGGGCAAGGAATATTTTTATTCCAGTTGGCTACTATTGGGCGAGAAGTTCATAGTATGGTGATTGCGTGCGTGCCAGGGTCCAAGTTGAGATGACTTGGATGTTTTACTACAGACGAGGAGTCTGTAGGGTAGGACTATAAGCGGGATAGGCTCATAGGGTTGGACCACGAATGAGTTAGTTTCGTGGGAGCACATGGAAGTCCCAAGACCTAGTTTCATGCATATGACTCATGAAGGAATATGAGATCAGGGGTGGATAATTTGTAGTTAAAATATAGCAGTAAATTACTTCTTGGGATGGGTATCATATTTAATTTGTATTTATATATGCATAGCTCACCCTATCTGTATGTGTGTGGCGATGATCGGATAATTTATTATCCGGGAACAGATGATTTGACAGGTGAGCCAGGAGACGCTTGAGACTAGAGTGCGGGACTATATGGGCTTTTGAAGACTTGAGTTTTTAATACTTTTATATTTTGAACATTAGCCATTATGGGCTTTTATAGTTGTAATAACTTTGAATTGCAAACATTTACAATGTATTAAACTTTGCGATTTTAATTTTCCCGCGTTTTGGGAACATGTGTTTATAAATGAGGAATTACCAATATTATCGTGTTTATTTCATTTTATTAAATTGTTTATGTTATTTTCAAAGTAATATTCCTTAGGGATGTTACAAAGAGGGGTATGATGAATTTTGCATTCTAAAGTATTTTAAACGGTTGATTTGGAAATTATAATCTAAGCTAGTATTCCTCATTTTTTTTTACTATTTTTGGAAGGATACCTCTGTATTGGGGAATTTCTCCATGTAACCAATAAAATGGAAACTTTGGAATCTTAATTTAGTTGTGAAATGAATTATGTAATTAATCTGCCATGGTTAAATTTGATATCCCTTTATGTAGGAATATGAGTAGAGTTATGATAAACCTCTTGTCACGTAGAGATTTAGTTAATACTCGATTTTCTCACTAACTAATATAATGTAGTGGTCAACCAAGGATCAATTGTAATGGAAAACACGGTTCAATTAAAAGAAAATGGAAGAAATCCTTACAAAATATGAGAGTTAGAACCCAACACCTATTGTGTGGTTGTTGCTTCCATAATAACTTTAGAAAACAAAGCAACGATGGCTTACAAAATGAAGAAAAGCTCGACTATGATATGGTTTAAATGGAGAGAATAAGTTAGAGTGGTCGCTAGAAGAAGTGTGGTGTGTTGAATGAGTGTGTGTGTGTGGCATTTTGGCACTATGTTGGCGCCTAAAAACACCTAGTTTCAACTACTTGTTACTGGTTATTACAGGTAAAACTACCCAACTAACTAACTCCTTGCTTCCTAATCCACTTTAGAGATAAGGGACTTATCAAGCTCGAGAAATTGTTGAGGTTTTGGTTTGTTCATATCCCACTAGTAGACTTTTATTAAATTGTTTGCCATCATTATATTACTTAAGGCATGGATTATTCAGTTAGACTGCTAATGTATTGTATTTGTGCATGACTTAAAGATAGGTTGTATAAGGCCATGTTGTGCTCTGTGTATAGCTATTTTTTTTCTTGCTGACATTTTGTTGCATTTGTTGATGCAATGTATACTTTGTGTAGCATCCTTTTACTGCTAAATCAATTGTTTTGGTTTGATAGAATTTCCAACTTTTAAAGCTAAGATAAGAATTCAAATTTTCAACTATGTTTATAGGTGTTTAATATTGAAAGTTGATATAATATGGTTTGGCTCTAACTAATATTAAGTGTCTTTTTATTGCTATATAATGTAGATATGATGTTATGTATGAATTAATTTGGTCAATGATCTAATATTAGTCAAACTGATATGATATGTAGATACTTATTTCTTGAGTGTAATATAAATCGAAGAGATGGAATGAAATGAAAGTATATTGATATATTATGATTAACAAAGAACCAATACAAAGAATATATAGGCATGCATGAATAATAACCAGAGGTCTATATCAATTATTTATGTAACATCCGCCCTAAAACTTACGTGTGAGGAAGGAACAACCATAAGTTTTTGTCTAAATTTATCAAAAGAAGAAAAGGATATGGGCTTTGTGAAGACATTCGCGACTTGATATTGAGATGGTAGATGAATCTGCAAAACGTGTTTCTGATGAAGGTGGTCTTTGACAAATTGCACATCAAGTTGAAAATGCTTTGATCTTGTATGTGTAACATGGTTAGCTGCCAAAAGTATAGCTCCTTGATTGTCAGAATAAATATGGGAAGACCAGGAAATGACATTTGGAACAAGAAAAATACAGAATCCAGTTGTAGACTTTCGATCATCTATGTTATTACCCTAATCAGAATCATTGAAATCAAGAAGACAAAGAAGGCCATTCGAAACAGTACCAACAAGATACTTGAGGATATGCTTGACTGCTTTCCAGTGATGCTCTTGAGGAGCATGCATATACTGACACACATAGTTAACAGCAAAAGCCAGTTCTAGTCTTGTCATCGTAACATACTGAAGAGTACCCATTACCGACCTATAAAATGAAGGATCTTTAATAACGACACTTTTATCTTTGGTAAGTCATAGAGAAGAGATCATGGGAGTGGTACAAGGTTTCACAACAAAGATGTTTGTCTTATGGAGGAGATTGTGAACATATTTGGCTTCGAGAAGATGTAGACACCCATCAACATTCTAGGTGACTTCAACTCCAAGGAAATAATGTAGTTTACCTAAATCCTTTAAAGAAAAATTAGTGTGAAGATGTTTTATGATAAAAGAGATATCAATTGAGTTATTTCCAATGATAATAATGTCATCTTCATAATTAAAAGAAAAAGAGTTAAGGAAGAGGAAAACTTAGCAAATAGAGATGAATCATTCCTCGTAAGATTAAACCCTAACTGGATTAAGGTAGAACTGAACTTGAGAAACCATGAATGTGAGGCTTGTTTCAGGCCATAAATCATTTTGTTTAACTTGTAGACAAGTTGAGAGTTACCATGCGTGAAACGTGTAGGTTGTGCCATGTACACATTTTCTATAAGATCACCATACAAAAAAGCTTGCTAGATATGTTTTTAATACTTTTCAAAAAAATACTTTTCATCTTCCAGAAATTAAAAAATGTTTAGGAAAATAAAAACAACTTTTCAGTTTCTTTCAACACTACGGGCAACGCACGGGATATCGAATTTTAAAATTAAAAATTACAGTGTATTTATTAAATTAATTTGAAATTATAAAAATATAATTAAATTTAATATAAATTTTATTTTATAAAATTCAATAATAATATTTTAATTGATTTTATAATAAAAATGTATTTAAGTTATTTATATATATTTTTAATAAAATGTATTATATATAATTATTTTAAATAATATATTAAGATTTAGATAATTAAAATTAAGAAAACAAATTTAATTTTGAATGAAATATTGAGCAAAAAATGTAGAAAAATATAATAGTTGTTTCTCTAATAATAAAAATGATGGACAATATAGAAATTGTTGAGTAGACTTAATAAAGATACAAACATTAGACGATACAAAAAATGTGAAGAGTAAGCGATATAAAGCTACAAATGATAGATCGTGCATATAAATGTAATGTTTAATTAGTCAGATAGTACTCACTCTCTTCAGATGTGTTAGTTTGATACTCACTTTTAAAAATGTGTCAATCGAATCCCAACTTTTGAAAAAATGTCTCAATTAGGTTCCTTCCACTCTTGTAAGTCATTTTAAATATCGATACCATTAATGGCGTTAATATTTTTTTCTCAAAGGGACCTGATTGAGACATATTTTCTAAAGTTAGGACCCAATTGACACCTTTGTAAAAGTGGGTATGAAACTGACATATCCAAACAAAAGTGAGTATTATCCGACTAATTACACCTAAATATAAATAGTAGATTCTTTCAAGATACAAATGTTAGATTGCAAACAAAATATAAATAGTAAACAATCAAAACTTACAAAATGTTGACTATGTAGACAAATATAAATAGTACACTATGTAAAAATACAAAGGTTAGACGTTGATAGACTCTTCTATTGGAGTCCTTTTTTTACAATTTTTCTGAATTTTGAATTTCAAATTTTAACTTTGCTCCCATATTTCATAACTTTTAAAATTTAGAATTTAAATTCAAACTTTATTACTATATATTTTGAATTTCAAATTTGACAATATATATCTTAATTTAGAAAAAAAATATTGAAATCGACATTATTAGTGATTTTTATATCTTTAAAAATTTTAATAATGTATAATTTTAACTTGTAATGATATACCAATGTCTATGTTATAAAAATTATTTTTTAAATTATTGTTTAAGTTTGTGTAAATGTCAAAAAATATGTTAAAAATATTTAAAAATATTTAAAAATTCATATTTAAATTTTACAATTATTTATTTATTATTTTACGCTATATTTTAATTATTTTTACTATTATTATTATATTAGGACTAATATATTAATATATTATTATATTATTAAGAACCATAGATCTTTTGTTCCTAAATATTATATTACTTGTTTATTTTCTATATCATATTTATTACTTTTATTGTTTTTAATTGTGAATATTAATGTATTTCCATTAAATTGTTTTAATTTATCATTTTTCAGATTTTGATAATATATAAAATACGAACCTTTCTCATAAGTTAAAAATATTTGAAAGTTGTTTAGAGACATTATAAGAATCTATTGAAAAACCTACACTATTTTACAATTTTTTTTAATGTTAAAATTTAAATTTTATTGGTATATTTTTTGTTTAATTAGTCAAATAGCACAATTTTCATTCTAAAATTTCAGTTTGGTAATTGCTTTTAGAGAAAATATTACTGTATATACTTCGAATTCCAATTTTCACAATATATGAATTTTAATCTTGCAATAATATTGAAATTGAAATAGTTAATTATTTCCATATCTTTAAAAATTTAAATAATTTATAATTTATAATTTTTACCTTATATTTTAATTATATTAATATTACTATATTTTATATTTACATTGTTACATATTATTATATCATTATGGGTCATCAAATTTTTTGAATATTTGAATTTATATATTTTTATCAAAAATATTAAAGTATTTATTACAAAAATTAACTTTTTGTATATATTTTTCATTTTAAATGTTAAATTTAATTTTTTTTATCACATTCTATTTCTTTTGCTGTCCGTTACGATTTCAAATTTGAATCCAAAATTTATTAATATTATATGTATTATGATTAATTTTTCACAACTTAAAAACGATATTATTTTCAATGAATTAATTTTGAAATTTATTCTAAAAGCACACGGAAGGAATATATTACCTAATATTATCTACTGCTTGATGTTTACAAAAATCAACTATAAGAAAAGTTCAGTTTCGAAGGACATTAAATGAAAAAAAATAGTTTCCAATGTAAATTCAATGTAATGTAATATTATATAAAAATATAAAATGATAATATTACATTAATCCTACATAAATATAAATTTATTCTTAAATTAATATTTAAATTTAATCATAAATTGATATAAAGTTAAGAATACAACCATAATCAGTATTATTAGAGCAATCAGTTTTCAAACACGTTAATAGAAGAAGATTTTGGTTTCCAATGCAATATTTTAAAACCATAATTGATATAAAGTTAAGAATACAACCATAATAAGTAATATTAGATCAATCGGTTTTCAAGCACATTAATAGAAGAAGATTTTGCATTTTGTATTAATCATTAGCGATAAATAAAGAAGCATATAACATCTCAAAAAACAACATGATGATATAAAATTTTTATATTTTTTATATACTTAAAATTGATAAATAATATTTTTCGTGAATGTCTTAAACTATAATTATGTGTTTGATTGATACTCCATGATTCATTGAGTCCCACAAATCATGATTGTTGTTGTTCATAATAAATAGTCATAATTCAAAATGAAAAATTCTTGGAAGTGATTATCGTCTTGAGAGGTGTTGATAACTCTAGACAGTGCAATTAATTTTATCTTGAGAAGTGAAAACCATAATGAAGAGAAATTTAAAAAAATGAAACGCTCCTTGGTTGCGATTTAATATTTAATATTGGAATATGAAAACATTTAATAATTAAAACGTGTAGCAGATGATATAGCAATTTAGTCATCATTATCTCGAGTAGTGCAAAATTTAATGCATTTGAATACTGATTGACACGTTATCATTATCTCGAGCAATACGAAATTTAATGCATTTGAATACTGATTGACACGTTGATTTGGAAATAATTCGAACCACTTTTTGAAGGCGTTGGAATACAAAAAGTTTTCTAAACTGTCATTTTAAATTTATTTTCCATAAAAATTGATCTTAAATTCTTCTGAGTATGAAAATGGTGAAAAATATTTTAATTATTTTATAACTTATATTATTTTAATAATAATAATTAATAAGTAATAGTTATTGTATTTCACTGACGTTTAAATTTCCAATTTATATGGAATGATAATTAATGTTAATTAATTCAATTTCTAATTAAAAATAATTTATATTGACTAAAATGAAGTCGAACAAAATCTAATACAAAAAAGGAAAATACATATAATAAAAGAGAATAAAATATAACTTTTATATTGAGATATATAATAACTGCATACAAAATAAGAGTCCAATTGAAATCTTCTTATATATTGATATATATATATATATATATATATATATATATATATATATATATATATATATATATATATATATATAAAGAAGTTCAAACAAAATTACATACAAAATTTTCAACTTTAATACCAAAAAAATAGATAAAGAACTTTGATATCTCTGCTTGTTCTTTCACTTTCAACTTTAAAAAACAATTCAGGGTGATCCTCTGCAAAGAGTTGATGATCTCCGTAGAAAGATCTTAGTTGGTTCTAGTCTTGGGTAATCATTGGAGTGTGAATATCCATGTTGTAAGTACATGGTGAACATTACTTTGGTAATCAACAACAATCCATTTAGCAGCAAGGTCCTTCCAATAGCGTATTATGAACACTCGGTCGACGTGTCCAAAGTCCTTAAAATATTAGCAAGTTAAGAATAAAGAAATAAATAAATATAAATAACAAAAATAAATGAGTTTGAATCAAAAAATATACCTGGTCTTTCAAAAACATAGAAATGAATCTGCCAACCATTTCTGAAGAAAGTATGGATTGTGGTGTGGGCATGGATTCCATTGCAAGAGAATAGGTTGGTGATGAAGTAAAATTGTAAGAGAAGAAAATGGGTAATAGTAGAAAAATCAGATGTCTGACTTTGAATTGGTAAACATAGGGAATTGATGAGTTCAAATTTTTGCCCTCATTTAATATTTAAATTTGGGGATTTAATTGAATTTTCTGTGCTTAAAGATTGATTTAATTAGGATTTGTGATTATTGGATTTATTGAGTAAGTTTGGTAAAAGTGGCGTAAAAATTGATTTTAGTTGCATAAAATATTATTGGATATTTTAACGTTTGTTAATGCAGCTGGAATTTATTTTTGGTCAATTAATAATGTGATTTTGAAATATTCAAAGTTACAAAATAAGTCCAAAATCAAGAAATTCTGAAAAAGAATAAATCAGGAGCTAAATGCACCCCCAGATTTTATTTGCACACCCCTTTTAAAGTGGACCACAAAAACCTGTTCTGCACCCCTAGTTTTCACTAAGTTGCACCCCTCCTACCACTTAAACTCCACTCAACCAGATCATGCCATGTGGCAATCCCCACCTTTTAAGATTAGCCAACCATAAGCCGCCACGTGTCATAATCCCTACCTCACCAAATTAACCAATCAGATTCTGCCACGTCATCATCTTCATCTCCCAAAACCCTAACCCTAATTTTCTCCTCTCCTTCCATCACCATGGCAGCCGCCACCGCCACCCTAGCCACCAATCTCGCCGCCGGCCACCGCGACGCATCACCTTGCGTCACGCATCCAATCGCCAACCTCGCCGGCCACCGCACCACCATCGTCCGCGACCACCACAATTCTGCAGTACACACATCTCCTCGCCGTGCCACCACCATCTTCCTCCATTCGCGGCCGTCACAGAACCTCGCGCTCACCACGAATCGCGCAGCCACCGCAGTTCAGCCACTTCACGCGAAGCAGCTCCTTCTCGCCTCCATCGTTGCACAGCCACCGCTGCAACAACGAACACCACCACGCCGGAAAACAACATCAGCCGCCGTCAGCCGCGCAGCCAGGGAGGAGAGTGAGCAAGCGGAAACCCTAATTTGGGAGAGAGAAGGAGCTGCCACGTGTCATCCTCTCAATGGACACTGAATGGTCAACTCTGGTCAAATTGGTCAAACTCTGGTCAAATTCTGGTCAATTTTGCAAATATGGTTAAATGAGAGGGGCAGAATTGGAAATTGGACAGGAATTAAGTTGCTAATTAATTAAATAAAAATAAAAGATTTTAGCAACTGACAGATAAAGCCCAAAGTCCAGTGGAAGCCTATATAAAGAGACTTAAAGGAGCAGAAGAGGGGACTGACAATTTTTACAGCTTACAGCTTAGACACTTAGAACTCTCTGGTTTTGGCAGATACCATCTCCACCACATCTCTCATTCTTTCTTTTATTTTCTTTTCATCATATTATCATGTATTCCATCAAAGCCATGGAGGGCTAAGCTTTAAGGGTTGATTCCACTATAATTTCTTAAATGGATTCTGAGGTTAGATGAATTTATATGTTTTGTTATTTTGATTATTGTTGTGGTTTTTGTTTATCTATGTCCTTTGCTTCTTAATCGAATAGAAAATAATGATTTTAAATCTACATGCATGATAATCATATGAGTTAAAAGGTTTTTAAATTAAATTGAGACTTTACTTTGATTTTGTTTAGAAACTTTCATTTGATTAAATAAGTTTTTGCCAATAATTGAGACTTTAATTTGATTAGAGGTAATTACTTTAACTAAAATTAGTCAAGACTTTACTTTGATTAATTAAGTTTTCTATTTGGTAAAGAAACAAAGGAATAGACATGATTAGGCATAGTAAAATTAATTGAGACTGTACTTTGATTAAATTTACTATGGACAATCTAAACAATTCTCACTTTTAATTGAGACTGTACTTTGATTAAAAGTGAGGATGCCAACAAATGAATTGAGTCTTTACATTGATTTATTTGTAAATCAACAACAATAATTAATTTAACAATAATCTCTAGATAACCAATGAAGAATCTTATTTAGAAAAAGTAGTGGAATTGACCTATTTACTATTACTGTGTTTACAATCTTCCGTGTCATTTTCTTTGCATATCAAAACCCCTTTTTTTATAGTTGCTAGTTTTAATTGCATTTTTGAATCAAATATTTGAGATCAATTCCGTATTCGTTGTGAGACGACTCAGGGTTATCTTAACCCTAACTATTTTCTTCACTACAAACTGGCAATACTGAAGTTGCTAAAGTAGTGGTAATTTGATCGCCTAACGACAGCGATATCAAATTTGGCGCCGTTGCCGGGGAATACGGTTAGTATTTCTTTTATTTTGATTCTGTTTTTATTTATTTATTTTATTTTATTTTATTTTATTTTTTTATTTTTATTTTACGCATATACGTTTGATATAGTTTGTTATTTTGTAGTATCTAGTTTTCTGTTAATATATTCCAAGCAAATTTCTATTTTTGTTTTGATTAAGAATTTCTTTTAAGAAATTTTTTGAGACTAGTTTGGAAAACTCTGTCTAGGAAAGACTTGGTATTTAAGTTGTCCACTATGACGCACCTCTCTTTCCTGGGAGTAGACCTAACGACATCTTAACTCATTTCTTTCTTGAAATCTTTCTCCAAAACAAGAATAGGAAGAGAAAAAAAAAACACACAGGGAAACACTTTCACTTTCAGGTGGACTTGCATAGTGCATGACTCAGGCCAATCCGGGTCAATTTTATCAACTTGATTCAGAACTTGAAAGGAACTTGCGTAAATCACGTAGGAGACTTGAACTCAGGTGTTCTACTGAAGGAGCACCATCATCATCTGAACTTACCACTGAAAGTGTACCGCTAGAATCACCTCCGGTGATTAACATATCTTCTGATCCATCACCTGAACCAGAAATTCAAGAAGATAGAATGGAAGAAAGAACAATAAGAGAATTGGCTTCACCGGATGCAGCAATTACACAAAACATGTGCATCCAATATCCAGATGGAGAATGTGAGCTTAAGTCTGGGTTAATCCATCTTTTACCCAAATTCCATGGATTAGCAGGAGAAGACCCATACCATCATTTGAAGGAATTTCATGTTGTTTGTTCATCCATGAGACCTACAACAGTGACAGAGGAACATATCAAGCTTAACGTTTTTCCATTCTCATTGCAAGATGCCGCTAAGAATTGGTTATACTGCCTTCCGCCAGGATCCATCAATACCTGGGAGACTCTGAAAAGATTATTTCTGGAAAAGTTTTTTCCAGCATCTAGAGTTGCTGCTATTCGCAAAGATATTTATGGGATAAGGCAACAAGAAAGAGAAAGTCTTCACGAGTATTGGGAGAGATTCAAAAAGTTATGTGCTTCCTGTCCTCATCACCAAATAAATGAGCATCTCCTCATTCAATACTTTTATGAGGGATTGAGTATCATGGATAGACAAATGATGAGGGTCATTGGTGGACAAAACGCCAACAAATGCAAGACAATTGATTGAAACTATGGCGTCGAACCATCAACAATTTTCCACAAGGAGTAATTCTATAACTCTATTGAAGGGAACCCATGGAGTAGAAGCTTCATATGTTGCAGATCACAAGAAATTAGAAGGGAAGTTGGATGACTTAGCAGCCATGGTAAGGACCTTGACAGACTTACAGAAAAAGCCTATCCCTTCTACTTTATGTGGAATTTGTGCTTCTACTAATCATCCTACAGAGGCTTGTTCTATGTTAAAAGAGACAGGGACGTTAGACAATGAACAACCTCAGGCATATGCTGCAAACATCTATGGCAATAATAGACCACCTCGGCAGCAATACAACCATGATTTGTCCTCCAACAAGTACAACCCAGATTGGAAGGAATATCCCAGCAAGAAATGGGGAAATCAATAGCCTCAACACCAACAAGTCTATGTTCCACCTCAACATAGGCAACAACCACAACCAGCTGCAACCTCTGGTGATTCAAACATGGAGGCAATGATGAAAATGATGGCTGACATGATGAAGGGACAAATCAATGAGTTGAAACAGACGATGGAAGCAACCAATCAAAATTTGCAAAATCAGATTGGACAAATGGCAAATGAGTTAAATCAGATGAAGTCTCAACAAGGCTCAAGCAATTTGCCTGCACAAACTGTAATCAACCCGAGAAATGTAAGTGCTATTACTTTAAGATCGGGTAAGCAAATACAAGGTCTTGGGGATGCCCAAGAAGATGAAGATAAGGACAATGAAGTTGTACCTAATGATGAAAGAGGAAGATCTGATGAAGCAACACAAGCAACATCTGAGATGCCTGCACCCAGTGATAACTCCAGGTTGGTATCCCCTAATACTTCCTTTGAAAATTCTTCTCCTTATTCTCCTCCTCCTCCCTATCCAAACCGTTTGAAACCAAAAACTAAAAAGATGGAGGAGTTAGACAAAGAAATCCTGAATACTTTCAAGAAAGTGGAGATAAACATTCCTTTGTTGGATGCTGTGAGACAAATTCCTAAATACGCCAAGTTTCTCAAAGAATTATGTACACATAAAAGGCGTATTATGGACAAAGAGGTAGTGAACATGGGAAGAAATGTCTCTAGCTTAATTAAGAAGCCTGCAGTCAGAATGCCGCAAAAGTGTAAGGATCCAGGTATGTTTTCTGTTCCCTGCATTATAGGTAGTACTAAGTTTGACAATGCTATGTTAGATTTAGGAGCTTCCATTAATGTAATGCCTTTATCTGTTTTTACTTCACTTCATCTTGGACCTCTTAAGTCTACTGGTGTGGTCATTCAATTGGCCAACCGTAGCACAGTTAACCCTGCAGGTGTGCTAGAAGATGTTCTTGTCCGTGTGGACAAGTTAATTTTTCCTGCAGATTTCTACATCTTGGATATGAAGGATGATGAAGGAATGAGTTCAACCACAATCATCTTGGGAAGACCATTCATGATGACAACACGTACCAAGATAGACGTGCATGCAGGATCCTTGACCATGGAGATAGGAGATGAGAAGGTGCAGTTCAACGTGCTAGAAGCCATGAAGCACCCAATTGAAGACCATTCTTTGTTTTGTATTGATTTATTGAGTAATGTAGTGAACAATTATGCTTTTGGACTTTTGGACACTTTATCTGGTTTTTCTTCTTCTTTGGATTTTTCTCTTTCGAATATTTCGGGTTCAATTTTAGACGAAAGATAAAATTTTAAAACAGGTGATGTTGAGGACGCGGTGTCACTATTTGATACCTCTGGGGCGTCCAAGTGTGATGCTGAGGTGGCTGAAATTACCTTAGGCAGTAAAATGTTGCCATCTGTGGAACAGGCACCCATTTTGGAGTTGAAACCTTTACCATCTCATTTGAAATATGTTTATCTTGAGAGGGATGGGAAACTCCCTGTTATTATATCTGCCTTGCTTACTGACGAGCAGGAACAAAAGCTATTGCAGGTTATCAAAGATCACAAGCGAGCAATAGGCTGGACTTTGGCAGATATTCCTGGTATTAGTCCTTCTTTCTGCATGCACAGAATACTCTTGGAGGAGGATGCTAAGCCAGTGAGGCAACCTCAGAGGAGACTGAATCCTCAACTGATGGAGGTTGTGAAGAAAGAAGTCACCAAGTTGCTACAAGCAGGTATTATATATCCCATTTCTGACAGCACTTGGGTGAGTCCTGTACATGTGGTCCCCAAGAAATCTGGGATCACCGTGGTCAAGAATGAGAAGAACGAGTTGATTCCTACTCGTATTCAGAATAGCTGGAGGGTCTGTATTGATTATAGAAGACTAAACCAGACCACCAGGAAGGACCACTTTCCTTTACCATTCATGGACCAGATGCTAGATCGATTGGCAGGTAAGTCTCATTACTGTTTTCTTGATGGATTCTCTGGGTATTTTCAGATTTGTATTGCCCCAGAGGATCAACATAAAACTACTTTTACTTGTCCATTCGGTACATATGCTTATAGGAAAATGCCATTTGGCCTTTGCAATGCTCCTGGAACATTTCAGCGATGTATGATGAGTATTTTTACAGATTTGTTGGAGCATTGTATTGAGGTTTTTATGGATGATTTTAGTGTATATGGTTCATCTTTTGATCATTGCTTGTCTAATCTTGCTAGAGTCTTGGAGAGATGTGAAGAAACTAACCTTGTTCTAAATTTTGAAAAATGTCATTTTATGGTGGAACAAGGTATAGTTTTAGGTCACGTTGTTTCCAAGAATGGTAGATGTAGATCCTGCTAAAATAGATATTATTTCACAATTGCCTTACCCCTCTTCTGTGAAAGAGGTTCGATCTTTTCTTGGACATGCAGGATTTTACAGGAGGTTTATCAAGGACTTCAGCAAGATAGCCAACCCTCTCTCCAACTTGTTGCAAAAGGATGTAGTATTTGACTTTGGAGAGAGGTGCAAAGATGCGTTTGATACATTGAAAAAGGCACTTACCACCACTCCTATCATCCAGCCACCTGACTGGACATTACCGTTCGAGTTGATGTGTGATGCATCAAACTTTGCAGTAGGAGCGGTGCTTGCACAAAAAGATGGGAAGCTATCACATGTGATATATTATGCTTCCAGAACGTTGGACACAGCGCAGGCTAACTACACCACGACTGAGAAGGAATTATTGGCTGTTGTGTTTGCCTTGGACAAATTCAGACCGTATATACTTGGTTCCAAGGTAATTGTTTATACTGATCATGCAGCATTAAAATTCCTTCTGAAGAAAGCAGATTCGAAACCAAGGTTGATAAGATGGATGCTACTACTCCAAGAGTTTGACATTGAGATTCTAGACAGAAGTGGAGCACATAACTTAGTAGCCGATCATCTTCGCAGGATTGAAAATGGAGATGATAACATTCCTATTAAGGATGACTTTCCTGATGAAGTCCTCCTAGCATTGACTGCTGTGAAAGGTATGTTTCCTGAACCTTGGTTTGCTGACATTGTTAATTATTTGGTTGTTTCTGCTATTCCTCCTTCCTTCTCCAAATATGAAAGAATCAAGCTAAAAAGTGAGGCAAAGTACTATATCTGGGAAGACCCAATCTTATGGCGCATTGGTAGTGACCAAGTCATAAGGAGGTGTGTTCCAGATATCGAGATACCTCATGTGCTTGAGTTCTGTCATTCATCTCCTTTTGGTGGACATTATGGCACACAAAGAACAGGTAGGAAGGTGTTGGATTGTGGATTATATTGGCCTACCATTTTTAAAGATGCACAGAGGGTATATGAAAATTGTGAGCAGTGCCAAAGGGCAGCCAGATCCATTACAAGAAGGGATGAAATGCCTCAACAACCCATGCTATATTGTGAGGTATTTGATATTTGGGGTATTGATTTTATGGGTCCTTTTCCTCCTTCTTTTGGGTTTTCTTATATTTTGCTTGCTGTAGACTATGTCTCCAAATGGGTGGAAGCCATAGCTACAAGGACTAATGATTCTCGAGTTGTTATGAGTTTTGTCAGGTCTAACATTTTCTGCAGATTTGGGATACCACGAGCCATCATCAGTGACCAGGGGACTCATTTCTGTAATAGGCTACTTGAGAACATGTTGAAGAAGTATGGGGTGACACATCGCATTGCTACACCATATCACCCCCAAACCAATGGACAAGCAGAGATCTCTAACAGAGAGATTAAAAAGATACTAGAGAAAGTAGTGAAGCCTAGTCGAAAGGATTGGGCCACAAGATTGGATGAAGCACTTTGGGCACACAGGACAACCTACAAAACACCTATAGGTATGTCACCTTTCAGGGTGGTTTTTGGAAAGGCTTGTCATCTACCTGTGGAGATTGAACATCGGGCCTATTGGGCCGTGAAAGCATGCAACTTGGATTTGGAAGAAGCAGGAAATGAGCGAAAGCTTCAGTTGCAAGAATTAGATGAGATTAGGCTAGCAGCCTATGAAAATTCAAAGTTCTACAAAGAGAAAACCAAGAAGTTCCATGACCAAAAGCTTGTGGCTAGAAAGGATTTCAAGGTAGGCCAGAAGGTGTTACTATACAAATCCAAGCTTGGTCACATGAGTGGTAAGTTGCGTTCTACTTGGGAAGGACCATACATTGTTACAGAAGTCTTCCCTTATGGAGCAGTGGAGATCAAGGAAGAATCTTCAGCAAGAACTTTTAAAGTTAATGGGCATCGTCTTCGGATATTCAATGAAAATCAAGATATGCTGAATAAGACGATGGATGGGATGAACTCTACTTCTCCCTCATACCTTCCACCTTAAGGAGGTAAGTACACTTCATACTTTTTCTTTGCATTTTATACATATTGAATACATTGAGGACAATGCATGGATAAAGTGTGGGGGTGTGGGGAGATTTCCCCCTTTTCTGTTTTTGTTTTCTATTTGTTTTGTTTTTCCTTTTCTAATTTTGTTTTCTGTTTGTTTTTATTTAAAAAAAAGTTTCTGTTTTCAATAAAACATATTGACATTGGTATTCATTTCTTTAATCCACTGAAAATATGGAATAAAAGACCTCAGAAAAAAGTTTTGAAATTGTTCAATTTTGCCCAGGAGTGCAAAAGGATAAGTGTGGGTGTGGGCATGGATTCCATTGCAAGAGAATAGGTTGGTGATGAAGTAAAATTGTAAGAGAAGAAAATGGGTAACAGTAGAAAAATCAGATGTCTGACTTTGAATTGGTAAACATAGGGAATATATATATATAAAAAGAATAGGAGAAGTCATAGCTGTTGGAAGTATCCATACATACTGGACAGTCTGAACTGGTAAAAGTACAGGTTAATAAATACGAATTAAAAAATAATACGTTTAAAAAAAAGAATTATGAAGCGTCGTAAAAGTATAAGAAGAATTATTTAATGTAATTTACTAATGTTGATTTTTTTCAGGAAGGGGTATTTAATATTGGAATAGAATAAAGTTTAATAATTATAACGTGTGGCAGATGATGGAGCAGTGGCAAATGATGGAGCAGTTTATTCATCATTATCTCGAGCAGTGCAAAATTTAATGCGTTTGAATACTGATTGACAGGTTGATTTGGAAAAAAATTCGAAGCAGTATTTGAAGGGGTTGGAATACAAAACGTTTTGTAAACAAAATGGTTTTGATGGAGTAAACGGTGATTGGAAAAATGTGAAGAACTCTTTGAAAAATGTCCGAATAAAAACAAAAATTGGGTGAAAATAAAGAGATTTGGTGATACAGTGCATTATTAAAAAAATACCATTAATGAAAAAAAATGACACAAACAGAGTTTAAGGTAGAAAAATGAAGAAGATGAAGGGTTTGCTTGTAAAAGGTGAAAAAATACAGATAAATTGGTAAAGAAAAAGGTATTTTGATACAAATTACTTACCAGTTAAGTTGTACAACGAAAAAGACTCGTGCATGACTTTGAAATCTTGATTTGAAGCCTGTATCCAGAAGAAAAACAGTTAGATCAAGGTAGATAAACGAAAAAAATAGTTAGATTAACTCTGTTTGGTGTAGAACTTTGAAAAAATATAGTGTATGATGAACTCTTTGAAAAATGTCCAAATAAAAACGTAAATCGGGTAACAATAAAGAGATTTGCTGATAAAATGCATTATTAAAAAAATACCATGAACGAAAAAAAAATATGACACCAAGAGAGTTGAAGGTAGAAAAATGAAGAAGATGAACGGGTTGCTTGTAAAAGGTGGAAAAATACAGATAAATTGGTAAATAAAAAGGTAGATTTTGATACAAATTACTTACCAATTAAGTTGTACAGCGAAAAAGACTCTTGAATCAGTTTGAAATCTTGATTTGAAGCCTGTAAACAGAAGAAAAATATAAGAAACAGTTAGATCAAAGTACATAAACGCCAAAAATAGTTAGATAAAAAGTTTTTATAAACCTGATGTTAAATCTGTCGCAGTGAACCATATTAGACATGTAGCAACCCTAGAAAATACCATCATCGGAAAAAAATAGTTAGATCTGAGAAAATAAAAGAAGAATATGAGTTGTTCGCTTGAGAAAGGTCAAAATGAAAACAAAATTTGCGTAATAAAACCATATGTCGCAGTGAACCATATTAGTCCTGTACAAAAACGAAACAAATAGTTAGATCTGACAAAATATAAGAAGAAAATGAGTTGTTCGGTTGAGAAAACTCAAAATAAAATCGACTTCTGGTTTAAACCTGTAAAAAACACATGAAAAAGTTAGATCTGACAAAATATAAGAAGAAAAATAGATGTTCGCTTGAGAAAACTCAAAATAAAAACGACTTATGGGTTTAAACCTGTAAAAAAACGCATGAAAAAGATAGATCTGACAAAAAATAAGAAGAAAATGAATTGTTTGCTTTAGAAAACTCAAAATAAAATCGACTTATGTGTTCTTACCTGTAAAAAAATGCATGAAAAAGTTAGATCTGACAAAATATAAGAAGAAAATGAGTTGTTCGCTTGAGAAACTCAAAATAAAATCAACTTCTGGGTTCTTACCTGTAAAAAAACGCATGAAAAAGTTAGATCTGACAAAATATAAGAAGAAAATGAGATGCTTGCTTGAGAAAAATTAAAATAAATACGACTTCTGGGTTTAAACCTCTGAAAAAACGAATGAAAAAGATAGATCTGACAAAAAATAAGAAGAAATGAGTTGTTCGGTTGAGAAAACTCTAAATAAAATCGACTTCTGGTTTTAAACCTTTAAAAAAACGCATCAAAAAGTTAGATATCAGAAAATATAAGAAGAAGATGAGTTGTTCGGTTGAGAAAACTCAAAATAAATTCGACTTCTGGGTTAAAACCTGTAAAAAAACGCATGAAAAAGTTAGATCTCACAAAATATAAGAAGAAAATATAAACCATCTCCATAGTCGTTTTTTTGCGATTTAAAAACAACTCGATGAAAAGAAGAAGATGAACAGAAGAAGATGTTAGAGAAGAAGCTAAGCAAGGCAGAGAAACCATGATGAACGCGGAGAAACAGAGACAGAGAAAGAGAGAGAAAGAAGTGAGAAGGCGGTGCCAGAGAGAATGAGAAAGAGAGAGAAAGAAGAAAGAAGGCGGTCGCAAAGAGAATGAGAAAGAGAGAGAAAGAATTGAGACGGAGGAAGGTGAAAAGACTGAGGAAGAGAGAGAAAGAAGTTTTAATTAAAAGTTTCGGTTTTCAATTTCTTTTCCATTTTTTTTCATACTTCAAAATGCTGAGAGATTGACACATCAGCGTTTTTACCTTTTGTAGATAAAAATTTGAATTGTGAAGTAGGTCAGATATATTATTCAATTGAAAAACTTGCCTTTTGTTAGTTCCCAATTGTATATAGTATTAGATTAGACTAAACATTTTAGTATAATCACACTTTGAGAGTTTGATCATAGCCTTGAAACGTACTATCAACATTATATATTTGTTCTTAAATATCCGTTTGCAACTAATAAGTTTGGCATCTAATGGAGGGTATATAAGCTTCCATGTGTTGTTTTTAATTAGAGCCTCATACTCATTTTGCATAGCACGAAACCATTATGGAGAAGCAAGAGCTACTTTGGTGGTATGAGGTTCAATTGGAACGGACGATGTTTTTGTTTGAAACACTTTTGGTTTTGATATGCCAGCTTTAGAATGGGTAATCATAGGGTGTGCATTGTGTGTGATAGGAATAGGAGATGAAAAAGGAATAGCTTCTCCATAAGTATTAGAAGAATGTATTGTATTATCAAGAGCAGTTTGATAGTTATTATGAGATTATTATTGCAACCTACGTGGAGATGAAGGGAAAGAATCGTTAGGTGAGTTATTTGTATTTTTAGAATTATTATAGGAAGAGGAAGAAGATGGTGCAATTGGAGTTAACACAGTTAAAGGAGAATGATCCAAATTGTTATGGAAACATTACATTTATTCGTACTTGAGAAAATATTAGGTTGCTTGAGAATAGGAAAACATTTATCATCAAAAACATGTCTTGAGATGTATACTCTACCCGTTGGAGCCAAACAAACGTAACCTTTGAAGCTAGGTGCATATCCTAGAAATAAACACATGTTAGAATAAGAAGAAAAATGGTGTTAATTAAAAGGATGTAATTATTGTAAGTATTGAAATGGTTGAAATGCCAAGAAGGGGGGGTTAAATTGGCTAATTAAAAAATAAGGTGGCTTTTAAAAGCCCAAAACAATTTTCACTTGAATGAAATCAACCACAAAATGAGGATGCAAAAGTTGTTGAACTACACACTTTCAACCGATCAGAAACAGAGACAGACGATTGATTTCCTTAAACAGATATAGTACTATATTAATCTTCAGATTAAATTACAAAAATAGTCGACTAAAAAACTGCAAAAATATGAATTTGTGATTTAAACTAGAAACAACATGAAAGATCAAACAAGATTGATTCAAATGAGTTATACAAACATGAGCAAAACTTCAGATATTGCTAGAACACAGAAGAATATAAAAAAGATGGTTCAATTCAAATTTCTTTAAACTTTAAAGTGCTAAACAAGTGAGAAGAGTTAGAGACAAGCACAATACACAAGATTTTTGTATTGGTTCACTCAAATCTAAGCTACATCTAGTTAATCAAGGTAACTCAAGCCTGAATTTGCACTATTTCAAAAGATTTGCAAGGTTTACAAGATTAAACTTTCAAAAATATGCAAAAACTACAACCAATGACTCTTGAATCACACAAGAATCAACAAAGGCACAATAAGACTACCTTTGTAGACCTTGAAAACCACCAAGGACAACCTAGAAGCTTGAGAGAGATCAAACTTGAGTGGTAGCAAAACCTAGCCTACCAAACCTCTTCCTCCAAGCTTCAAAAACAAAGCCAAAAGTTCCAAGAATGATCCAAGATCAATCTTCAACTGCTGCACATTTGTATGATCACAAAAGAGAGAGTATTCCACTGATTCCAAAAAGTTTTCGCGCTCAAAATGGTAGTCCTTTCCTTTCTTTCGAGAAAAATGAACTTTATAGTCAAACTATTACGAAATTCAACAAGTTGATTTTCGAATCAACTAGTTGATTTCACTTAACTTAAGTGAATGTCAATCTCAAAATAAATCAACTGATTCATTATATATCAATTAAAACTATTGCAGCATACCTTTTAATTTGTTAAAATACTATTCAATATATTAAAAGACACCATTTAACCTATTGAAAAATAATTCAACAGATTAAAAGACACAACTAAGACCCTATATATCTATACAATGCTAAATAGTCTACAAATCTTCAAGCTTGTTTTCTTCATGACTAATCCAGATATAGCACACGCACACGAGGCTTGATCAACACGTGAACCACCAAATCTTCACATCTTCATCAATTTAAACATGATTCCAACATATTTCTGTTAGCACTTTGTTAGACAACAACTCTATAATCTTGTGAAAAAACTTTATTCACCTCTTGTGTTGTTGTTCATACAATACATAATATATTTATAGACCCACATTTCCTGACCATTGTACTCTCAACAGCTATAAACGGCTATAAACGGTTAACTCATTAACTACCTAGACTCTAACGGCTAGTGTATTAACCACTCACAACGGCTAGTTTCTTACAACGGCTAGTTACCTATAATGGTTAATACATTTAAGTTTATTAAAAACCCAACAAAACTCCCCCGTAAACTTAAATGCTTCTTTTATTCTCCATCTTTGTTCCTTTATTCTTCATCAAGGCTTCCAACGTGCAATAACTTTTCTCACATTGTGCTTGTCCCTTTCATGAATAGTTAAGTTCTTCGCTTTCTTCATGACTGACTTCCCTTTCACTTTATCTATGGTCGACTTGTATTTCGCTTTCCCTGTGGCTAATTTGTTCTATGCTCTCTCAGTTTTTGCATCCTTATTGGCAAACTTGTTCTTCTCTTTGGTCGACTTGTTACTCATTGGGTTCGTTGTCTTTGTGGCCGAATTGTCGTTAATTGAGTTCTTATCAATAGGCCGACTTCCTTTGGAAAGATCAGACCACACCCACGTATTGTTGTGCTCAATCTCCTCATCCATTTCAAGTCGCCACTTCTCATCTTGAACCTCCAATGCAGCTCTCAAATCCTTCTCAACTTGTTTGGAGTAATTGATCAAGTGGCTTAACCTTCTTCTTCTTCCGCTGCTCATGCGCCTCAAGGGACCCGACCAGCTCTTCAATCGTGAGCATTGACAAGTCCTTGGGCTCTTCAATCATGCATACCACGTTCTCAAAGTCATCCGTTAGAGATCTCAAAATCTTTTCCACAACTCGGCTAGCGGGTAACATCTCTCCGTTGATAGCAAGTTGGTTCGCCACTGTTTCAACTTGAGTAATGTACTCGGCTACTCATTTTGTCTCTTTCATCCTCATGCTTTCTAATTCGCCTCTAAGTGTTTGAAGTCGCACCTGCATCACTCGGTCATCTCCCTTATACGCCTTCTCCAAAATATCCCACGCTTCTTTTGAAGATTTGGCACTTGCAATCTTCTCAAAGCCAGTGTCCTTCACACGTGCATCTTTCAGCACTTTCAACTAGGCATTTGACCAACCTGTAGTGTTGGTTGGTTCATCGAAACCATCTTCAACCACCTCTCAATTTTCTTGGGATCCAAGAAGGGCCTTCATTTTGAGACTCCAATTGTCATAGTTGACAGCCTTTGTCAACTTGGGCAGGGAAATACTGTTTGTAAGACTAGCCATCTCACTCTCTTTTTTCTCAAACACTTAGCTCTCTTTTTTCAAACACTCAAACTCTCTAGCTCTCTCTTTTCCACTCAGACACTCAAGCTAACTAGATCTTGATACCACTTTGTTAGTATTTTGTTAGACAACAACTCTATAATCTTGTGAAAAAACTTTATATTCACCTCTTGTGTTGTTGTTCATACAATACATAATATATTTATAGACCCACATTTCCTGACCATTGTACTCTCAACAGCTATAAATGGCTAACTCATTAACTACCTAGACTCCAACGACTAGTGTATTAACCACTCACAACGGCTAGTTTCTTACAACAGCTAGTTACCTATAATGGTTAATACATTTAAGTTTATTAAAAACCCAACAAAACTCCCCCGTAAACTTAAATGCTTCTTTTATTCTCCATCTTTGTTCCTTTATTCTTAATCAAGGCTTCCAACATGCAATAACTCTTCTCACATCGTGCTTGTCCCTTTCAAGAATAGTTAAGTTCTTCGTTTTCTTCATGACTGACTTCCCTTTCACTTTATCTATGGTCGACTTGTATTTCGCTTTTCCTGTGGCTAGCTTGTTCTCTACTATCTCAGTTTTTGCATCCTTACTGGCAAACTTGTTCTTCTCTTTGGCCGACTTGTTACTCATTGGGTTCGTTGTCTTTGTGGCCGACTTGTCGTTAATTGAGTTCTTATCAATAGGCCGACTTCCTTTGGAAAGATCAGACTACACCCACGTATTGTTGTGCTCAATCTCCTCATCCATTTCAAGTCGCCACTTCTCATCTTTAGCTACATTAGTGTCTTGATTGAAATTTTCATCTGCTTAAGCGGTTCTTCAAGACATACTACATGACTTCCTGCATAACTTCCAAAGATATATCCCATTTCACAAGTGGACAAGGCCACTACCGGTTGCTTTTGGGAACACTAAGAAATGGGTGCATTGTATAATAAAAATATATATCCAGATGCTTTTCCTCTCAACTAGATCACCATAATAGTCAGAATCAGGAAACCCAATCAATAACTCCCCAACATTACTAATCCTGTAGCAATGTAGTTAAACTCCATGCCTAGGAAATAACTCAATTTTCCTAGATTTTGTCATCTCAAACTCAACCTCCATATTCTTCTTAAGACTTTCAATATCTCTTATGTTTGAGCCAGTTACGAATATATCATCAACATACAACCAAATTATCAACAAATCTTCTCCTGAACTCTCTTTCACATACACACCGTGTTAAACAACACACTTTGTGAACTTGAGATGAAGTAAGAAGGAATCGATCTTCTTATTCCAGGCTCTTGGTGCTTGCCTCAACCCGTAAAGAGCCTTCTATAGTTTATAAACTTGCCGCTATTTCCCTTTCATGCAGAAAAGCCGATTTTACATCAAGCTGAAACAATGGCCACTTCTTGGCACACGCCACAACTACAACCACCCATATGGTTTCTATTCGAGCTATAGGTGCAAAGACTTATGAGAAATACAATCCTTACTGCTAAAGAAAGCCCTTACCAATAGGTCTTACCTTGTGGTTTGAAATTGAACCATCAAGATTCAACTTCTGCTTGAAAGCCCATTTCACTCCAATGTAGTGTTTCCCAGCCGAAAGATCAACTAATGTCCAGGTTTCGTTCTTTTCAATGGACTTGAGTTCTTCACCCATTGCATTCTTCCAAATAGGTTGCTTTAAGGCTTGTTTTTCATCAATTGGTTAAGCTCCTGCCATTAGTGCCATGTGAACCAGGTCTCCCTCATCATCAACTAGTCCATCACAGTGCATCTCAAAATCAAAGAATCTGCATGGCACTACTCTCTCCCTTTGTGGCCTTTGAGACACAACACTTTGTGGCATTGCATCATTCTCTACAGCTATATCAGGTTTTCTTAATAAGGAGCTGTCTGAAACACTTTTCTTTTCGTGTTCTGTCACCAACCTTCTCTTTGACTGGATTAAAGAGCTTAAACACTCTTGTAGTGTGCTAACCAATGAAAACCATTGGTTCACTTTTATCTTGGAGTTTGGTTGTCCTCTGATCAGGTACATGCTTAAAAGCTAGTGATCCAAAAATTCTGAAATGACCAACTGTTGTGTTCACTCTAGACCAAACTTCCAATGGCACCTTCCACTCTATTCAAGATGTAAATAGTTGTTGATACTACTTCACCCGACAACTTTTGTGGCAAGCCTTTGTCCTTGATTAAACTTATGGCCATGATCAAAATTGTCCTTGATCAAAATTGTCCTATTTGTCCTTGATGCACAATTCCCCTAGTCTGACAACGATTTTCAAAAGCATTAGAGGTGTATTTACCTCCTCCATCTATTCTGAGAGTGTTCAACAGTTTTTCACTCTGCCTCTCTACATATGCTTTCAATCGCATGAAATCTTCAAATGTTTCACTCTTCAATCTAAGCACATACAACCATATCATTTTACGAAATTCATCGACAAAGGTAATGAAATACATGTTCCCAGCCAATGTGGGAACCTTAAATGGTCCACAAATGTCAGAATGCACCACTTCTAAGCAATCTTTAGATCCTCAACTATGATTGGAATGATTTTCTGGTTAGCTTTCCAACTAGACAAACCTCGCACACACTTTCTGGCAGTGAAATACTAGGTATTAAAGTGACCATTTTCTTCTTACCAAGCTTTTGTATACTTATGAAGTTTAAGGGGCCATATCTTCAGTGTTACAACCAATTATCATATCACTCTTCACTGCCGAAAAACATTGTACATGTGCAGCCTTCATGTTGACTTGGAACGTTTTGTTATTGGGGATTTTATTCCTCAAGATCAGATTTTTGTTGGCATCTAACAGTTCAATCCTGTCATAATTGTCCATGACTGTTGTAAACCCTTTCTACACCAATTGGCCACTGCTTAGAAGGTTACCCTGCTTCTAGAACATATAATTTGTCTTATGTCATTGTTTTTGAATCATTCTTTCTCAAAATAACTACATCTTCGACTCCTTCAACCTTGCTATCATCAACAAATTTTACCTTACTCTTCTTTGTTGAATCAAAGTTAATCAACCATTCCTTATGATAGGTCATGTGATTCGAACATCCCAAATCTAGGTACCATGACTCAACCTTTGAAGTTGAATTTCCTGTAGTGCTGCTTACAATCAAAGTCAGTGGTTCAAAGTCAGAATGTTCTTGCATCACATAAGCTCCTTTTTTTGATACTTCTTCTTGTTTCCCTTACCTGTGTGACACTTAAAGGAGTAGTATGTCCTAATTTGCGACATTTAAAACACTCCACACTTCTTGTATCTTTCTTTTTTTGATACTTCTCTGATTTACCCTTCTTTTATGCAGAATCAGACTTGTTTCTTGATCGTGCACCACTGTGTTAGATTTCCAATCCCCCTTTAACCATTTCCCTTTCCATTCTTGTGCTTCTTTCTTTCATCATTTTTGGAATGATGAACTTTCAAGACTTGCTCAGAGATCTTGACAAGGTTTCTATCTACTAGTCTCACTTCATATGCCTCCAAAGAACTCTGAAGGTATCCTCAATCTTCATTATTGACAAATCTTTCTACTCTTCTATCCACAACTATTCATTCGATTCGAAATTATGATTACCTTGGTGAAATACTCACTAATTTTATCACTTTCCTCCTTCTGTAGTAACTCATACCTTTTTCCTAGAGTTTGGAGTTTGACCTTCCTAATTTTTTCACTTCTGACATGATTTCGAACTAGGATGTCTATTACAGTTAGAAAAATATCTTTTTTCTGTTAAGACTGATTGTTAGTTGTTTCTGTTTAATTTTTTTTTGTAACCACAACTTTATAATAAGCTTCGTACTACCTTGTATAGCACGTTGATCAATAAAGGAATTATCCAGGTTTTATTTCTGGATAGTTTAATTTCTGGAATTATCCAGGTTTTATTTCTTTCTGTGTCATAACTGATAGAAAAAATATATACATAAGATACAATAATACAATATATTCAAGTATGAGTTAAAAATTGTGTACCTGGAACTAATGAAGGATCCATGGAAGCACGTAGTATGAGATGTTACTGTTCTCTTTCTGATGGATATTTTTAAACGTAAGAGTATTTTACGTTGTTACATTAAAACTGACTAATGGGTATCAGTTTTATATCCCGTCAGCAGAGACCAGGGACCTCTCAAAATGTATCTGATTATTCAAGCCCATCACAGACCGTTTATTAAACAATCCAACCCCATCACAGATCGTTTATCAGAATACCCAAAATTATATATATATATATATATATATATATATATATATATTACCCATATAATAATTAATATTAACGAATAACTTAATTTATTATTAATGCTAATCCATAATAATAATAATTATATAGAGAATAATAATTTTATATAATTTTATTATATAAAATATAACATTCTCCCACTTGGATAACATTAATAAATAAATTAATTATATCAATTGCAACATAAGTACAAATACCAATTAAGAAATATAAACATAAATCACAAAGATAATATCCGATAGGGATACTTACCATATGCTTAGATTTCTTAAATGATGGTTAATATATAGAATAAAAACAAACATAATAAATATGTGATCCCAAAATGGTTCATAAATTCTCTATGTAGAAAGAGAAAAGATGTAATGAAACTGACGTCATTGACAAATTTACATCTCATGAAAACCATAATAATATAGAGTGTAAATCTCAGACTCCCACTAACCCAATACATCAAAAGACTTAACCACACCCATATGAGTTACATGATTTTGAAAAACTCCAACAGATAAGCCTTTAGTTAGTGGGTCTGCTAACATATTTTCTGTAGCAGTATGCTCAATCCGAGTTTGATAATCCAAAACTTTCTCTCTAACAAACAGAAATTTTATATCAAAATGCTTTGAGCGAGTAAAACTTCTATTGTTTTGAGATAAATGGACGGCAGCAGTGTTGTCACAATATATCACAAGTGGCCTAGAAATACTTTCAACAATTTGAAAGCCAGAAATCAAATTTTTAAGCCACACAGCTTGACAAGTAGCTTCATAACAAGCAACATACTCTGCCTCCATAGTGGAAGTAGCTGTAAGAGTTTGTTTAACACTCTTCCAAGAAATGGCACCTCCTGCCATCATAAAAATAAAGCCAGAAGTAGACTTTCGGTCGTCAGGGCAACCGGCAAAATCAGAATCAGAATAACCAATGACCTGAAGTTGATCAGACTTCTTAAAGGTCAACATATGATCCTTAGTTCCCTGCAAATATCTAAAGACCTTTTTAACAGCTTTCCAATGATCCAAACCTGGATCACTCAAGTATCTCCCTAAAGCATTAACAACAAAAGCAATATCGGGACGAGTACAAACTTGAGCATACATTAAACTACCAACAGCGGAAGCATATGGGATTTTTTTCATTTCAACTTTGTCATTATCATTTTGAGGACACTGAGATTTGGAGAGTTTGTCACCCTTTTGAACAGGTGCTGCACATGAGGAGCAAGAATGCATGTTAAACCTCTTGAGGACTTTATCTATGTATCCTCTTTGAGACAAACCAAGAATGCCACGTGACCTGTCACGAGAGATCTGAATGCCCAGAACAACAGAAGCATCACCAAGGTCCTTCATATCAAAGTGGCTATTTAGTATCAATTTTGTCTCAATCAAAAGTTCAACACTACTACTAGCAAGAAGAATATTATCAACATATAAAACAAGAATGATGAAATGGCTCCCATTTTTCTTCAAGTAAATGCATTGATCTGAGGCATTTTCCTTGAAGCCAAAAGAAGTGACCACCTGATCAAATTTCAAATACCATTGCCTAGAAGCTTGTCTTAGTCCATAAATAGACTTCTTCAACCTGCAAACCAAATGCTCCTTACCTTTTTTAGCAAAACCATCAGGTTGAACCATATACACTTCTTCAAATAAATCTCCATTCAAAAAAGTTGTTTTTACATCCATTTGATGAAGCTCCAAATCAAAATGAGCTACTAAAGCCATAACAACACGAAAAGCATCCTTAGTAGAGACCGGTGAGAAAGTCTCCTTATAATCAATGCCATCCCTTTGACTATAGCCTTTTGCTACAAGTCTGGCTTTATACCTTTCAACTTTTCCATCTGGACTACGCTTAGTCTTGAAGACCCATTTACACCCAACTGGTTTACAACCTAGTGGCAAATCCACAAGATCCCAAACATCATTATGGGCCATAGAAGCTAACTCATCATGCATAGCATTTAACCAATCATCACCATGAGAACTAGAGATAGCCTCTTCAAAAGTAGTAGGATCATCAACATTATTTAGATCATATTCATGCTCTTGAAGATACACTAGATAATCATCAGATATAGAAGACCTGCGTACTCTTTGAGATCTCCTCAAAGAAATTTCTTCAACAACATCATCATGAACTTGTTCATCTACTACAGGTGTTGTGGCATCCACAAGATCTGGAACAAATTCATTTTCATCACGGACAACTGGAATGACATTATCTGCAGGAAGATAAATGGATGGCACGGGAATAACAACACGGTCTTCTCTAAAGGTGACTGGTTGTGGTGTATTGCTCCCACTGTCCAAATTATCCTCAAAGAATACCGCACGGTCAGACTCAATAACCCGCATAGAGTGAGAAGGACAATAAAACCTGCTACCACGAGAACCCACACAATAACCAATAAAGAACCCACTGACAGTCTTGAGATCAAGTTTTTTTAACTGAGGATTATAAGGCCTCACCTCCGCCTTACAGCCCCACACATGGAAATGTCTCAAACTTGGCTTCTTCCCAGACATGAGTTCATAAGGAGTCTTTGAAACAGACTTGCTAGGTACTTGATTAAGAATATACACAGCAGTCCTTAAAGCATCTCCCCAAAGGAAATTCGGTAAGGAGGAATGACTCAACATACATCTCACCATCTCTAAAAGAGTGCGATTCCTCCTTTCTGCAACTCCATTTTGCTGAGGAGTACCAGGCATAGTATACTGAGCTTCAATACCACATTCGTCAAGAAATCTAGCGAAAGGTCCAGGATTTCTTCCAGTCTCATCATATCTGCCATAATACTCTCCACCTCTGTCAGACCTTACACATTTTATCTTCTTTCCTGTTTTCAACTCAATAGCAGCTTTAAAAGACTTAAAAGCATCCAAAGAACTTGATTTTTCCTGTAGGAGATCTATCCAGCCAAAACGGGAATAATCGTCTATAAACGTAATAAAATACCTATATCCACCCATGGAAGTGGGTGTGATAGGTCCACATATATCAGTATGAATAAGCTCCAACACATTATCACTCATGTTTGCTCCTGTATTTCTTACTTTTGCGGTAAGCTTGCCCTTAACACAATCAACACAAGTATCAAAATCAGAAAAATCCAAATCATGCAAAATACCCTCTTTAATCAACCTCTCAATTCGAGGTCTAGAAATATGTCCCAGACGTCTATGCCACAACATAGAGGAATTTTCATCAACTCTACTACGCTTATGTCCAATAACAGAATTAACAGACATATCATTCAGATTCAGCATGTAAAGTCCATCATATAAAACTCCTGAGCCAACAATAATTGAATTGAAATAAACAACAAGTTTACCATTGCCAAATTCAAAAGTGTAGCCACATTTGTCCAAAATTGAAACTGAAATCAAATTTCTTCTCATAGAAGGTACATAAACAACGTCTTTTAATAACAAAACATGTCCAGAAGGTAAATTTAAAGAAACTACTCCTATGTCTTCAACTAGTGCTCTAGCTCCATCTCCCATGATAATCTTGGACTCGACATCACTTGGTTTTCTCAAACTTGTGAACCCCTGTAAATAATTCACAACATGAATAGTAGCACCCGAATCTAACCACCAAGAATTGGGAGGAACATCAATAACATTAGATTCAAAACAAGCTAGAGCATATAGGAGTATACCTTCCTTATCAGCATTCTTCTTCTTAAGAATATAACAATCAGCTATCTTGTGTCCAAATTTCTTACAATAGGCACAATTCCCCTTGAAGTACTTCTTCTTAGGCTCCAAAACCGCTGGTGCTTTCCCTGTGTTCCCTTTTTCAGGACGAGATTTACCTTTGAAGCCCTTTTTCACAGGTTTAGTGCTTGAATTAGTAGCTGTAAACTGCACACTATGAGACTTGGTCTTTTTAATCGATGCTTCCTCTTGAGAAATAATAGCTATCATTTCATCAATTGTCCATTCCTCCTTTTGAGTGTTGTAAGAAGTCTTCAACACATCAAACTGAGAAGGAAGAGATTCCATAACCTGCCAAACCAAGTAACTATCACCAAGATCTACCTTTAGAGATTTGAGTTTGTTATAATAGTGCACAAGCTTCATCATATGCTCACGAACACCACTGACACCATCATATTTGGTCTTCTCAAGAAGTGACAGATATTGACCCTTTTGAGCTTTATCAAAAGTCTTAAACTTCTCACCAACTAATCTCATAAAATCCTTAGCATTGTCATTATCCGGAATGCTCTGTCGAATAGACTTCTCCATGGTATATCTCATCACCATTAGGCACACCCTGTTTGAGTGTTCCCATTTTTCACGAGAAGCTCTCTGGACAATAGTGGACTCAGGCGTAAGAGCTGAAGGTTCTGCTTCTCTCAAGGAAAAATCCATGTTGGTAATTGCTAGATACAAATCCAAAGATTCTTTCCAGTCCTCAAAATTTGTCCCATTTAAAGTTTTGACCGAAGTCAATGGCATAGGCAAAGAAGCTGGTATCATAATAACAAAGAAACATTTAATACACACTTATTGTGTAAATAAACAAAATAAATGTTTCTGAATACACAGCAAAATATGCCTATGATATCAAATTATTTCTCATTCACTATGATCCCGCCTAAGGGTCCCGAATCATAATAAATAAGAAATAAAACAAAATATAAAATATAATAAAATACAATGAACATTTCATGCCAAAAGAAATCTAATACCGATAAGGTACAAGACAAATAATTCACATAAAATACATTAATAATAAATTGTATCAAGAAAAATAAAATACATTAATAATAAAATACCGATAGGGTATAATTAATATTAATGTAATATCAAATTAATTTAAAAAAATATTTAAATTATATCATTTCCATAAAATTTCATACAAGTGTACCCACGATAGGTGAGTTAACAATTATATAAAATTATATCATGCTTAACAAAAAATATAATAAATTATATAATGCATGAAATAATAATAATAATAATAATAATAATAATAATAATAATAATAATCGTTATTATTATTAATTTTATTTTATTATTATTAATTTAATTTTATTATTATTAATTTAATTTTATTATTATTTAATTTTTTAAGGTGTCCTGTTGTTAGCCATAGTGTGCACGTGGCCATTATGCTTTGAAAAATTCAAAACGTAACCGAAAAGTGGCCATTGAGGTGCGAAAAAAAAGCCATCAAAACTGCCGATGAAACAGTGCGATGAACAGATGATGAATTCAACGCTGCAACAACCGTGGCGAAAGCAAACTCCGATTGGTGGAAGCAAGGTCGCGATCATTATCTCGCAGCATATTTCACAACGTGTCGGCATCTTCCACTGTGATGAATGATAATGCTTCTACACTTCTACTCCATTTCTTCCTTTTCTTCTAAATCACTATCAGAATGGAAGCTACGTGGTTCGCGAGGAGTTCCCGGTAAATTTATTTAGTTTTGATATTCACACGACAAGTGTACTGGTACGCAACTAATTCTCTTCCATTAGATTTATTATTCTTTAACTGAGGGTTTTAAACAGGAACTAATCCCCTCTATTAAATTTCCAATATCATGATACACTTTCCAAAAAAATAATGAATAATTATATTTTGTATCTTAATAGGCTCTGATACCAATTGATAGAAAAAATATATACATAAGATACAATAATACAATATATTCAAGTATGAGTTAAAAATTGTGTACCTGGAACTAATGAAGGATCCATGGAAGCACGTAGTATGAGATGTTACTGTTCTCTTTCTGATGGATATTTTTAAACGTAAGAGTATTTTACGTTGTTACATTAAAACTGACTAATGGGTATCAGTTTTATATCCCGTCAGCAGAGACCAGAGACCTCTCAAAATGTATCTGATTATTCAAGCCCATCACAGACCGTTTATTAAACAATCCAACCCCATCACAGATTGTTTATCAGAATACCCAAAATTATATATATATATATATATATTACCCATATAATAATTAATATTAACGAATAACTTAATTTATTATTAATGCTAATCCATAATAATAATAATTATATAGAGAATAATAATTTTATATAATTTTATTATATAAAATATAACAATAACACTTATATGGTATGAGAGCTTGGTTTCTTTCCTTAGTTGTAGTTGCATTTTGAATCTTTTCAAAATGGACATTATCTACATATCGATGAATTAAAAACAACGCCTTGTTATCCTTCTTCTTCACTACAGTCTTCTACGCATCTATAGTAGTAGAAGCAAACACTTGGCAGTCACTTTAAACCACCTCACTAACATCTTGAAACTTGAATAGCACCTACATTTGTGTACTCCATCGATCCCAATTTTTATCTGCGAGGATTGGAAGATTCATCGATGGAATGTGACTATCACTACCCAGTCATTCTTTACACACGATCATTTGATCAAGAATTGAAATCTTAGTCACCACTCTCGTTCTTTCTCTATTCTTGATACAACACAACATTGCCTCTCACTTCAACTACACTACTTGTCCACACCACATGCAGCGATCGATCTAGATGGGATTTCTGAAGCATAGGTCCTAGACTCTATATATCACTTCTGTTGGGACCGTTTTAGAGAGAGAGTTAAAAGATTGAGTTTGAGCACAAAAGTGATATGTGTTTTTCTTTGAATAGTAGGAAAACCTGTATTATATAAAGGATATAAGTGTGCTATTTTTAACAGTAACATGTTATCTAAAAGACTTAACTTAAAACAACAACTAATATACAGTGTCGAAAACATTTTATAAAAAAACATAGCAGTAATAGAAAATAAATTTAGTTTTAATTTTATAAAGTGAGTTTATAAAAAGTTTAATTTTTTTATATATTAATTTTATATTTAACTTTTTCAGTGACCATCGAAATGCATTAAACATGATTTATTTGATGCATATAAGTTTCACCATTTCAAGGTTAGTTTATGCATGGAATGAAATATTTTGTAATGAAATATTTTGGTACAATGTAAAGGTTTGTGTGTGAAAATTCCTCATATTCGTTTTTGTGACCTAAGGTCACCCTTCCCGTTACTTTTGGTGTACCACATGATTCCTACTGTGACATAACCAAACTAAGCATTGTTTGGTGAAGGTTTTGAAAGGGTCATTGTGCCTATTAAAGTTGACTAAAAACAGTGATGGAAGAAGACAATTTTAGAAGGTTGGACCCATATCCTGAATTGAAAGGGTTGTCAGTGATTCTCAAGACACAATAATTTTGCACTATGATTGTGATTAGGGGACCAAGGAACCCATTACAAGTGCAACTACAAAATTGATTTTTTTGGATACAGGAACAACCAATTTAATTACCGTAGTTTATACAGGTTGGATTTTTTTAGCCTTTTGATTCAGTATTTACTTTTGCTATTTTTCAATAGATAATTTTTTAAATATTTTTCTTTCACATTTTAAAAAGTGATATTGTTCATATAAAAATAGTTTTTACACAAATGTCTACTAAATTCCATTACCATGATGGGTTTTTATTCATTTTTCTAAATTAAAATATAAAACACGTGTTATGTGCATGTATTTATTAATTTTTATTATGACAATAAAAATTATTTTGTATCACAATTATTAAAATAATATACATAAAGTAAATAATTTTTATAATTTTAACACATAATTTAAATTTTGAAAAATTGTAAAATTTAGAAAATAAAATAATAAAATATATTAATAAAGATAAAATTAAGTAAAAATATATATACACCAGAAAATCATTATAAAGCATATAAAATGGCTGCAGAAACCAATATATTTATTAATAGGAATAATTAAATATCATGTCATCAATAATGATTATTTTCCCTTTTTATTTCATAAGTTATTTAGTCATATGTTTTTTATCTCATCCATCCCAAACTATATTGCTGGAGTTACAAGTTATGTATTTTACTTATTTTACAAGTTATTTATTTATATTTACTTTTCTACACCCATCCCAAATTTTAATTATGTAAAATAAACATATATTTTATTTCATACACATGCTGAAATACTAACAGATTCTATCATAAATTGCATTATTCAACTTATATAGTAAAATTCTCATCCACTTTCAATCTATTATTTTATTGGACATTTTTGTTAAAATCAGATCTGTCTAATACTCTTAGCCACAAAGGGATTTGTGTTGATTAATGAGTTTCTCACTTATTTAATGTGAATCTTGAAGGAGTCTTTAAGGTTTAAAACTCAATTAATCAATTTTACAGTTCTGAGTTAATGGACTGTTTAAATCAATCAAGAAAGATTATGAGAGACAAGAAAGAAGCAAGACACACAATTTATACTGGTTCGATTCAAAAAGAATCTACATCCAGTCTTCTCCTAAGTAACACACTTAGGAGGATTCCACTATACAGAAAGGTTCTAAGAATTACAAGCACACTTATGTAATTCTAACCCCCAAAACCCAAGAACTTGATTCAACAATCAAGAACTCCCCCTAGGAGCAATGCATCCACACAATTGCACCTAGGTCCACACTTCAAACACTGAAGCTACTGTAATCAAAAATACAGAAAACAAAACAAGAAACGAATACACCTAAGTTGTGCAGATTTGACTTGATGCTCCTTGAATCAAGCAAGATCCATCATGGTAGAATCAACCATCAATTCTTCTTGGATCTGTACTTGAGTTATCTTGCAGAATCTTCTGAAACTTTATGTCTCTCAGATGGGTCTATCTCAGATGAAAACTGCGTGATCTTTCTAATTTTCCCTGCCTAAAACAGATTCCAAAATAGCTTTTATACAAAGGTTTTTGCTGTCACTAATTCGATTAGCAATTTACCTAATCGATTATCGTGAGTATATTTTCACTTACTTTGTACAATACTCACAGCTAATCCATTAGTTAAAGAACTAATCATATGCAGAATTACATAGCAGGCCTGAAATACATTTGATAAAGAGAAGCTAATTCCCTAATGCATATCCTAACTGGACCAAGCTATGTTTTATCCTAGATCAGTAGACATCATCAAAATTGATCTTCATTTATGGATGAAAGGCTCCCCCTTTCAACAATTTTTATTGTAAATCTGGAATATATTTTAAAAACTTTTTTTACAAATTTTCAGCATAATATAATTTATATTTTTAAATATATTTATAATAAATTTTAATTACATAAAATAAATATTTATTTTACTTCTTACACATACTAAAATACTAACATATTATATCATAAATTGCATTACGCAACTTAAATAGTAAAGTTCTCATATATTTGAATCTCTTGATAAGATATTATTAGTATCTTTTTCTTTTAACTGTGCATTTTTGTTCAGATTCCTTAAATTAACTTCTTACTTCTTTACCAGATTTTGTTAACCATTTACCAATTTCAATCTATATTTATTTATCTCCTAATTAAATTTTAGTATTTGTATTAATTTAATTATAATTAGAAGTAATTAAAAAAATAAAATTGATAGATAAACAAAATAACAAAAACAGTTTTTAGTAATGTAACAAAGTTAAATCTTATAATAAAAACAATAACTGTTGTGATGCTTTCAAGATCGGATCCTAATGAAATTTCCTATTCCTGACAAGTAAATCTAGACAGATTCTGTTAATCTAAACTAATTATTTCTAATTATTTAAAAAATCTTATACTTCAGTTTTTTCAAGAAAAAGTGGTTACTTTCTATATGTTCCTCTATTTATCATGTTCAAAACAAAGTGACAAAGAAGTTAAATTTTAGTTATCTTCTCAAGAACCCCACACAAATGATGAGATTGAGATAGAAAAAAAATGAAGTTTGAAACAGAGCATATAACGAGAAAGAGAAAAACAGTTTCAGCATCCCCACCATGGAAAGCTACCAAAGAAAAGGAAAAGAGAAAGGAAAAATAATAGAAGAATTCCACCAACGTTTGAAGAAGTGGAACAAGAGTGGGAAGCCTATAAGGAATCCAAGCCAAAAGCATCACGCAGACATTCCCTTCATTCAAACCCAACCATTCCCAAGCCCCGCAAATATTCTCCTAGGAAACTCATGTTCAACCTTCGACAAGAGTCACCGTCACCTCTTGAGCCATCGAAGAACGTTACCAGAATCAAAGATGTGTCAGTCAGAGAGATCCTCCAAGAACGTAGAGAGGCTATCGAAAGAGGAAAGTTGAAGGGTCGACGACTTTTTCAGTCAACAACTTTCGAAGGTGAGAGTAGTCATCGGGAGGAGAGATCAATGTCTTTCTGTAACTCCGATGATGAATCTAATGAAAGTGAAGGGGTACATGGTTATTGTACCCATGATGAACTTTGTTCTTTGTCTTCCTCTTCGTCATCTTGTCTTGTCGGTGATGACGACAATGATAACAAAGACAATGATAACAAAGTCATGGATAAATTGATCCATTGTATGGCAACCGCAGAAGACAGTGCTAGTGCTACGTATCGCAATAGAAGAACGAGGTACGCTGTTTTACTAGGTGGGGTTACTGTTATCTTGATCATGATTGCCATGTTCATGTGTTTGGCGAAGAATTTGGGCGGAGATGATTGCGATATGATTTTGGTTCCAACATGAGATGATTGCCATGTGCATGTGTATGATTTATAGACTATTTTACGATTATGTTATAGTATTTTAGTGTGTAGACAGTCGAAATTATGCCTATCGCAAATTCTTGTTTGTAGAAGTTAATGGTTTTTCTAGATAGGTGCATTTTTTTTTATGATTATTTTTATTGAATCCATAACAGAACGTACTACATTGTACCATGTCTTAAGAAGACTTGCCATTAACTTGCAATAATAATTCCTTTATGTTCTATTCTATTGTGGGAGGTGCATTATTGAGTAGATTGTCTATGAGTAGGTTGCCCAAGATCTGGTCAAAGGTTTCCACGGACTTATCCACAGGGTGTGTATGTGTCCCTTCGTAGGTTGTGACCACGATCTGTTCATCGTCCGAATGCCGTTGGATTTGTTTCTTAACATTGCACTCTCGATGAGCACACCTGTAGTAACTTCTGAAAACGAACAATAAATATACTTAAGTATGCATAATTAAGACGAATTAGAAATGTAGAAATCAAAATGCTAACCTTAGTTTATTGTATGGTTAGAATGTTAGTATGTAGAATTAGAGATGTATAAATGGGTTTAACTCTTAATTAAATGTTACTTATTAAAGATTCAATTAAGGTTAGGTCGAACAAATGTTCAATTAATTGTGAACTAAATTGAATCTAATTCTCTTGTCCCACAAATTAAAAGGATTTGCAACTAATCGACTCCAGCTTATAATCTAATCATGTAAATAGAGCATAAATTCTTGAAAGGACTAAAATGTTTCATTAATCGACTACTACCTCCATTCTATTCGGAAGAGTCCAGTAATTCACGTAAGAAAAAGATTTTTCAATCATTACAAGATTTTGGGTTTGCAAGGAACTAAGGACTCTCACACTGCATTTGGGTGAGAAAGACAGAAAATCCCATTTAAAATATAAAGTAGCAGTGTGGCACTAACCTTGGAAAAGTATTGTTTTTGACTATCTTTTTCCCATATTTTCTCCACTGGTACCCATCATCCAGAACATCAACAGGGCTTCTGGTTTGAAATGCATATCGGTGGTGCTTAGCTTCCTTGTCACTTTGGTTCTGAGATGATAAAGCTGTTGATGATGTAGATGCTGTAGGGAGCATAACTTGCTGTTTCTCCATTCAAAAGTAGGCTAGTTAACACTACCAAGACAGCATGTACATATATATACACACTCAATCAACAAAACTTGATGGCGATGGCTGCATATTCAAAAGGAAAAAAAACATGAGGGCGGCATCCAAGTCAAGATTGAATTCCACTGCTTCAGAGATACTACTGTCTTTTCCTTGAGGTACATATACTATGAAATAATAAAATATATAATATGTGATCGGATATATAAATAAAATTAAATAAAATATGTGTATCATTACTTCTTGGTAAGTTCGCCTTTACAGAAAAGACCTTAGAAGGAATCTGATAAATTTATTGGCGTATTACGTGTCATAGGTTAATTATAGTTAAGAGGTTTTATATGTCAAAAAAAGTTGCCGTAAAAGGAAACTTCAAACCGTCCGTTTTATGGCAATTAAGATTTTCATTACTATCTTTCTAAATGGGTTATGAATCCTGGAGTCTGTTTAGGATTGTCTAGCGATTATGGAGGTTTTCTTCCATATGGTCTTGCGAGGTTTCTTGTGCTATATGGTGAGGGAGTATGTGGCCATATGTTGTGGAGAATAATTATTTCTTAAAATATATGCAATTGTTTTATAGTTAAACAATTATGAATATTTTTTTTAATTTATTTTCTAATATAATATTAAAATCTATTCTAATTATAAATTTATTGGATATCTTATATCAAACCATTATCAAATCCTTCGTAACTATTTAATCTAATGAACAATACTTATGAATAGAGAAGCTTGTTTCTAAGTGCATTGCTTAGTGTATGTTATGAATGGATGATAATTATTGTTTGAAATATTACTATGTACTTTGAAACTATTATGCTATAAATCATTATCTACTTAACTGAGTTATCATGTTTTGTAAAAATTCACCAAGACCAAGTATACTCAATAGTCACAGGCTTGTTAATAATATACTTTCTAACATATTCCTTAATTATTATTGTTTTTTTTTTCTTTTGGAAAATTACAGAGTCATGAGAGATGTTCATTGAATAAAAAGTGAGACCAATTTTTTATATTTATAATAAAAGGTCAATAGAGTGTACGGAAAAAAGGTATGCATGGTGGGCGAGAAGTTTATCTTTTTTTGTTTAGTTATTGAGTTTACGCTTTATTTATATAATCACATCCATAAGTATTTATAGAGAAAAAATAAATAAATTTTCATAGATTAAAATAAACTTATACATTTAATTTGGTTGTAATATTCTAAAAATTGAAGTTCATAAATTAATAAATTTAATTTAATTTCAAGAAGAAACTTAAATTATTTTCTTTTGCTTCAATTACTTGAATATTGATCTCTAATTTGGTGAGAAGCTAGCTTGAGTTTGAACCCCACAACAAAAAGACGTGACCAAGTTGGCATAGAAGAAGCTTTATTATATTATGACCAACATGGAATACACGACACGACAGTGAAACATTTCATGAATCATGAGTGCATGCATGTACACCAATTAGGTCATAGTAAGACTGATTACTGATGACTACACGCACACTAAATGTCTACTAGCAAGTTGCGAATAATATTTTTCATTTTTTGTGGATATAATTTATCTATGCACTTTGAGATCCTAAATGTAAACAATATACACCTTATTTGTAATATACTCTATTATACTTTACATATTTAAGTTTAAACTCAAAATTATTTAACAAGCTATTGATGCATAATGCACTTACTAAATCTTATGTTGACAGAGATATCATAGATATAATCTTCTATTCTTTTTTTTGTTTTTAATTTTGTTAATTTGTTACAACAGTTGTATTATGTAGTTTGTTACAATACGTCTTATATACCACTAGTGCAGATTTAAACTTTTATAGCACCATTTATGCCTCAATTAAAGAAGAACAAAAACTTATTCAGACGCGATGATATATTTACAATTTTAGCGAACTTTTATTTCTCGTTTGTCCAAATAATCAAGACATAAAGCGTTTTCTACCTCGAGTATAACATATAGAGGCCGAATGTCTCCCAAAATTTTCAAATTCATGCTTTTATAATTTGTTTTAGTTGAATTTAGAGGATTGGGCCTTGGTTCCCCCCTAATCGAAGCATAAAGGTTATTTTTCCTCGATTCCATGTTACCTGAGGCTTAAAAGTGACATTTTTAAAATATTTTATTCGAGATATATGGTCCAAAGTGGTCTTACAATCAAGGCAGAATGCTCAAAATTGGAATTTATGGCTCAATCTTCCTTATAACCGAGGTAGAATTGGCCTTTATGCATCAGTTTAAAATAACCGAGGCAGAAATCTAGGTTAAAAATCCCAATTTCAGAACGCATTACTCTTCATCTTGCAGTGGTGGCAACGTTGCCACCACCTGCAGAGCAATTCTGTCACGCTTGCACCACTAGCAAACCACCACTTTGCCATCGTTGTTGTCCACTATTAAACCTTGCGATTTTGGGGTATTATGGTGCTTGATTTAGACCCACATCACTTAGAATTTTGAGATGTAATTCTCTATTTTACTATATAAGAGACCCTATGTAAAGCTTTAAGATACACCAGTATAAAAATACTTCCTAGTGTAGTCGTGGACGTAGGCATACACATTGTACGCTGAACCACGTTAAATTCTATGTGTCTATTTTTCTCTCTTTATTCTTTCCTTTATTGCCTTGTTCCTAACAATTGGTATCAGAGCCCCAAAACCTTAAGGCAAAGCGATGCTATTTCATTGGTTATGGATCTGACATGTATGGCTACAGGTTTTGAGATGACCAAAACAAGAAAATTATCAGAAGTAGAAATTGTAAGACCCGAGAAATTTAAATAATTAAATAAATAATTATTTAGTAAATACGGGTAGTAGAACCCTTTATGGCATTTAATGTTAATTGTTGTTACGTGGAAAAGTACTAGCTCAAGTGGTTGAGAGTACTTAATTGTGTGAGAGGACTTGGGTTCGAGTCCTTTGTATGCTATTTGTGTGTGGTTTGAGTTATATTAATTTTAATATGCATGATTATGTTGGGTGATAACATAATTATAGAATTAGAGCAATTAACACAAACATGACTTGGTTGAATTGGTTGTGCCGTGACCTTGGAATTGTAGGGGGTGTGTTCAAATCCTGTTTAGAACGAAATTGATCGTTTTATTTTTCCTAATATCATTGTGGCTTGAATGTGAAAGGGCATAGAAAACCCTAGCAGAAGGGTAGCCAAGGTTGGAGGTTGAAAAGCCTTGGGGTGTGTTGAGAATGTAACCAAGGTCTAATTAAGATAATATGATTTGGTGTTTTATATTATTTCATTTATGTGATTGCTTATATTGTCGAGCTCACCCTTTTTGTTTGTGTTTGGCGATGATCGTGTATTTCTTTACACGGGAGCAGTTGATGATATAGGTGATGCCTTTTTGTTTGTGTTTGGCGATGATCGTGTATTTCTTTACACGGGAGCAGTTGATGATATAGGTGATGCTGCTAACACCTGAGACGGAGAGAGGGCTATACTGGGGATTTTGAGTTAGGGAATTCTTAGGATTTTCATTGTTTTGACAGATTTTGGAAATTGTAATAAAAGTACTATGTAGTTTTCTTTAAATTATGGCGTTATTATTACTATGTTAAAATTTTCCCGCGTTGTGGGAGTAATAAAGTGCGACGTTTGAACTTATTTATTCTTATTTATATATTGATTTATTTTAATCAAGTAATTTCCAGTAAGGATGTTACAGAAATGTTACTTTTAATGAAAACATGTTCTATAAAGACATGACTGCAAAATTTGCAAATGCAAATAAAAGGCCTGAGCATGTATCATTAGAAGAAATTTCAGAAAGTGATGTAGTCAATAGAAGGCAAAATACAAAAGTAGAGCCTTAGTTAGAGTCTGGGTCAGAACCTGAATAGATAGTAGAGTTAGTAACTCTAGAAATATCGACTAGAAGGTCTAGCAGAACAATTGTAGCACCACAAAGGTACTCCCCTTCATTGCATTACTTGTTGTTGATTGATGCTGGTGAGCCAGAGCATTTTGCCGAGGCTATGCAGGGAGATGAATCTATTAAGTGGGAGCTAGCAATGGAAGATGAGATAAAGTCTCTTCAGAAGAATAAGACATGGTCTTTAACCAAACTTCCAGAAGGAAAGAAGGTTTTGCAAAACAGGTGGAATTGACTTCATGGAAATTTTCTCCCCTATTGTCAAGATGACTACTATCAGAGTTATCTTGAGTATAGTAGCTGCAGAAAATCTTCATCTAGAGCAGTTAGATGTGAAAACTGCATTCCTACATGGAGATCTTGAGGAAGAAATCTTTATGGCACAACCAAAAGGTTTTGAAGTACAAGGCAAAGAGAATCTTGTATACAAGCTTCATAAAAGTTTGTATGGATTGAAACAAGCACCAAGACAATGGTACAAGAAGTTTAATGAGTTTATAAGAAACTCAGGATTTCATAGATGTGAAGAAGATCGTTGTTGTTACGTGAAGAAATATGTTAACAGCTATATCATTCTTGCCTTGTATGTTGACGACATGTTGATTGTTGGTGCTAATATGGCAGAAATTGACAGGTTGAAGAAACAGTTGTCAGAAAATTTTGAAATGAAGGATCTTGGTCCAACCAAGCTAATTCTTGGTATGAGAATCTCCAAGGATAGATTTGAAGGTATTCTGAACTTATCTCAAGAAAAATGTATAGAAAAATTGCTTAGCAAGTTTGATGTTGGAAATGCTAAAACCAGGAATACACCTTTGGGAACTCACTTAAAGTTCTCAAAAAGGCAATCTTCTTAGACAGAGGAAGAAGAAAGTCACATGTCTAAAGTTCCATATGCATCTACAGTAGGGAGCTTGACGTATGCTATGGTTTGTACCAGACCTGATATAGCACATGCAGTGGGAGTTGTGAGCAGATTTCTATCAAATCTCGAAAAAGAGCATTATGAAGGCGTGAAGTGGATATTGAGATATTTGAAGGGCACTTCAAAGATGCATTTGTCTTTTAGAAGAAGTAATCTCACTTTACAGGGGTTTTTCGATGCAGATTTAGGAGGTGATTTGGATAGTAGAAAGAGCACAACAGGTTACATTTTTACGTTGGGTGGTACAACTATCAGTTGGAAGTCCAAACTTCAAGGTAGATTCTCTCTTTCAACCACTGAAGATGAATATGTAGCTATCTCAAAAGTAGCAAAAGAGATGATATGGTTGAAGAATCTTCTAAAAGAATTAGGAAAAGGGCAAGATGAATCTCCATTGTTCAGTGACAGTCAAAATGCCACTTGTCTTGCTAAAAATCCAATTCTTCACTCCAGATGCAAGCACATTGAATTGAAGTATCATTTTATCAGAAACTTGATAAATGATGGAGACTTATTTTTGTTGAAGATTCCAGGTGCAGAGAATATAGCTGATATGTTGACCAAGACTGTCACAACAACTAAGTTGAGGCTTTGCATTGCCTCAACTGGCCTTCGACAAAATTGATGATGAAGGCACTACACTAGGTGGTAATGTAAATCAAACTCCAAGTCGGAGAATTTTTAGTATTATGGTGATTGATTTAGTCCCACATTGCTTAGAATTATGATATGTCATTCTCTATTTTACTATATAAGAGACCTTGTGTAAAGCTTTGAGATACACCAGAATAAAAATACTTCCTAATGTAGTCGTGGACGTAGGCATACACATCGTACGTCGAACCACGTTAAATTCTCTTTGTCTATTTTTCTCTCCTTTATTCTTTCCTTTATTACCCTGTTCCTAACAACTTGCACCACCAGCGGACCACCACTTCGCCATCGTTGTTCTCCACTGTTAAACCTTGAGATTTTGGGGTATTATGTTGCCTTTTTCTTTGTTTTTGCTTCATTATCAGTTCATGCTTATGATGTTCTGAGGGTTTCGCATTCAACCATAATTATTGCAGGTGCATTGTCGACATAATGGTTCGAACATATTTGGTGCCGCGAGGTGGAGATAGTGGTGGCGTATTGGCTGTGGGATTGCAGGTGGTGGAAGCTCTAGGGTTTCTGGTTTGAATTTTTTTAGTGACCATTATGCCTCGATTGCCTATAGAAATTAAGGCAGAAATGTCACCCTTTTTAACTTGACTAGATATGTCTCGGTTCTTAAATTGAAGTGAAATGGCCAAAATAACCGCGACCAAAACTCTTTCCTTCACTAGTGTATACACCATTTGGTTTATACTCTATAGACATTACCATTAGATTGAGATTGTTGTAACAAACGAAGAATTGTTTGGTATTTCTCTAGAGTGAAACTGCATTGAACTTTGAGTTTATCAACTTGTGTGGAAGAAGTATCCGTAGGAGCCACAGGAGAAGCAGTATCAGACACATGAATAGAGAAATTGGATTGAGCATAAATGGGTTTTGAGAAGGGTTTATATCCTTAAGGAATACCGAATTTGATCCAGCAATTATCACATAATTTAGTGCATCCTCATAATCGATTAGAGCGCTCCCTACCACGAGATCCAGAAAAACCATCACGATTGTTGGTAGGACTTTTAGGGTTTTCTTGAAAATTCAAATAGGCTAGGGATTCTTGAGTATTTTGAGAAGAAGAGCCATGGAATTCTCGCTCTTGCTAAAGAATTAACGAGAACGTTTTCGGAAAAGGAGGCATGGGCTCCATGAGCATAATCTGGGAGCAAACTTGGGAGAACTCATCATTCAAACCACGAAGAAATTTGATAACACAGTCGTTATTGCATTCTTGTTGAATCTTGGAAATTAACCCACAAGAACATGATGTAGCAAAAAAGTAAAAGAGAACAGTTCTATAGAGAGAAAGTTCTTTCCAAATGATCTAAAGACGAGTGTAATATTGCGAAATGGAGGAATCACCTTGTTTGCAAGCATGAAGAGCTTCAAGTAAATCAACGATTCAAAATTTATCACCATGACAGAATCGTTGTTGAAGATTGGTCCATATTTCAAAAGCAGAATCCACCGACATCACTGATTGCTTAATAGAGGACGTAATCAAACGCGTTAACCAGTTGATGACAATCTTGTTGCATCTTCTCCAGGCTTCTTGAAGAATGTCGTCAATGGATGGGCAAGGAAATGTACCAAGAACAAATTTATCTTTGTTCTTGGTTTTAAGAGCGACAAGCATATCGTGACATCATTGTTGATAATTATTTTCGGAAACAAAGGAGTGACGAGAATGGGAGCAGGATTCTCGCCAGGATGCGAAAACAAAAGGATGGGTCGGGTTGAGAAGATGATTAGAGGCTAATGGTGGGGCAGCCATGAGAGAAGAAATAAAAAACTTTAATCTGATACCATGATAGTGTTGGAAAAAATGCAGAAGAAAGAATTTTTCGTTATCGTTTAAAAGTCACTAATGGTATTGTCTATAAAGTATAAACCAAATGGTTTATATATAAGATTTAACATAATACAGTTATAACAAGATACACAAAACAACTGTTGTAACAAACTAACAGAATCAAAAATAGAAAAAAAGTAGAAGAATATATTTGTGATATCTCTATCATACGTTAAAGCTGAAAACTAGTGATTAAAAGATTAATTAGTCAAATTCTTTCAAAAAGGTTGGATCGTAGAAACACACATTAACATAAGTTGCAGTGTAGGCAAAAAAATTAAATATCAGGACTATTATAACCTCAAGATATCTTTGTATGATATAAAATTGATTTTTATTAATTTTTTACATAAATTGTTCGTCTGAATTAAATATCAGTTAAAATTGGTCCAACCATAGATATTGTAGCTACGAATTTTGTCAAATCTCTTGTGAAATAGATTTCTTTAGCATAAAACTTTCTCAAGGATGTATTTTATGTGCTTGCATGCGTTTTTTTATGCTTTCAGATATTTGTTCTTTTTTAAAATGGGATATTAAGTCTAGTTTTTTTTTAGATTTTCCTTTTTTTAAGTGGGATTTCTAAGTTATAATCCACTCACAATTTTCAAGTGACTTCTCTTAAAAATATTCTTTGTTGGATTTTTTACGATTTTGAGATTCTAAATCAAAAGAAAGTTAGTCATTTTTTCTTTGTTGTTATTGTGCCAAAGCATGAGGGGAAGTGAATACGATTTGCTTTTATTTTTCCCTAAAAAAGTATTTGTTTTATGAAAACTATATATCATACTTTGGTTGATAAAAAGAAAAAAGGTAGATGGTTGAATTTATGCTCCATGTGTCCTTTTTGGAAGGATAAAGAGGAGTTCATTTAGCATTTTTTATTTAACACTACTCTAAACAAAGTTTTTGATGATGGTTAAAAAGGATTGTTACCACGGCTCTGGACCTGTCGTTGTACAACACGTCATTAAGAATTTGGGAGAAAGCACGATGCGTACAAAAACCATCATCAATTTGCATTCAGAACCACGATGGCTTTTAAACATGTCGTTGTAACCTATCTGGAAATTATTAAAATTCTCAAAATCATGACGGTTAGTGTGATAATTGTCGTTATAACACATAAATATTTAAAAAACTAAAATTTTTTAAGTTAATATACCACGACGGCTATTGCCCTAACCTTCGTTATATTGTGCATTCTTTATAAATAAATTGTTTCACATTTCAAATTAATCCAAAACTTGTCATCCATTTTCACACAAAACATCCAAAGGTAGTTCAAAACCATCTAGAGACAGTTCAAAATATTAAATGATCCTAAATTTTTACAAATAACTAACATATATTAAAATTATTATAAACTCTAATTCTAACTAACATCTAGACAAAAAATATTTTGCCAATGTTTGTTGAATATAAGCTAATGCTTTTGAATCCATTGGACTTGGGTCATTAAAATTATGTAAAAGTTAGTTGAAGTTAATATTAGTATATATGAAAATTAGTTGAAGTTAAAATTAGTACATATGAAAGTTAGCATATTACCTCGTCACAATCACTTTAACAATCGACTTGCACAATTGTTGTCATCCTTTGCATGACGTAATAGCCATATGTATAGCCCCTAGTTTGTTTATTACACTACATAGTAAAACTATTTAGATAAATTAAATGATAATACTATAAGTAAATGAATGATAACATATAAATACCTAGAGGGAAATCTATGTGACCCTTTTAGTATCAGAAGTTGATCTAACACTCAGTATATTATGTCCACTAAAAGTGTAACATCCCTAAAGAATATTACTAATTTAAATAAATACATAAAGAAAAGAAAATAAACATCACGGTATTATTATTCCCAAAACACAGGAAAGTTAGATTATTTAAACATTGCGCCAAATTTATTAAAATTGTAGCATTTAAAACTTTACAATTTCCAAAACAAATCAAAACATAAGTGATAACATAAACAAAATCCTAGCTTAATCCCAGCTAGCCCTCACTCCGTCGCCTGAGCGTTCTCAGCATCACTTGTAACACCATCTGCTCCCGCGTAACGAATTACACGATCATCGCCATACACAAACAACAAGGGTGAGCTTATAAAAGATTAAATAACATATAATAAATCAGAAATGACAATAGCACACCCATTTATTTTATTCCATTTAGTTATTGGCCAAGTTCCTAATTTCTCAAGGTTTTACACCCTTCAATTCACTTAACATTGTTAACCTTGGACTCAGGGTTATGATGCTCACACGAACCTACCCGTTCGTGGTCCTGCTTCTACGAACCTCCCCGCTTGTAGTCCTACTCTACGGATCTGCCCGCCCGTAGTCCAACACACGTGATCCACCAGCTACGTACCTCCCCGCACGCAGCATCTCTCAAGTGTGAGCCAAACCATACGAACCTACCTCGCTCGTGTCCTCACATGAGAGTAACTGGATATGAACCTCCCCGCTCATATCATTACGTGTTACCTCTATCCATGAATCTACCTGCTCATGGCACAACATCCCCTGATCCAAGTTTCACCTCAATTGCATCCAAACAACACACACAAACCACAAATCTCACTTAGGCTAGAAGCTTTAGCTAAATCAATTAGGCCTGACTCGCTTAAGCTAGGCTCTCTCGCCTGGGCGAGCCTATGACTGTAACAAGATATGAGAACTCGCTTAGGCGAGACCTTACTCGCTCAGGCGAGAGCACCCTTCGCCAAAACCCCAAAATTCTCTCGCTTAGGCGGCGAGTCCTACAACCACAAGCAATCCATCATGCTTTCTCTCTTAGGCGAGTACCTCTCGCTTGAGCGGGGTGTTTTGTCGCCCAATTCATGGGCTACTCGCTTGAGCGAGCCCCTCGAGCACAACCTCCACACTTCACGATCTCTCGCCTAGGCGAGATACCCTCGCTTGAGCGAGATGCTCAACCAACACCAGAGTTTGAGTTTCTGCTACTTTCACCTGGGCGAGCCTGCTCGCTTGAGCAAAATTAACACACATTCCCCTCTGAACACGCACCCCGTTACCAATTCCAACCCAATTTCCTTCTCTCCACATTTACCAAGCAACCCAAAACACTTCGAGAGTTATATGGACATTATTTAGGCATAGTTTGACCCCAATTTTTGATATTGCACATAACACATCATACAACACAGCTAATACCTCCATCATATTCATAATAGGGTATAAGGCATGGTCCAACAACATCCAAATCACCAACATACCAATTCACAGCTCATAGGCACGAGAATTCAGAGCAAACCAACATACAATCATGGGCATATAACTCTTACTCATACACATAACCTAGAACACGAAAATAGCTCCCCTTACCTGGTTTCCTAGGCTTAAAACAAGAAAGGGTGATGGTTCTTCTTGCCCAAAATTAACTTCTCTTGGTGCCCTCCAATTCCAGCCCTCTTGATTCTCCTTTTTGCACTCTTCACTCCCAAACACGTGCTCCTTACTACCTTCTAGGTTTTAGACTCCAAAAACCCTCCTAATTGCTTGGTTTTGCCCTTTTATATGGTCATTTAATTATGGTAAATAGTGAAAACGAAATTCTGATTCTTTTAAGTGTCTCTAAATGCATTTTAAGGCCCATTATGGGTTGTTTTCCCAACTCCCTTGGGGGCCATTGCCTCTAGAGTTTTCCCACTCTTTCACATTCAGAGCACTATTTCATTAGCAAAAATAAATAGGGCAATTTCGTTATGAACGGGATTTGAACACACACCCTTGAATTTCCAAAGTTAAGACACAACCGATTCAACCAAGTCATGTTTGTGTTAAATCCACTAATTATATAATTATGTTAGTACCTAACATGAACACAAATATGGCATACATAAGACTCGAACCCAAGTCCTCTCACACATATAAAGTACTCTCAACCAATTGAGCTAGCACTTTTCCACATCACAACAATTAACATTAAATGCCATAAAGGCTTAAATTTTCCGGGTCTTACATTCCCCCCACCTTTAAAGATTTTTCGTCCTCGAAAATTGCACTTACCAGGAAACAAGTATGGGTTAGATTGCCTCATCTGATCCTCCATCTCCCAAGTCATCTCCTGAGTGATTTTATCCCAGATGACCTTCATTGTCTTTATTTCCTTTCCTCGCAGCTTTTTCACTTGCGAGTCAAGGATCCGCACCGGCCCGGTGTTTATGGTCAAGTCTTCCCTGATCTGGGTATCATCTGACTCCAGAACATGAGATGGATCAGCTATGTATTTTCTCAACTGAGAAACGTGAAATACATTATGCAGATTTGCCAAGTGCAGTGGCAGAGCAATCTCATAGGCTACAACACCAATCCTTCTCAAAATCTGATAGGGTCCCACAAACCTCGGAGTTAATTTCCTTGATTTGATAGCCCTTCCAATACCCACCGTCGGTGTTACTCTGAAAAACACATGATCACTTGCCTCAAACTCTAAAGGTCGTCTTCTCTTATCTGCATATGACTTTTGTCTGCTATGGGTAGCTCTCATTCGCTCTTGAATCGCCTTGACTTTATCAGAAGTCTACCGTAAAAACTCTGGACACAACACCAAGGACTCACCATCCTGATTCCAACACAGCGGTGTCCTGCATCGTCGTCCATATAAGGCCTCAAACGATGTCATACCAATACTGGAGTGATAGTTGTTGTTGTAAGTGAATTCCACCAATGGAAGCATCTCACTCCAACTCCCCATATGATCCAACACATAAGCCCTTAGAAGATCCTTCAATGATTGGATCGTCCTCTCCGACTGCCCATCAGTTTAGGGATGATATGCAGAGCTCATCCTCAACTGAGTTCCCAATGCTGCCTGTACAAACTGCCAAAAGCGAGATGTAAACCTCGGGTCTCTGTCTGATACTATACTAGCTGGCACACCATGCAATCTGACCACTTCACGGACATATAACTCGGTCAACTTATCCAATGACCACTTCTGGTTAATGGCAAGGAAGTGGGCACACTTTGTCAACCTGTCCACTATTACCCAGATTGAGTCACGCCCTTTAATAGACCTCGGTAAATGAGTCACGAAGTCCATGGCAATACTACCCATTTCCTGAGGGATGTCCAACGACTCTAGTGTACCCCCTGGTTGCTGATGTTCGATCTTGGCTTTGTGACAAACCAAGCACGATGCTACGAAGTCGGCAATATCAGTTTTCATCCCATTCCACCAGAAGGACTGTTTCAAATCTTGATACATCTTAGTCATACCTGGGTGTATGGTAAGACGACTTTTATGTTCTTCTTCCATGATGTGCTTTCTCAACCTCCAATTTTCAGGTACACAAACTCTATCTTTGAATCGTAATATACCATCTGACCCCATCCTGTAATACTTCCCTTTCTCAGTTCCTATCCAGCTCACAAACTGTTGCAGCTCGGCATCGTTCTTTTGCTGCTCACGGATGGTCTCTAATACATTACTGGTCAGTGTTAGAACACTACATCTGATGGAATCTTCACTCAACTATATACCCAAATCCATATCTCTAAGCTTCTCAATCAATTCTAGCTCATTCACCATCACGACCGATATATGCATCCTTTTCCGACTCAAGGCGTCCGCAACAACATGTGCTTTACCGGGGTGGTAAAGCAACTCAAAATCATAGTCCTTGAGGTACTCTATCCATCGTCGCTGTCTCATATTCAACTCATTCTGATCGAGCAGGTATTTCAGACTTTGATGGTCACTGAAAACCTGGAATTGGGAGCCATACAAGTAGTGTCTCCATGTCTTAAGAGCAAACATTACGGCGGCCAACTCTAAATCATGGGTAGGGTAGTTCTTCTTGTGCACCTTTAACTGCCTAGAAGCATAGGCTACTGGTCTTTTCTCCTACATCAGTACGCAACCCAAACCATGATAGGATGCATCACAAAACACCTCAAATTTCTTGCTTGTGTATGGTATAGCTAACACTGGAGCTGTCGTCAATCTCCTCTTCATCTCCTCAAATGATTCCTCACATTTCTTCGTCCAGGAGAATGGTTGGTCTTTCCTGGTAAGCTGGGTCAAATGACTCACCATTTTAGAAAATCCTTCCACAAACCTCCTGTAGTACCCAGCCAAACCCAAGAAGCTTCGTACCTCAGTCACAGTTTGTGGTCTTTCCCATTTCAACACCGTATCAATTTTGCTTGGATCTACTGCAATACCATGTGCTGAAATAACATGCCCCAAAAACTGTACCTCCTCTAACCAGAACTCACATTTAGATAGCTTACCATAGAGCTGATGTTCCCTGAGTACTGCCAATACCACTCTAAGATGATCTGCATGTTCCTCCTTTTTCTTGGAGTAGATGAGAATATCATCGATGAACACCACCACAAAGTTTTCCAAATAGGGCAGAAAAATCCGATTCATATAATCCATAAAGACTGCTGGAGCATTCGTCGCTCCAAATGGCATTACTACATACTCGTAATGTCCATACCTTGACCTGAGTACTGTCTTCTGGACGTCTTCCGGTTTGACCAAGATCTGATGGTATCCAGACCTCAAGTCAATTTTGGAGAACACACCTGCCCCTCTTAGTTGATCAAGTAAATCATCAATCCTTGGCAGTTGGTACTTGTTCTTTATCGCCAGTTTACTCAACTGCCGTTAGTCTACACATAATCGAGAACTCCCATCCTTCTTTTTCACTAATAACACCGGAGCTCCCCATGGTGACGCACTAGGTCTAATAAACTTCTTCTCTAGCAGATCCTCAATCTGCTTTTTCAGCTCTACCAACTCTGCTGGTGCAATTCTATAAGGGGCGGCCGACACTGGACCCGCTCCAGGGATTAGATCAATAGAGAAATCTATGTCCCTGCTTGATGGCAATTTAGGTATTTTGTCAGGAAATACGTCGGCATACTCATTCACCACTGGTATATTTTTGATCTTTTCCTCCATGCTCTTCTTTTCTCCTTGAGCCACTATCATGAAACAAGTAGCTCCATCTTCCATTTCCTTCAAGGCACTATGAGAGCAGATCAACTTAATTCCCTCTGACTCTGGGAACACCACCCTGCGTTGTCCACAATCAATGACTATGTGATTGCTTGACAACTAGTTCATTCCCAATATCACGTCCAAAGCCTCCAAAGGCAAGCATACGAGGTTCACCTTGAATCGCCTGCCCTCTACCTCCAATGAGCATCCAACACAGGCAGAATTAGTTGCAACCTGCCCAGATGCTGGTGTCGAGACGATTAATTCGCACCCCAGGTCGCGAGTCGACAATCCTAGTTTCTTCACGCAATCGTGGGATATGAAGGAGTGTGAAGCTCTTGAGTCAAACAGCACTAACACACTATCACCATACAAAAAAAATAATCGAGAATGAGATTACCTGACCGGGTGGCCTCAGTGCTGGTCATGGCGAAAACCTGGCCTGTTGCTCTCGGCCTATTAGAGGAAGGTGGCTGAGATCGTGATCCGGGGGTGGACTTCTTATTCAGACACTTGTTAGCAAAATTCCTCGGCTGATCACAAGCATAACACTTACGAGTGCTAATACTGTTGCCCCCACTGCTCGCTGGCTGTGTGCAATCTCTCCTCAGATATTCTCCTCTACAATTGTAGCATCTCAACTTCTACGAGGATGATGCAGGTCGATTGTAGGGCTTCTTCTGATGTCTGCCCTCTACACTACTCCTCTAAGGTCGACTAACCCGGTTGGGCCCCATCTCTAGTTGTTCCACGCTCTTGGCCTACTCGACCAAAACGGGAAACTCTCTGACTCTCAAAGGCACTATGAAGCGTCGTAGCTCATGTTTCAAGCCACCCTCAAACTTCCTGCAACGCCACTCCTCGGTGACGGTCTGTGAGTAGAACCTAGATAGGTATTCAAATCTCTCCACATATGCTTGCACCGACAAGCTTCTCTACTGTAGTGTGAGAAATTCTGCCTCGCGCTCATGTTTAGCGTTGTCAGGAAAGTACTTCTCCAGACACCTCCTCCTGAAGCTGGTCCATGACACCTCCTCCTCCCGAATCTTCATCTGCTGTTGCATCCCCATCCACCAATACTTTGCCTCGGTCACTAACAAAAAGGTGGCGAATGTGAGTTTTTGTGCCTCTGTACATTTTATCACCCTGAAGATCTTCTCGCACTCGCGTAACCACGCGTTTTCCTCATATGGGGTAGCCTTCCCAGTAAATTTTGCTGGCTTATGACGCATAAAATCCTCCATCATCACAGGTCTCACCGGAGGAATCATCGCTCTAGGTTGGGCTGCCACTGGTTGCATAGCGTCCACCATCCTATGGATCGCATTAGCAATCTCATCAGCACCTGCGGTATTCCTACGTCTCCGGTTTGCCATAGCCTGTGCACGCCACATTGTTCAGTTGTTAACATTAGATAGCTCAAATTAAAATAAGAACTTCTACTTACTAACAATCACTAAACACATAACACAGTTCATAGACAAAAAAATGAGCAACTCACTCCCCAAATTCCCCAAAAAAATCAAAACATTTGCTCTGATACCATATGTAAAATCCCTAAGGAATATAACTAATTTAAATAAATACATAAAGAAAAGAAAATAAACATCACGGTATTAATATTCCCAAAACACGGGAAAGTTAGATTGTTTAAACATCACGCCACATTTATTAAAATCGTAGCATTTAAAACTTTACAATTTCCAAAATAAATCAAAACATAAGTGATAACATAAACAAAATCATAGCCTAATCCCAGCTAGCCCTCACTCCGTCGCTTGAGCGTTCTCAGCATCACCTGTAACACCATCTGCTCCCGTGTAACGAATTACACGATCATCGCCATACACAAACAAAAAGGGTAAGCTTATAAAATATTAAATAACATATAATAAATCAGAAATAACAATAGCACACCCATTTATTCTATTCCATTTAGTTATTGGCGAAGTTCCTAATTTCTCAAGGTTTTACAACCTTCAATTTAGTTAACATTGTTAGCCTTGGACTCAGGCTTACGATGCTCGCACGAACCTACCCGTTTGTGGTCCTGCTTCTACGAACCTCCCCGCTCGTAGTCCTACTCTACGGATCTGCCCGCCCGTAGTTCAACACACGTGATCCATCAGCTACGTACCTCCCTGCACGCAGCATCTCTCACGTGTGAGCCGAACCATACTAACCTACCTCGCTCGTATCCTCACACGAGAGTAACTGGATATGAACCTCCCCGCTCATATCATTACATGTTACCTCTATCCATGAATCTACCCCCTCATGGCACAGCATCCCCATATCCAAGTTTCCCCTCAATTGCATCCAAACAACACACACAAACCACAAATCTCACTTAGGCTAGAAGCTTTAGCTAAATCAATCAGGCCTGACTCGCTTAAGCTAGGCTCTCTCATCTGGGCGAGCCTATGACAGTAACAAGATACGAGAACTCGCTTAGGCGAGACCTTACTCGCTCAGGCGAGAGCACCCTTCGCCAAAACCCCAAAATTCTCTCGCCTAGGCGGCGAGTCCTGCAACCACAAGCAATCCATCACGCTTTCTCGCTTGGGCGAGTACCTCTCGCCTTAGCGGGGTGTTTTGTCGCCCAATTCATGGGCTACTCGCCTGAGCGAGCCCCTCGAGCACAACCTCCACACTTCACGATCTCTCGCCTAGGCGAGATACCCTCGCCTGAGCAAGATGCTCAAGCAACACCAGAGTTTGAGTTTCTGCTATTTTCGCCTGGGCGAGCCTGCTTGCCTGAGCGAAATTAACAGACATTCCCCTCTGAACACGCACCCCGTTACCAATTCCAACCCAATTTCCTTCTCTCCACATTTACCAAGCAACCCAAAACACTTCGAGAGTTATATGGACATTATTTAGACATAGTTTGACCCCAATTTTTGATATTGCACATAACACATCATACAACACAGCTAATACCTCCATCATATTCATAATAAGGTATAAGGCATGGTCCAACAACATCCAAATCACCAACATACCAATTCACAACACATAGGCACGAGAATTCAGAGCAAACCAACATACAATCATGGGCATATAACTCCTACTCATACACATAACCTAGAACACGAAAATAACTCCCCTTATTTGGTTTCCTTGGCTTAAAACAAGAAAGGACGATGGTTCTTCTTACCCAAAATTAACTTCTCTTAGTGCCCTCTAATTCCAATTCTGATTCTTTTAAGTGTCTCTGAATGCAGCCCTATAGGGTTGTTTTCCCAATTCCCTTCGTTGTGCCCATTGCCTCTAGAGTTTTCCCACTCTTTCACATTCAGACCATTATTTCATTAGCAAAAATAAAGAGGGCAATTTCGTTATGAACAGGATTTGAACATACACCCTTGAATTTCCAAAGTTAAGACACAACCAATTCAACCAAGTCATGTTTATGTTAAATCCTCTAATTATATAATTATGTTAGTACCCAACATAACCATGCAATTTATTAAAATTAATAATCAATCAAATAACACTCATATGGCATACATAGGACTCGAACCCAAGTCCTCTCACACATATAAAGTACTCTCAACCAATTGAGCAAGCATTTTTCCACATCACAACAATTAACATTAAATGTCATAAAGGCTTCTACTATCCGCATTTATTAAATAATTATTAATTTAATTATTTAAATTTCTCGGGTCTTACAAGGTGTTTCTTAAAATAGACTTACATATCTACTATGCTTTTCAAATAAGAGGGGGGGGGTGGGAGGTTTATGACAAGAGCAAAACCATAAAGTAGTACGCTTTGGTACTAATAGAATTAGTAGTTGCTAATGACGACTGCATTAAAAATTAGTTGAAGTATAATTAAAATGGAAAAAAACTATACATTATAGAATGAAAAATAAAGATATAATTACTTATCTATATATGAAGCAAGGTAAACTTGTTTCTTTCATTAAATTATTGAATTAATGATGTACTTTTTTTGATTTTTAGTTCCTATTACCCGTTGAAGTCATGAAATAAGGGTCTATGAACCGATATGTGTAATCATTTCTTGCTTCCAAACACAAACAATAAGTACCTAATTTGATAATGAAAACACACATTTAATATCTACGAAGGTAATGAATATAAATGATTTAAAACTTTATCTTACATCATCCATAATTGCGAAACAAATATATTTAAATCCTCATTGCCTATTATGATCTCCATCAAATCATATTTATATATGAACAATGGAAGCTCACTAGCTTTGCCAAAAAAACAGTGGCATCTTGTAAGACCCAGGAAAAATAATTATTAATTCGAAGGTGGTTTGTGGGAGTGAGGTATTATTTAAATAAATAAATGATTTTATAGAAGTGAAGCATAACATAGTTGGTTAGAGTCTTGTCATGGGTTGGTGGTCAAGGGTTTGATTCTAAATGTGTGTTTTATAATTGTTTTAGATATTGTTTTATAATTGTTTATATTTAAATATTGTTTTATAATTGTTTTAGAAGTGTTTATGTGTTATATTTTATAAATTATTTATAACTTATTGGCATGTTTACAATTTATTTTCTTGAATGCATTAAAGGTTTGGATATCATTATAATGTTACTTGTGCGTGTGGTTGACAAGAAAAGGTGATAGTTAACATGGTTTGGAGTGTTGGTTTGGATCTTAGAGTTTTTAAGTTCAAACCTTGGCTAAAACAAAAAGGCATAAAAATATGTTTTCGTTTTGGTATTTTTTGTGGTCTTCTTAGGAAAGTTAGTTGGGTTAGGTATGGTTGGTATTTTTGTTGTCCTCTAAGGAAAGTTAGCTAGGGCATGTTCTCATTATTTTTTTGTTGTCATCTATTGAGTTTTGTGTGTTTTGCAACATGAAATTGTAAGGGAAACACAATTTTCATATTCTTCTCATGGATGAAAAATTTGTTATTTAATGGTGGGTTAAGTTGTTAAATTTAATATTTTCTTTTATGGATCAATCAATGGTGGAATTTATGATATCTAAACTCCGCCTTATTACCATGTGTTTGTGGTTAGAAGCAATGAGTGTAAATGGTATTTGTTCTTTTGGAATGATAATTATTGTCAAGGATGAGTATGGTTGATCAGATGTTGTGATGGATCAATGGTTTTTTTGGAAGTGCAGGGGTTGAGGTAAGTGGTTTGGAGTTAATTTATTTTTAGTGTTGATGATTGAATTTATCTCTTAGAAAAAAAATGTGAAAAGTTTATATGTGGTATATTCATTATTTATCCTTGGTGTTTGGAATTTTTATGCTATTGGTTCATTGGAATTTTTATGTTCATGATTAGGGATTAAGATCCAAGAGCACGGAAAACTGGGGTTTTTGGGTGGAAGAATGAGTTAGGTTTAAATGGTTCAATTAGGCAGCTGTTTTTTGTCTTTTTAGTGTTGAATTCATCTTTGTGTACAAGTGTGAGTGACTTTATGGTTATATTACAATGGTCAATGTGATATTTTATGGCATGAAAGTGTTATCAGGTTGGTAATCTCTTTGGAAAATTGATGATTTGTTGTTTTGGGCTCAAGAGTAAGTGCAAAGTTTTAATGTTACTTGTGGTTACATGTTTTGATCAATGTGTGAGTTTTAGAAGGTGGAAAATATTGAGTAGGTGCAGGCCTCATTGAAATCAAGTGCAGAAATTCCCTTACGTCCAAATTGGTCAGTTGAGTGAATCAATTATGTTGTGTTGATGTTTGTTGTACATGCCTTGGAAGGATGAAAGGTGAGAAAGAGAGTTATTGTGCATGAGGATTTCTCAGAAGTCTTTAAATGTGTGTATTTTGTTCCGAGAGAAAAGCATCTGGTAGTGGAAAGTTTAGAATGTTTTGTGCATGATTTTTGTTACTGGAATGTGTGAAACAAGTACCATGTGCATCAAATCATTATTTCTCATATTGTTGCAAAGCGTGGCGCACTAAGCGTTGACTTCCTAGCACTTAGTGTACTATTTTACAAGGCGTTGGGTGTTAAATGCTAGTTTTTGGTGCTGAGTGATGGGTTTACGAGGCGTTGGACGTTGAGCATTGGGTTTCTAGCATTGTGCAGTGGTTTTTATAAGGCAAATGGGGTTAAACAGTAGCATTGAGCATTGGGTTGTCTATTTTTACTGTTTTGCTTGGTTTGAATGATATTATAGGTGCTAAGGTAACGGTACATGCATATTATGGATGTCATGATATTATGATGTGATGATGATGTGTGGTTACCTATCTAAAGTTGTGATTACATGCATATTTGATATATTTGCATGATGAGTTGAGGTATGCTTGATCATGTGATGAGATGTTGTATATATGTGTATAAATATTTGATGGAACAATATGAATTCTCTAATAGTTGTAAAGCTAGAATGGTTATTTTACCTAGAGGGTTATGTCTAGTAAAGGTAAAAGGGTTTCTTTATGCCATAAGGCTTTCGCATGAGCTTAACAAGAGTGTTGTTACCCAAAACCTTTTTGAGTAGGTAGAGTTGTTGCTTGTAAGTCTATGGAAAGTAGGTGAAATGCCATTTCGAAGAGTCGTTGTTGCACAACAAAGGTAAAGTAGTGGGTTATGAGAGAATGTCATACCATTTGATATTACTTGGTGGTAATATGTTGATGATTTCATGTTGTGATTTGGGAACATGTGGTGTGTGTGTGTGTGTGTATATATATATATATATATTGTTATGTGATGTGTTACATGGTTAGCTCACCCTTGCATGTTTGTGGTTGTGATTTTCACTTGCTATCATCGTATAACTTATAATATACAAGAGTAGATGTCGATGCAAATGCATAGTTGTAAGGAGCTTATGGTTAAGACTTGGGAGTTTTATTTAAAAGCATTTGGAAACTATTTGTGGAATATGATGTAATAGTTGACTACTTTGAAAGTTCATTTTCTTTTAGAAGGTTTTGTAATAAGTTTATTTAATGACTTATGTTGGAATGGTTATGTGTGGACTTTAATGATACTTTATTTTGGAGAATAGGAATCGAAGTTGCCTTTGTACTCATGGTTGCAACAAAATCCACCAATGTCGTTACTGGATCCTTTAAATTTTTTTATACATGTAACTATGTTTCATGTTGGTACACACAAAAACAAACATGACATTAGTTAGGATAATATATATATATATATATATATATATATATATATATATATATATATTACATATGTAACAATATTAGTGGATATACAAGTGATTCAATGTGTGGTGTTATCCTCACAAAATATTTTGGCCAAGCGATGAAAGTTTTCAATGCTTGTGAAACAATACTAACCTCTGATGTCGGTATAGGAACTACAACATCACCACAACATACAGTCTCCACCATACCTTTTACCAAATGAGAGTGGAGACACTCACCATGTAACATGGTGGAACCTTCAAAGAACTTGTCGTGCACATCGCGTAGGATAAGCTGGGGAATGGGTGTTAGTTACTATATAATGGACTTTGAGTCCATGATGTTCTTTGCCCAAGCCAAAGACACTTTGAGCTACAGTTTGAATTTTCTTATACTCTTATAGTAGGGTGTTGTGTGGTGTAGTTAAATTCTTGCTCATTAAAGTGTTTAAGGTGTAGAAATAAATATTAAGAATTTAATATTTAATTATTTTATGAGTAGAAAATTGAAAGGGTATTCAAAATTATGTATATTTTGTTACAACTATTATTTGAAATATTTTATTATTTTAAAATGGATTATTAGAAGGGGAAATTAAATCAGAAAATTATTTTTTAGAGGAGGTATCAACGTTAAATTTTAAGGGAAAAAGGAAGGATTTTTTGCTAAGTTAAATTTTTGGATTGTGAGGAATGGTGAGGCAACATAACTTTGAGAAAGAGAAATTAGAATTTTTATTAAGTTTTGGAGGCAAATGAGAAAAGAAGGAGAGGATTTATGGAGTAGTGGAATTTCCAGTTGAGAAGAGGAGAACTCTTGTTTTAGGAATTTCAGGTAAGGGAAGTTAAACCTGGTTAATCTGGACTGTGTTGCAAATCTCGAAGATTATGGCCAAGTGAGTGTATGGGTTCTCATGAGATAACCCATTAAATTGATTACTTTGCACCAAATGAATAAGATCAGGCTTGATCTCCATGTTGGTTGCATTGACTATAACATCCCGACTGAATATTACGAATTTAAAATAATAAAATACAAAATAATAGATAAATCGCATTTAATGAAATACCATTTCCCAAAAATGCGAGAAATTTAAAATTTTATTACGTATTTATGAAATACCTCAACTCATAATTATAAATATAAACTCAAATACATAACCAAAGTCTGATAAGGTGAAAGTTAACAAATCACTTAAAACCAAAAGCGTAAAAACAACGGATAAATCTTTTCATCCTAGACTAGCCCCGCTCCAGCTCTATGCCTCACCAGATCCACCTGCAACATCAACTGCTCACGTGTACCGTGTACACGATCGTCGCCAAACACAAGCAGATAAGGTGAGCTAACATTAAAATACATATATCACAACCACACCAAAGGAGAACCATCATTTGATTCCATCACACATGGCTACTACCATGCCAACTGTGTTCTATGTCTTCTGATGAATATCTCAATATGTCTTGCTACCACACCTATCAACCACAACTGATAGAGCACGTGCGGGAAACCATGCTACGGATTACACACCGTAACGCCAGGTGGATTTCCCAATACGAACATAGTTCGTAATGTCCCAAGACTACCAAACTTGACAGCTAATTACTGAGGAGGGCAATCTATCTGGACCCATCCATACGAGCCACAACCCGCACACTCACACCGGCAACACTCGCAAACCCGAGCCACAACTCAAGAGTTCCTCGTGTTCATCCGCCATCCCGAGCCATAACTCGATGCTATTCTGAGCCCCAACTTAAAGAAATACCACGTGCTTAACCGCTATCCCGAGCCACAACTCAAGGGATACATTCTGAACCACAACTTAAGGAACACTAGCAAGTCGACCTTTGAAGATACCACCAAAGCCTTGTAGATCACGCACATCCAAAGCAAGCCAAACATCTTTGCCTCAGCCAAACCGCCTAGCGGGGGACACGTGTCGCCAGGCGCCAAGCACCTCTAATGCTACTATTTAAGCAAGTATCACCTAGCATGACAACCCTTACCGCCAAGTGCCACACGCTTCAATACTCTACTGGTTTTGTAACTATCGCTTGGCGATCAAACACCACTGCCAGGCGCTACACTAGTACTTGCACAGTACTGGTTATTAAGTACTCAGAACAAAGTAAAATCAATCCTACTCTTATAATTATGCATATCCACAATCAAGAATATAGGCTTCCAAAAATCAACATGACTCACATGCATAATCTCAACTTAGATGGCTTCATCATATGCGTACACAACTATCACCATATATCATATGCATCAATCCCCATATATATATATATATATATATATATATATATATATATATATATATATATATATATATATATATATATATATATTCCACCCTTTAAATCCATGTTAGCATTCAATTCTAACCTATGAATAATGCATCCTCAAACAAATATAAAGCAGTAGTACTTTAACAACTTAAGCACATGATCCTATGCACCAATTCAAATTTATATTGACACACATGCATTCACCAATAAACCAATTCTCAACATGTGACTAACCCAAAGGAACATTCAAATTCATAGAGACTTACAACATAACCCAATCATGTTTCATTAGAAGTTACTTGAAATTATCAAGAGCTTATTCATGCATTTTAAAGACTTGAAAACCAACAATAATGAGTAACATATATCACTAGCTACTGATTCAAATCAAATCTCCACCGTTCAAAGTAAAGAACTACATGTTATTGACCACCTGTGAAAATTTCACCTGAATCGGACGGTTAACAAACCAGGAAATGCAGTTTTACGAAAACTGCATAAACCAGAAAAAATGATGGCGCCCCATCGTCCAGAAATCAGGAACCTAGCGCCTAGCAGTACAAAACCAGCGTCGGGTGGTTTCTATTCCGCGAAAATACAAAAAATAGTGTTTTTCGTGAATCATAACACCACCTATCTCTGGTGTGGCGCTTGGCGGCCAATTGGGTGCTGCCAAGCGGTTCTTGTTGTTCTAGAAACCCAGAAATCGCCCTCGCACCTACGAACCTCAACCACTCTCCACTACCCTGGTTTCATTCAATTTACGACTCAAAAAGGTTGTACTCACATGTTTAGGTTCACGATCCATTCCTAAAACTTCCAATAAGTGAAATTCCATTAACATTTTCCCCTTAATTTTGTGCCACTATAAAAATCCCCAATTCATCAATCCTAAGATGACCTTCATGCGATTTTCATCTCAATTTAACCCCCAATTCCACGAATTTCCAAGGAAATACGATGTCTAATCATTCATAAATATCAGAATCCTCCTAGAACCCCATAACATCAAGAATCGAGTCAAGTTGACTCGCGTCGCCTGGTGGGTGTTCATCACCGCCAGGCAGTTCAACCAAAAACCCAGAATCTGGGTTGCAGCCATGTGTTGCCTGGCAGCCAGGGATGTGTCGCAAGGCGGTTCCTTTTCAGGAACCTAAAAACAAGCAATACAGGGATGAGTCGCTTGGTAGCAGTTCATCGTCCGCTAAGGGATTTTTAGAAATTTCCAGAAACACGATTTTCGAGCAATGTAGAGGAACAATCATACATATACATGTTATAATTCATACAATTATGTAGAAAATAAAAGAAACGTAGTCCAGCTCCCCTAACCTAGATTCCACGCTTTAAAATATATAATTCTAGAGTTCTTCCTTGATCACCAACTTCCTCCCTTGACACTCTCCCAATTCAACTCCTTTGCTTACTCTCTTATCACTGTGTTTCCTTTGAATTCGTGCTCCTTAGAACACTCTAATTTTTCAGTCTCAAAAACTCTTCTATTTGCCTTAGTTTACCTTTTTAATATGGTTCTTAATTGTGGTTAATGGCAAAAAACGAAAATTGACATTTAATCTTAGCTTAATGGTCATTCAATGGTTGTTTCATGACCATTCATGCAATCCTTCCAACTGCCCTCTAATGGCTAGGTTTTCTATGACCTTTCCCATCCAAGCCAAAAGAAAATTGGCGAAAAGAGAGTTAAATTTGGGTCTACAAAGATTCCAACCCATAATCATGCCCATGTTAACTCAATACACAACCATTCAACTAATTCATGTTTCGTGATAATTCATATAATTCTATGATTATATAATCACTCAACATGATCAAGCATATTGTTAAAAATAATAATAATAAATTAAATAATACATACTTAGCATACTTCAGACTCAAACTCAAGTCCTTTCACACCATTAAGTACTCTCAACCATTTGAGCTAGTACTTTTCCACGTCATACAAGTCAGAATTAAATGCCATAAAGGCTTCCACTACCCGCATTTATTAATTAATTAATTTTCACGGGTCTTACATTGACCACCGACTTGGAAATATGGTTGAAATTCAATGGTCTTACGAATGTTGAATACTCTCCCAAAGTATGTTGTCTTCGACGTTTTCCAATCATATTGACTTCTTCTTCTTGATTTGGCTATTGAAAATGAGAGAAATTTGAGAAATCTGATGCACTTTCTGCTTCTCTTGATAAGGCTTCACGTGCTTCCTTGAAAAGTCTTTGATGTATACTCTTACTCCTTTGAGATGTTCTTTCAATTTCTAGATCATAAAGTAATTGATTTGCCAGTATCCTGCTTTTCAAACAAAGCAAGGAAACACTAGAAGGAATGAGTTAGTAGAAACTGTTTATTTATATATATATATATATATATATATATATATATATATATATATATATATATATATATATATATATATAATTAACTATACAAAAAAAATACAAAGAGAAATATATAAACAAATTACAAACGATTTAAACCAAAATTGACAAATAAAACACAATTGACTAAACAAAATGCAAATCCCAAACAACAACACTAAAAACTTGTTACGAAATTGGCAAATGCACCAAATCGTACAAGTAATAAAATAGAAAAGTCCTGATATCATTTTCCCAAGAGATTAGTGTTGTTTAGAATAAGTATGCTTATTTACTAATTAAGGTAGAGAACTTTTAGGATAATGAAAAGTAATGATTGTTTTGATAAAATTCTAAATTCTACAAAACAAGTAATTTTTCGAAAATAACTATATGGTAGAAACTTCACCAGGAGTTAGATTTCATGCACCAAATCAATATGAAAACACTAAACAATATATTGATTAAGAGACTCGTGTTGTTCATAAAAAGTATGCCTATTTACTCATTAAGGTAAAGAACTTTTAAGATAAAGAAAAGAAATGATTGTTTTGATAAAATTCTAAATTCTATAAAATAGTAAATTTTCGAAAATACTATATGGTAGAAACTTCACTGAGGCTAGATTTCATGCATCAAATCAATATGAAAGCACTAAACAATATATCTCTAATTTTTACTTTAGCATTTACACCACAAGTTAATCAGCCTTAATTCCTTAGAGGTAAGTCTAAACCTTAATATATAGTAAAATAAAACTAATGTCTTAGATGTTTTACCAAAATTTTGCATTAACATCAGATATTAATATGTTTAAAATGACTAATTGATTGCACTATATGTTTATAGGTGAACTATTAGTTGTTTTATCCCACTGAAGGTTCTAACTTATTTTCCAACAATAAGATACCAAAAATATGCAATTAATAATCATGCAATTAAGAAAAAAAATATAACACAAGAGTAATGGAAACGAAGTATATTTAATGGTTGAAATCACAAAGAGTGAAGATACATTACGTCCAACCCTAATGAAAACTATAGTTAGTTACTCCTATATATTCTTAGCACTTGAAATAGGAAGAATAATGGTGATGATTGATGACTCCATCATCCAGAATACGTCTATGTCGTCTATCTCTTAGCGTTAGTTTGTTATTTCCCAAAAGAATGATTTAAAATTCTATAAAGACTTCTATTCAAAGATTTTCAGAATGCACAATTTATTGGGCGAACTGCACTTCGTGAGCTACCAAATCTCTTCTTGCTGGGAGAATTGGCTCGTTTAATGAATGGGTCGAACTGGATAGAGTCTGAAATTTGTATTTGAATTTGTAATTGGAATAACCAACTCTGGGTTATTAGAAGAAGATGGAACAAGTGTTTGTCTTTCATTTGAAATATATGTTCAAATTTCTCATGTTTTTTTGTGACAGTAATTATTGTGGTGATACGTTAGGTTTTTTGACTTTTACACTTAAGGAGGAATATAAGTGCTTTGATATCTTATCACCGTTTATTTCATTACATTTATTTCTTTATAACTTCCCTATGTTGTCTGTAATGTAATTTCTTATTATGGATTTGGTGTAATCCCATGTTTTTTGTATTTTTTGTTGTCTTTATTTTAGTTTAATAATATTTTATGTGATAACAAAGGATAGATGAGATTTGCGGTGCTAGCATAACTTTTAAATACCACAACAAAATATTATATCATAATCATATTTAATTATTTTTTTATTATCTTTTGTGTTATTATTAAATAATAATTTGATAGCAAAATATTATATTACAACCAAACTTTGGTTTTTTTTTATTACAATATATATATATATATATATATATATATATATATATATATATATTAAATCGTATACAAACATTATATTATAGTCACCTCATTTTTTTTATTATAATATAGGAAAATATAAAATATTAGTTTAATTTATTTAAATTATATTGATTTAAATTTAAATTGAGTTATCAAAATTATTAAATTGAACATAAATATGAAACGCTATAAACTACGTGGACTATGAAAGCATTTATTAGATTTTAATTTCAAGCACAATAGTAAAGTCTGAATTGATGTATTGAAAACTTAAAAGAAAACTTTTAAAATAGATATATTGAAATCTACTTAAAACAAAATAGATTATTATATATATATATATATATATATATATATATATATATATATATATATGTGTGTGTGTGTATGTATAGTAGTTATCCACTTATCTTTTAATGTGAACTTATTTTCAATTTATATATAAAGTGAATTTACTTTTATTAGCACATTTTATGAAGTGTTAATTTAATTCATATTTTACTCTTACTCTTAAATAAAGATTATGAAATAAATTGTATGAATCAGAAGTTAGAATGAATATTTATAAAGTTAAAAATGGAATCCACTAAGATTGGTATAGAGGGAGAGATTTGGTATGTATAATATCTTATCTTAGGGTTTAACTTCGGTATAATCACTCTGCACCATTTTAAAGCAACCTATGTATAAAATGAAAATTGAAAAATGGTAAAAAGTAGTTACACTCTTATGTTTAAAAGAATAGAGATCTTTGCATCACATGTCCATTGTACCAATTGTTGAGACTAATGAAACTATTTTTCAGAAATAGCCTTTTACTTTTTGAGCGGTGTAAAAACCTATTTTACTCTCTGCTTAGATGCTACACTCACACTTTCACAGCCTCACACACCCTGCAAGAGACATTTCGCTTATTCCACAGCACGACGCACCTCCATTCCCTCCATTCCTCTGCCCAATTTTTGGTCCATTTCCTCTCTCGAGGAAAGTTCAATTCTTTTTGGCATGATGATATTTTTGCTTCTAAGAATGGTGATTTGGGGTGGGTAATCATAGTTTCGGGGAAGTCAACACCTAGGTAGGTGAAACGGATTTTGAAATCCGGGATTATAGTTGCTGAACCGGATTATGAAATCTGGTTAGGGTGGTTTCGTAGATGAATTGGATTCTGGTATATGGTGAAGTGTGATGATGTAGGAATGGAGTTTGAAATATGGTAGGTATGAACTGGATTTTGAAATTTAGTGTAATGTGTGAGATCGGGTGAGGTGAGAATCAGATTATGAGATTTAGTTAAGAGGATCTACCAGATTTTGAAATCTGATTCTGTATATATCGGATTTTGAAATCTAATTTTATTTGAATTGGTATGATGGGTTACTAGATGGCCAAATTCGGTTAAGGATGAAATTCTATGAAGTGGGTATAAGATTATGAAATTCGTAAAATGCATCAGATTTTGAAATTCGGTCTTATGTAACCGTAAATCAGATATCAAAATCCAGTTTTGTTTGATCTATTTTGGATGGTCACCGGATTCTAAAATTCGGTTAACATTTCTAGATTCGGGAAGCAGAATCAATTTTGAAATCCGAAGAGAAAAAATAAATTATGAAATTCGGTGCCTATGACCCAAAACCTCCTAGCCAGAAAACGCCATTCTCAAATGCACTTTAAACTTCTTAAGATGAAAAAACATACTTGTATTTGAAACAATAACTTTGTAAATCCAACCATCTTCTAGTACCCACGAGTACAGATCAATTCAAACAAGCTTCAATGACAAACAGAAATGACCAAAAACTGAGTTGTAGGCAACTACGAAGTCTGTTTGGGTGAAGAGGGAGAAGAAGTTACTAGGGGTGGACGGTAAAATATAGGGTTAAGTTTTTTAGTCCCTAAAATTTGACTTAAAATTAGAATTTGTCCCTGTTTGAAACTTCAATATATTTTGGTCTTTAAACTCTAAAAATGAATGAATATAGTTCTTTTAATTCAATTAAGTTGACGTTTTTTGAAGTGTTGAACATATTTCTCAGAAACTCCAATACTAATATGAAAAACTTTCAATACGTAAAAAAAAATTAATATAATTGGGTTAAAAAGATTATATTCATTCATTTTTAAAGTTTAGAAACCAAAATATATCGAAATTTTATATAGGAAGAAATTCTAATTTTGAGTCAAAGTTCAAAGATTAAAAACATACTTAACCCATAAAAAATAAATAATGTCTACTTAATTATTTAATATATAATATATAATCTATTGGATTAAAATGGGATGGTAGTAAAATTTGGGAGTGCAAGAAGAGAACTGTGGGGTGCAGGAAGAAGCCCCAAATTATTTTGGATTGGACATGGAAATGCACGCTGAGTACCCAATGGAAGCTAAGTGTGACCTCAAAGGCCCATGTATATTTAAAATACAAAACCGTTTATTTTAACTCTACCTAATTTAAAACAACTTATTTTATTGTGTCGTAGTGCAAAAACATGTATTAATTAAACTTTATTCGTATTGTAAATGGAAAATCCAATCGGTTTGACCTAATCTCATTAGTATTATGTCAAAAGATCATTTTAATATATGTAACAATATTAGTAATTTGATGTATAAATTCAAAAGAGTTATTTTAACACGTATATGTAAGTTATAAGTAAATTTATTTACTAATTTGGTATTAAATTAAAAATAACAAAATTAGATCGTTTTAAAGAATAAATATTAAATTAAACCAACTAATAATAAAGAGATCAAATTGAACCAATCCAACAAATTAAGAGATTAAACAATAATTATACAATATATATATATATATATATATAAACAGTCGGTAATACTTCATTTTGAAAATAAGGAAAATAATCTTAAAGGGAAAAATACTTTTTATCACTTAATTTTGATGTGAACACTGAACAATAGAAAATAGAAGGAAGTAATTTGGTGAGATTCGTTGTGATTTTTTTTTTTTAACAAGAAAATAATGTATTTTAATCCATTTCTTTATAAAATCAAAACTAATTAAGTATAAATATTTTTACAAAATTAAGTATTGATATTTATATTAAAATTTAGTGATAAAAGTCATTTTATTAACTCATTTTTAATATAAAAATATTAGTATAACATTCATACAAATAATAAATTTGGTTTCAAATTGGAGAGAGACAATATTGTTTTATTTCAAAAAATAATAATAATTAACAAAAAATGAGTTAATAATATACAATGTAATATGTTAAAAATTCATTTTTAATAAAAAAATAGTATAAAATTTATACAAATAACAAATTTGGTTTGAAATTTGAGAGATAATATTGATCTATTTTGAAAAGAAAATGGTGACTATATTGCTCTATTAGTAGAACATTTTTTACTACTAAATATTAATATAAACCTAAGTACTTAATTTTGTAAAAATATTTATACTTAATTAGTTTTAATCTTAATTATAAAAAATGGATTAAAAAATAATTTTTTAACTACTAAAAAAAGTTTGGACAAAATTCAATCAAAGACACACAAGTAGGGACTAAATTGAAATCAAGACAATGACATTTGATAGTGACATTAACACATGACATTGTCCTGCCATGTGGCACACCACAGACCTAACACGTGGCAACAAACTTCTTTTAAAAAAAATTATAAATTAAAATGTAAAATTTTTAAATTTTTAAAAAATTAAACAAAAATTGAAAAAAAAACACATATTGACATGTGCCACGCCGTTAAAAAATCCACAAAAATTTTTGTTTGAAAGGGACCTAATTGAGGCACTTTTTCAAAAGTTGGGATGCAATTGACACTTTTTTAAAAGCGGGGAACAAATTGACACACCCACTACCAAAGTGGGGATCATCTGAGTAATTAAACCTAAAATATAATATAATTCTAACCTCATAAAATCGATGTACATCTACTAATCTAATAATGACTATACATCCTAACCTTATCAAATAATGACTATACACCTAACATCATCTTCTATAAACACTCAAAAGGAGCGAAGCCCACTGCTCACGAACTTCCTTTAAGACCTCTTGCTCCATTTGAGATGCATCACTGAAAATCTACACAATTAAAAGTTAGTTTATCTGGTAAAATTATTTTGTTAATGAGAAGCATGAAAATTTTGGGCAAGTAAAGGGGGAACATGTTTGTGAATGATTCCAAAGAAAAAAAATATAACTATAATAAAAGATGATGAAAAACTTACATGTCAAAGAAAATTTAGTCTGAAATTTGCAACCAGAACTCATGTAACTATTCTCTGTTTAAGCTACTAACTCTCCTTTCCTTCATTTCAATCAATGCATTGAATATATACACGGAAAATTCCTTCAAATCTTCTATCCCTTTCATCATTTAATTTACCACAAGTTTATAATATTATACTAAAATTACATCTCTTAATGATGTAGGATTATCTTGTTCCTTTTAGAAGATTAATGAATATGGTGATGATTGATTAAGAAAACCAAGGAAATCCCCACTGGACATTAAGATAACAAGCTATCTAGATGTGAAGGTTCCTTTCCAAGGTTCTACAGAGGAGGAGGATGGATTGATAGAGAGTAAGAAACCAAAAGGAAAAACATATAATAGAAACAATATAAACCAAGAAGAGTAAAGAAACATAAAATGAAAAGCAAGGGAAAGGGGAGGAATGAAGGATTCATGCCACTATAAGGCTAGGCTAGAAAAAGCCATGGCAACCTTGAAGATGAGTGGTGTATGCCGCCACTTGCCAAGTATGGTCTAAGCACATGATGCATGAGCCTCATGAAAGTGCTTGGTGCATTAGTCAACCCAAAGGGCATGACTAGCTATTCATACAATCTAAACTTGGTTTTGAAGGAGGTTTTCCACTCATCTCCTTCCTTGATTCTTATTTGGTTGTAACCACTCTTCAAATCTATCTTTGAAAAGATGGTTGCACCATGAAGCTCATCAAGCAAGTCATCTAACCTAGGGATGGGATGCCTATATTTGATGGTGATATTATTGATGGCCCTACAATCTATACACATTCTCCATGTTCCATCCTTCTTTGGAACTAGGATCACGGGCATAGCACAAGGACTCATACTATGTTGCACCCATCCCTTTTCTAACAAATCATTGACTTGTTTTTGAATTTCTTTGGCCTCCTCAGGATTGGTCCTATAGGCTGGCCTATTGGGCAAAGATGATCCTTGGATGAAGTCAATTTGATGTTCTATACCTCTTAGAGGTGGAAGTCCCTTTGTGGGATCTTGGAACACATCCTTGAATTCATCTAAGACTATAGAAAAGTCTTGAGGACACTTAGGAGGAGGGTTTTGAAAGGAAGGAGAAGACTCACTTGGATAAGCAAGAAAAACTTGTTTTTGAGAAAGCATTACCTTTTTAGCTCCTTTGAAGGAGATCAAGCTCTTCCTTGCTTCCTTGGTGTGCACCATTAGTTGTGCCTTCTCTTCCTTTCTTTTCTCAAACATTTGTTTTTGGTCATCACTTACTTCTTTGGGGGATAAAGGTAGTAATGTGATCCTTTTGCCTTGGAAGTTAAAAGAAAATTTATTGGAATGGCCATCATGGAAAGCTTTTTTGTCAAATTGCCATGGCCTTCCAAGAAGTATGTGAGTTGCTTCCATGGGTACTAAGTCACACAAAACATTATCCTTGTAATTCCCAATGGAGAAAGTGATGAGAACTTGTTTATCCACATTTATTTCACCATTTTCACTTAACCAAGATAGTTTATAGGGCTTGGCATGAGGGATGGTGTCTAAGCCAAGCTTGTCCACTACCCTTGTGCTAGCCACATTGACACAACTTCCACCATCAATAATGAGGGAACAAGTCTTTTTGTTGATGAGGCATCTTATATGAAAAATATTTTCCCTTTGAGATTCAAATTCCTTTGGGACTTGGCCCAACATGCGCCTCACAACTAAAAGACCTCCTTCACGAGGTTTGATCTCATCTTCACTTGAAGGGGAAGAAGTGTGTGATGAACTACTCTTGGGGGAAGGGAGGGGAATTTTCACTTTCAACTTCTCCTTTGGAGGTCAAGAACATGTTCCTCTTTGAAGGACAATTGGAGGCTATGTGTCCAAAGCCTAAGCATTTAAAACATTTGATAGAACTAGTTCTTGGCTTTTGAGAAGAAGTTGGTTTATCATGCATAGTCCTAGTCGAATTGGGTTTAGGTGTGGGGTCTTGGGAGGATTTGGAAGGTGTTTTAAAATCCTTTTTCTCCTTACCTTTCCAAGGTTTAAAGTAGTAGTCATTGTATGAAGTACTCTTCTTGGCCTCTTGTTTCCTTTTCAATTGGTTTTCAACTTTCAAGGCCAAGTGCAAAACTTTGCTAAGAGTGGAGTACTCATACAAGTCAACTACATCTTGAATTTCCCTCCTTAGACCACTCACAAACCTAGTGACTTTCTCTTCTTCATGCTCATCATGGAGTCCTACCTTTAAGAGCATGGACTCCATCAATTTGAAATATTCTTCAACACACATAGACCCTTGTTGAAGCCTTTGGAGCTTCAAAAGAGTCTCCCTCCTATGATATGAAGGTATAAAACGTTCACGCATTTTAACTTTAATGTCCATCCAAGAAGCCGCGGGTGGCTCTTGGTTATAATTGTCTATACAAATTTGATGCCACCAAGTCATGGCATACTCTTCAAACTCTAAAACTCCCAAGTCTGCTTGCTCTTGATCACTAACTCTATGAATGCTAAAAATTTGATCCACTTTTTGTTCCCACTCCATGTAAGCATTGGGGTCATGTTCTCCTTTGAACTTTGGGATTTTGATGGGAGGAGGTTGCCTTTGATGTTGCACTTGGTGCCTTCTTTCTCCACCCCATCCGGGCCTTCTTCTTCTTTCTTCACTTCCATAGGAGTCCACGGAAGGAGATCGCCTCCTTGCCCTTCTTTCCTCTCTTGGTTGGATTTGTTGTTGTTGCACTTGTTGAATTTGTTGTTGCACTTGTTGTATTTGTTGCATTTGTTGTTGCATGAACATTTGAAAGGCTCTCTCTTGTTGTTCCCTATCTTCTTGCCTTTTAAGCTCCATTTGTTGGAGGAGGCTAGTGACATCAATGATGGTCCCTTGATGTGCCACGGGAGTCACCACTTGAGGTGAGTATGGAAAAGCCGAACCTTCTCTCTCTTACATCCTCCAAAACCGAACTCAAATCCATGTTTTCCTACAAAACAAATCCAAAAATTCGAGACAAGTAAAGAAGTTGGTTAGCAAATGATAAAAAACTTGTGACCAAGTGTGGTCAAAATAAACAACCCAAGTGTTTTGATCACTCTCCCCCAAAGCAACAAGGCAAGGCTACACTCAAATCCACCAAAAAGGAGTGAAATGCTTTCAAAGTTTTTGGAAACCTTTTCAAGACAAGTTCAAGTGGCTTGGCCACTACACTCAAAGGAAAGCAAATGAAGAAAACTACTAAGACAAAACAAAGAACCTAAAGACAAGCAATAAAAGTACTTAAAGCCAAGAAAGCTAAACTCTAAGGAAAGGATATCAAGGTGACAAAACTTTAAATCAAAACAAGCAAGAAAAGCACATGAAAAGACTCTATTGGAAAAATACTTGAACTATGCATCACCAAGTCTCAAATCATGCATACACCAAGAAAGATCATAACCAAGTTTTAAGCATGGAACTAATTAGCCAATATCACCCAACACCCAAATATGAAAACTAGTAGCATAACACTTAGTGGAAACACAATTTTGGTTCATCAAAGAGCCATATTTCTCTCGGTAAGATTGTAAAAGTGTACCAAAATTTTTCTTCTTTCAAAAACTAGTTTCACAAAATGATGAGAAAGGTGTTTTGGGTGGCTTGGACACTTAGTTCCCAAATTTTTAGGCCAAAAGTCAAGTTCAAGGAGCATACATCAAACAAGACATAAGGTGAATGAAATATTCAAATACTTAGAATAACAAGAACAAGAAAACTTCAAGCTAAAATATAACATATGACTCAAGCAAAAGTTAGACACATTTAAAGACTCAAACATGTAGCTATCATGCATTTAAACTTTTGGAAATGAAGGTCAATGATTAAGTACACAAAGACATGTTATCCAACAACATTTAGGAGTAATAAGAGTAACAAAAGCAGTAGCCAAAACTGCCCAACATAACCTGAAAAACGTTGATTCGTAGTGATCTCGGCAGCTCTGACCTTTACTCACTATTTCAATCATAACTCTCTCCATAGAACTCCAAATGCATTGGTTCTTTTTTTAAAAAAACCTAGACTAACAGAGCTTTCTTTTGACGTCAAGAACGTAAGTTTTGGACCACTGAGCAGGTGCATCTTAATCTTTTAAAATCGTGAACAATTTCTGCCAGCATTATTTTTATGTGGAGGTTCCTTTACAAGGTTCTAGAGAGGAGGAGGATGGATTGATAGAGAGTAAGAAACCAAAAGGAAAAACATATAATAGAAACAATATAAACCAAGAAGAGTAAAGAAACATAAAATGAAAAGCAAGGGAAAAGGGGAGGAATGGAGGATTCACGCCACTACAAGGCTAGGCTAGAAGAAACCATGGCAACCTTGAAGATGAGTAGTGTATGCCGCCACTTGCCAAGGCAAGATAAGGCTTGAAAGAACTCCACTCCCTAAGGAGGAATACTCTCACAAAAGGTTGAAACACAAAGTGTATAAATTCTCCAAAATGTTCAACCCCTCTACAAGTGTTAGAGGTCCCCTTAAATAGATAAGTCTAGGGGCCCCTTAGCAAAACAACAAAGTAGAAGGTTACAAAAGAAACCTAGCATGTTCTAGAAAGTAGGTCAACATAGGGTGCACATGGGAGAAATTTCGTCCAAGCCTCCTAGGTGGCAAGTCTTCGTGGCCAAGGCTCCCAAAGGAGGGTTCTAGAACATTCTAGAAGACTTGGTGTCCAAGACATGTGGGCCTCCCCTTTCTAGATGCTTCTAGAAAGTCTTGTTCCTTCTCTCTCTTCCTTAGGATGCCAAGTGTCTCCCATGTAGTCCTCCTCCTTTCTTATTCCTACAAAAAGCAAATTAAGGAATTTATTAGCATGTTGGTTTAAGGTTAAGCTAATCTTGGGTCAACAAGTCCACCCTTAAGTCAACGTCAACAAGTCAACTCAAAATAGTCAACCACAACCAACTTCAAGAAATTGAAACTAAAGAAATACAAAATAAAGATAGAGAGGATAATGCCTTCCCTTTTGTCATGCTCTTAGTGATCCTCCTAGGGTTGGCCTCCTTGGAACTTTATGAGGTGGTCACATCTTCATCACTTAATAAAATCATGCATTTCCTTCAAAATCTAAACTATATTCCTTGAGCTTGTTTTTAAATTGTAGAATCATGCATCCTATTATTTCACAAACCAAAAATGTAATAAAGGCTATTTCTTAATTAAATTAACTTGAATTATAAGTCTTTCCTTACTTATGCATTTACTGAAGTCTTCACTACTAGCACAAATGAATTTTGTGCATAGAGATTTGATGAAGATAATGTATAGTGACTTGATGAGGATATGAATAGTTGATGAAGATTGCTAAGACTTGATAAAGTAATGGAGACTTGAGAAAATGGTGTGTAGTTCAAGCTTGATGCGTGATTAATATGGCTATCACATGAAGATATTAAAGCTTGAAGATTGGAACTTATCTTGAAGACAATTTGACATAGTATAGGTACCTTGTGTCTGGTTGTAGTCTCTTTATTTGTTAAATGGGTTTTTCACATGTTAATTGGCTAGCTGCTCTAGTTATGTTATTAACACTTTCAATCAGCTGAATTATTATTCAATTAGCTGATTTCACTTAAGTCAAGTGAAATCAACAAATTGAACAAATAAATGAACTTGTTTAATATGTTAACATACAAACTATAAAGTCTATTTTTTCAGAGTGATCATTAACCGTTGTCATTTTGAGCTTGAAATCAGTGTGAATACTTTGGAAAATTCTTTCTTTTGGAACAATACAAATCTTCAATTGTTCGTGTGGTGATCTTTGAATTCTTAGAGCATTTTGCTTGGTGAAAGAGACTTGGAGAAAAAGGTTTTGTTGGCTAGAGAGAGCCATCACAAAGGTTTGATCTTTCTAAAGTTTTTGGATTTTTCCTAGTAGGAGTTCAAGTCTACAAGTGGGAGTCTTGTTATGTTTTATTGAAATTCTACTGGAATTCAAAAATTTTGGGTGTAGTTTTGTATTTTCAAAAGTGTAATCTTGGTTGATTTTGTAACACTTTTGAAGTAGTTCAAAGTCAGGTTTAGGTTGCCTTAACTAACTAGATGTAGCTCACTCTTGAGTGAACCAATATAAAATTCTGGGTGCATGTGTTTGATATCTCTCTCTCTCTTTGTCTCTCTCTTTGTTTGTTGTTTGATAAAAAGTTCTAAGAAATCTGTTTTAAGCAACCTTTTTATGATATTCTTGTGAATTGACATAATCTAAAGTTGTAATTTTGTTTGTATTACTGATTGGAATCAATCTTGATTTGTTGTGAAAACAATTTCTGAGTTTATCACCAATTTCATTTTTCTGCATAATTTCCCAATATTTTAATATGTTGTTTTAGTGTTTTAATTTGTTAAAAAATACTAGTTGTTGTTATTGGGTGAATCTGTGATGTTTTTGATGATGTCAATAATAGCATGAGAATGATTGAAATCAGAACAAGACATAAATATATGTAATATATGTATGTGATAATCTGAAAAGATTAATCTGTTGTCTTGATAGTAGACTAAGCTACTAATCTAGTTTACTAGGTTAGTTATGGAACTTGGATTTGGGCCTTGTCATAATGTAGTCGACTAGCCAACTAATCTAGTCGACTAGGCTCGTGCTGACAACAGTTGATAAGATAAAAACAGACTCTGCACCTGTTGTTAACAAAGTTGTTTAACCAAAAGAAAGAAAGAAAGGTGTGAAACAGTTTCTTAGAGCAATCTTGGAAGATCCTCTTGAGAATTTCATCAAAACACATCAAATTTGGCTTGGCAAGATGAAAAATTCAGACTTGAAAAAGATGTACTCAATCTAATTTTTACGTTGTGTTCTTGTGTTCTAGTATAGTTTGAAACTCTTTGTTTTGTTGTTTTCTGGTTAAAGCAAGTGTGTGTGATATCATTGCTATTTTTGTTTGTTAAAGCAAGTGTGTGTGATAGCCTTGTTGTTTTTTATTGTTGAAGCAAGTGTGTGGTAGCCTTGCTTGTGTGATCTTTTTGTCTTAGAGTTTAAATTTACCAAATTGTCGCAACCGAAATCGCAACGAGACAACGAACCAAAAATAAAATTTGGAGTCGCCACCATAGTTTATTCTAGAAAACTATGAAAAAACCAATAAAATAGACAAGGTCTGCTAAAAAACCAGATTTTGAGTCCGAAAGTTGGTTATGCGTGGGGAAGGTATTAGCACCCCACAACGTCTGTCCTAAGACGGTACCTTTAATTAAATATTAAAAAATATGTGGTTTTCAAAATATTTAATTTCCCCCAAAAGTAACAATAAAAGAATGTACAAAAGAAACAAAAATATTTTTTTGGTTTTTTGGGCCCGACAAGGATTAATCCTCACTCCTACGTAGTTCTTTATGAAAAAACTATTTGGAAAAATATTTGAAAAATGATTTAATTTTTTTTTAATAATTTTGAAAACTTTTTCATTCAAATTTTTAGTATTATTTTATTATTGGTGTCACGCGACGCGAGCGGCCGGACAGACACTGAAAATAAATTCTTGTTTTTAATCTTTGATTTTTTTTATCTTTTTAATCTCTTATAATTTTTCATTACGACGTGAGCAACTAGATATATATTAAAGAGTAAACAAAGAAAGCTATTTTTTTATTTTGAGATTGGTATATATTTTTTAGAAAAAAAGGAACGAAAGTCTAAAATGGGTGTCATGCAATGCGAGTGGTCGAACAAACACCAAAGAAATGGGAAAAAATATTTTTTTATGAATTAAAAAAAATAATGAAAATTAAAAAAATAAATCAAAAAGAAAAAGAAACTATTAATGACATACCTTATGTCTTTTCTTTTTCTTGCCTCCTTTTATAATATTTTTGTGTGTTTTTTTTCTAAGAGAGCTAAAAATGAGATGCGTCTGTGTGTGTGTCAATGAGAGAGAACGATAGAGTATAAAGAATGCCTTCTTCTTTTTTGTTCTACCTCCTTCAATATGTTTTTTTTGAAAGAGAGATAAAAAAAAGAGGTGTGTGTGGGAGTGCTGATGGGAAAGAATTAGAGAAGTATATAGAATCTTTTTTCTCGGTCCTAACAAAGTGTGTATTTATACTCACACCTTACAATATCAATGCAATCTCAGCCTTAACTGTAATGAACAATATAAGGAAGGATTTGGTCATGATCGCAGCACATTATGGGATCAAAACATTGCAAATCAGAGCACAAAATTAATCAAGATCAATAATATTGATTCTAAGCGTTAACAAATCAGAGCACCAAAACCCAATTAGTAATATTGATTCTAATTATATGAAGAGATATTGCTTTTAATTATTAGAATCATATCACTAATTTCTCTATCAGAACAAAGGTAAAAGATATGTTGAGTTGTTGGGCTCATGAAGAGGAGTGTGATAACAAATTAGGCTCTTCCTTCTTCTTTTTTCCTTTTTTTTCTTTTTTTCATCTCTCTTTTTTTCTTTTCTTTTTCTAAAATTAAAGTTTGAAAATCTTTGAAGAAAATTTGGTTTCACATTTTTTTATTTTCCATTAACCAATTTTTATTTTATTTTTTTTAAAATAAATTTATTCATCCGGACGAAATTAGGTGTTGACACAAGTGTATATGTAAATCTTGTAATTCTTGAGATATATTGAAAATCTCTAGCTGTGGTTTGCTAGGGAAAACTGGATGTAGATTCTAAGGAATCGAACCAGTATAAATCTCTTGTGTGCTTTATCTCTTCTTGTCTATATTTTGACGTGGTATAAAAGCTCCAAACATTAAGCATCCAATCACACTATTTTAATTTATTCAACATGCAAATGTTTTATCAAAACAATTTTGAAATTGCTAAAACTAGGTAAAATTTGTTAAAACCAAGTCACCCCCTCTTGGTTGTGAAATATTGGTGCATCAAAACTAACACTAGTATGTTTGGTTGACTCTTAGTTTAATGAAACCAACTTGTTAACTCTGTTTTCAATTGATTGAAAATGCATGTTGTAGAAGTAATTGTATGTTAAGTTCTTGGTCATTCTGATTTAATCAAAAGGGTTTTTACAATATGAAAAAGAACTAAAGTTTTATTTAAAGGGCCAATTCAACCTCCCCCTTCTTGGCTATTTACTTCTTTTACTACTTATAATTGGTAGAAGAATGGGTTATTAAAAGATATTCAAGTTTAATCCTTAAATTGTTTAACAAAACTTCCTTTTGCAAAAGGTGCGTCTATACATAGGCCTCCTATGTTTAGTGGTGTGAATTATTAGTTGTTAAATCAATTGACCAAGGAATTTGGAATGCAATCATGAATGGACCATTCATTCCTAAGCATATTGTTAATAATGAGCAGGTTGACAAGCCTTGGACCTTTGGATAGAAGATGAGAACAAGACAGTTGAATATGATTGTGTAGTTAAGAACATCCTAACATTCGTATTGAACATGGATGAGTTTTTTAAAGTTTCTCAACGTGGTTGTGCAAAGGATATGTGGGATGTGCTTGAAATCACACATGAAGGAACCAATGATGCTAAGAGGGCTAGGAAGCATGTATTGATACAAGAGTATGAGTTGTTCAAGATACAACAAGGTGAATCCATAGTTGAAGTTCAGAAAAGATCCACACACATTGCCAACCATATCATAAGTTTGGGAAAGGAATTTGACAAAGAGGAGATAAACATCAAGTTCTTGAAGAGTCTTAATAGAAGTTGGCAATAATGATTATTGCTGCCTTGTTTGGAAGGCTTAGAGAGCATGAGATTGAGATGAATAGGCTGAATGAATAAGAGAATTGTGAGAAAAAATATAGCCTTCAATTTATGTATCAAGAAAAATGAGGAAAAATGATGAGGAATTGCCTAAATCAAGTGAGAATGAGAATCTGAATTTATTTGTCAAGAAGTTTGGAAAGTATCTCAAGAGAAGAGGTAAAAAAGGTTACCAAAGAAGGTACAATTCTAAACACAATAATTAAAACAATAGTCCTAATTTCACTTGTTACAATTGTTAGAAGCAAGGACATATAAAGATTGAATTTCCAAATATTAATCAAACCAAAGAGAAAGGAGTTGACAGGAAAAAGGAAAGTAAGCCCAAGGTAAGACGTGCTTACTTTGCTTAGGAAGATAATGATGATTCAACAAAGAATTTCATCATAAGAAGAAAGTGAAGAAGCAAACTTGTGTCTCATGGCTAGATATGAGTCATCATCATCAAGCCAAGTAAGTTCTCTATTATCAAAAGATAAGCATGAATATTTCCAATTGCTTCATGACTTTAAGGAATTGCATGATGAAGCTAACAAAATTGTTGTCATAAACAATCGGCTAAAAGGTTTAAACAACTGGCTTGAAAACAAAGTTAATCAACTATAAACAAAATTAATCGATTTAAAAGTTGATTTTGAAAATCTAGACATAATTTACAATAATTCGACATGTTACAATAATGCTTTTAAATGACTTGCCAAGGTCTTAGAAAATAAAAAAAGTTCTAAATGTTTTGACTCAGGACTCTTAAACTCAATGAGAACTGAAGAGTATAATGATCTCTACAACTCATAACTTGACGTGACTAGGAACAACATTAAATTCAAACCCTATACCCTATGAGAAGAAGAGAAAGTAATCAAATCTTCAAGATCGAAAATAGAATGATCATTCCACACGTTGGAAAGGCCATCATCATGGGAACGTCCTCCCTTAGTTGAAAGCAGAGATTTTTGCATTTTGCGTCGTTGTCATTGGGCCTTTAGTGATGACGACACTCTCCACCGACGCCAACGACAATGACTACATCCATAAGAACTTCATCCGAATCATTGATGTAATAGAGACACTTTGAGCCACATTGTCACCGTTGTCATCAACAAACATAAATTGTTGGGTTTTTAATAAACTTAAATGTATTAACGACTATAAGTAACTAGTCGTTGTGAGTGGTTAATGCACTAGCCGTTGGAGTCTAGGTAGTTAATGAGTTAGCCGTTTATAGCCGTTTATAGCCGTTGAGAGTACAATGGTGAGTGTACCACACCTAGCCGGCCTCGCTAAACACGTAATACTTATCATCCTTCACCATCATATCTATACCGACAAAGGCTGGGGGACTGGTGTACCACACCTAGTCGGCCTAACCAAATAATAATAATAAACAATCACCATATATACGCTGAGCAAATAAAGTAACCGGCCTAAGCCGATAGAAGAGCAATAGCGACCTAAGTCGCTAAAAGAGTAACCGGTCTGGACCGGTAAAGAGTAACCGGTCTAGACCGGCAGCTCTGGGAAACTAAACAAAAACTTGACAAAGTCATAGCATATCTGTAAGACTCATAAGGCCCACAAACAATCGAACTATGGGATCTGGGCTAGGGCCCAGGCCCACCTACTGCCCAAATAGGGGCCTAGTCCATGATGTGGCCAGACATAATTAATAATCTATAAATATGCATGGACCCCACGAATTAAAGGCACGCATTCATTACTCTCCTAATCACAAGATTTGACTTTCTAAGAGATTTTGCTAACTTGAGCTTCGGAGTCTCATCTGCAGCTAACCCCCCTCGGGTCCAAACCAATCACACTGAGATATCCATAAGTGACATGTATCAGCCGGGAGGAAGCCTACTGAGGAGATTACGGACCAGAGTAAGGTAGTGCTTGTGTCTAACATATCTTATTTGTTCTCTACAGGAACAGTGAGGAAATGTGGGTCTATAAATATAATGTATTGTATGAATAACAACAACACAAGAGGTGAATAAAGTTTTTTCACAAGATTAGAGAGTTGTTGTCTACAAAGTACTAACAAAGTGGTATCAAAAGCCAGTTAGCTTGAGTGTCTGAGTGGAAAAAAGAGAGAGCTAGAAAGTTTGAGTGTTTGAGAAAAGAGAGCTAGAGACCTAAGTGTTTGAGAAAAAAGAGAGTGAGATGGCCAGTCTTACAAACAGTGTCTCCCTGCCCAAGTTGACAAAGGCTGTCAATTATGACAATTGGAGTCTCAAAATGAAGGCCCTTCTTGGATCCCAAGAAAATTGGGAGGTGGTCGAAGATGGTTTCGATGAACCAGCCAACCCTACAGGTTGGTCAAATGCCCAGTTGAAAGTGCTGAAAGACGCACGTATGAAGGACAAGGCAACTTTGTACATCCTATACCAAGTTGTGGATGAGTCTGGCTTTGAGAAGATTGCAGGTGCTAAATCTTCAAAAGAAGCGTGGGACATATTGGAGAAGGCGTATAAGGGAGATGATCGAGTGAAGCAGGTACGACTTCAAACCCTTAGAGGAGAATTGGAGAGCATGAAGATGAATGAGACAAAAGGGGTAGCCGAGTACATTACTCGAGTTGAAACTGTGGTGAATCAACTTAGTAGAAACGGAGAGACGTTGCCCGCTAGCCGAGTTGTGGAAAATATTTTGAGGTCTCTAACGGATGACTTTGAGAATGTGGTGTGTGCGATTGAAGAGTCTAAGGACTTGTCAATGCTCACGGTTGAAGAGCTTGCCGGGTCCCTTGAGGCGCATGAGCAGCGGAAGAAGAAGAAGAAGGTTGAGCCACTTGATCAATTACTCCAAACAAAGATGTCAATTAAATATGAGAAAGCTCAGAACACTCAAGGTAGAGGACGATATTGAGGGAGTATAAGAAGCGATCCTAGTGGTAGAAGCCGAGGACAAGAAGAGAAAGATCAATCCGGTCAACAAAATTGGCACGGAAGAGGACAAGGTCCATGGAGAGGAGGTCAATCAAGCAACTCAAATGTTGAGTGTTTCAAGTGTGGCAAGTATGGTCACTATGCAAAGGAGTGCTACTCGGGCAAGTGTTTCAGTTGTGGTAAGTCTAGACGTTTTGCCAAAGATTGTAGATCTGAAAGTAGAAATGAAGAGGCGATTAACCTCACAGAAGAAGGAAAAGAAGAAGTGACATTGTTGATGATGGTGCGTAGCTCGAGGTCCGAGCATAAGCAAGTGGAGAACTCGGTAAGAAGACCGAATAACATGGAGAATTCAGAAGGAAGACTGAGTATAGTTGATAACTCGACAAGACAGTCAAGTAGCGTAGATTACTCAGATAGCTCGGTAGAGTGCGTGAAAAGCTTGAATAGCTCAGAATTTGAAGAAGAAAAGCTTCTAATCCAAAGGTTAGAGATTGCAAAAGGAGACTTGCAACAGAGTATTGAAAAGGAGGTTAGAGACAATTTAATTCTACAAAAAAACGTAGAGAGAAGGAAACAGGCTTTGGAAAAATGGCACTTGGAATTTGAAGAAGATGTTTCAAGTTTGCAAGAATAGTTACAAGTTGAGAAGGATCTGAGAGCTGCACTAGAAGTGCAAGATGAGAAGTTGCGACTTAAATGGATGAGGAGATTGAGAACAACAATACGTGGGTGTGGTCTAATCTTTCAAAAGGAAGTCGGCCTATTGATAAGAACTCAGTTAATGACAAATCGGCCACAAAGACAAAGAACCCAATGAGTAACAAGTCAGCCAAAGAGAAGAACAAGTTTGCCAGTAAGGATGCAAAAACTGAGAGAGCAGAGAACAAGTTAGTCATAGGGAAAGCGAAGTACAAGTCGACCATAGATAAAGGGGAGTCAGTCATGAAGAAAGCGAAGAACTTAACTATTCAGGAAAGGGACAAGCACAATGTGAGAAGAGTTATTGCATGTTGGAAGTCGTGATGAAGAATAAAGGAACAAAGATGGAGAATAAAAGAAGCATTTAAGTTTAAGGGGGAGTTTTGTTGGGTTTTTAATAAACTTACATGTATTAACCACTATAGGTAACTAGCCGTTGTAAGAAACTAGCCGTTGGAGTCTAGGTAGTTAATGAGTTAGTCATTTATAGCCGTTTATAGTCATTAAGAGTATAATGGTGAGGAAATGTGGGTCTATAAATATAATTAATTGTATGAATAACAACAACACAAGAGGTGAATAAAATTTTTTCACAAGAGGTCAACAAAGTACTAACATAAATATCATGCGCCCTGCATCAAAGTTTACGAAACAAACCCTTACACTTTACGTAAGTAACCTTACTTGTAATATGAAACAAACCAGTGAGCCTTCACAAGTGCGATAATGCGAGAGGGGCCACCACCAAACCAGTGGCCACCATGAGAACCATTAAACCAAACTAAAGCATGAGAAAGCCACCAAACTAGAGGTCGTCGATGAAGGATGTGAATGCAAGAGAGAACAAGGATGAATGAGCGTTGCATGACAGAAACAAAGAGCACGGGAGAGAGATGCACGGAAAACCCCAAAAGTGTGAGAGAGAATAGGAAAGTTTTGATTGGAAAATTCAACTTTTGAACCGGTTATACTAACTAATCGGTTTAGTATATTCATTTTGAATTTAAAAAAATAAAAAGCTTTGTATACCTTTTAGGCTCCAAATAGTATAGAAAGTTGTTGTTGATTATTACAAGTTTGCCAATGAGTTCCTTTCCATACCTTATATATGTAAAACAGGTATAGAAAAATTTCTCTTACGAAAATGCCATTGGTCCTCTTATTATACCTAGTGATTTGAATCAATGTAAAAACTGGTTGTAAAAATTGTTTTTTGAACTACTTCATTAAAATATTTTGACTTAAAATTTTCATAAACTATCATGAGCTTTAAAATTTTAGTAAACCAGCGTAGATTTTAAAACTATTAATATAATTTTTGTACTTGTTTGTCATTTAAGCATTCATATAAGTATTTATATTTTTTCTATTTATTTATTTATATTTAATAAAATTTTTTAAATAAATTATTATAGCACTCATCAAATTAACAAGTTATATAAATATATATATATATATATATATATATATATATATATAACAAAATTAAATTTATACCAAAATATATCAATTATACAGGGAGAGTGGGGTTGAAGTATAATGGAGGTGAAGTATGGAATAAATGTTATAAAAAATTTAGGATTTACAAGAAAAAAAAGGAAAGGAAGAAAAAAAAATTATATATATATATATATATATATATATATATATTAAATTACATGTTTTTTTAATTATTTATTTATAAATATTATTAAAAACTTACTTAATTATTGATGTTTGAAATAAACCTTAACCATTGTCTTAAGTTTTTTAAATACGATTTTAGAATTTATCTAAGTTAAAGAAGTTCTTATTAGTGAAATCGATTCCTAAGATTATATTAACTTCGACTAAATAAATTTCATTAAATACTAAATGTGGTGGATATAGCATGGTTTAAATTACTAATAATAAACCATATTCTATAATTAATGCATTGGGATAGATACATGTAATATGAAGTGTAAAATAGATTTTTTATATCAGTTAAAAAAGGTTTTTTATACCGGTTCTAACATCGGTATAGATGCAGGTGATATAGAAGGTTTGATCTTTCTACACTGGTTCCATGACAGGTATAAAAAAAATTATTTTTTATACCATTTTTAAAATCGGTATAGAAAGTCCTCTTGGAAATGGAAAGTTATGTAAGAAAAAAGGACTTACTGTATCGATTATAGTTCCAACCGGTATAAAAAATTACACATTTTACACCAAGTATGACCTCAACCGGTATAAAAAGTGATTTATTATTTTTTTATGAAAAATTCGTTTATGCTTCTTACCACATACCAAACCTGTATATAATTACCAAAAACATCCAGAAAACAAATCTCATTCAATGTAATATTTACATGAAATAGAATCTAATGTTTATATGAAATATAATACTACTCCAAAACGAATTACTATATAAGTCATAAAACACCTAACATCATATATTGTATATAATTACCCAAAACATCCAGAAAACAAATCTCATTCAATCTATTATTTACATGAAATAGAATCTAATGTTTATATGAAATATAATACTACTCCAAAACGAATTACAATATAAGTCATAAAACACCTAACATCATCTTATATAAACACTTAAAAGAAACCAAGCCCACTACTCACGAACTTCCTTCAAGACTCCTTGATCCATTGGAGATGTGTCATTGAAAATCTACACAATGAATAGTTGAGTCAACAATCTTTTAGTGATAAATACATAATATGTGATTTATAAATTGTACATATTACCATATCCCATGAGTCAACAATGTTTGCGGATATGATTCTATGCATGTGCCTCATGGTATAATATCCACACTCATAGCTTCTCGGTTGACGTGAGCACTACAAGTTAAATTCATATAATATCATAAATTTGATAATTGTATTTCAACAGTTTGAAGATTAACTACTTACAGTTGGCGCAATGAACTGCAACTTCTTTCTAGAAGTGATTTATTGTCCCTGCAACCTAGAATGAGCCTCAACCGCTCTATAAAATTTAATGTATATTGAAATTGTGCCTAATATGGAACTTAGTAAAATTAAATTATATAACAAAAAAATAAGTTAATAAAAAAAACTTACGCTTGTAAAGTACTTTTAATTTTCAAAGTGTTAGGCTTCTTGTGTAATGAACACAAAAGAACCACAACAAACTTCTGAGGAAGAATTACCAGCAACTGCCGGTGACCCCTACAGATTCAAATATCATTATATACAATTAAGTTTTACATAAATATAATTTAATGTATAAAAGACATTCTTATTGCTGCAAATAAGACGCTAAGTACACTTCTTTTTCCCAACATCAAATGCCTCTAATAGGTACTTTTGAACCTCTTCACTTTTATTCCCAACGCCTTGAATGGCAATAGGATCAATAAATCCATATATGTGATCATTCTTCTTCTCAGTGCATCTATGATGTAAATACCTTAAACATTGAAAATAAATAATATAAGAATAATATATTGAATATATTCAAACTTCATAAAAGTAATAAAAGTTTACTTACAACAACCAAAGTTGTATTACTGATATACATAACATATCAGTGCTAGAGAGAACTTCAAAAATATCCTTTTGACATATAAAAAAGGGGGTGTTGAAGGTCCTATTTGTGGCTTGGGGAGGCATTTCTAATTGTATAGGTTGCAAGGCGATAGTCGCTGCCATTGCACCAAGTCATTCTAGAATTGTCTGTTGTGGTAATGATTCATTCACATCTTCCTTTTCTTGTACTCTAATATGCTATACATATTTAAAGTAATAAATAATATTAGTATACACCGATGTAAATAAATGCATAATTAAAACAAGTAAGGACAATTACCTCCTTTGCAATTACTTTTGCTAATCTAACTGGCCAAAGGATAAAATTTCCAGGGGCCTGACCCACTGTCTTAACCTCTTGAGTGGGCACTGGGACTTGAGCAGTAGCATCTCGAACATCTACAACCACTACTATCATCATATCATCTGCAATGGTTGCATGGTGTATGGTTGACCCCAATGCATACATTTTACCTAAGGTAACCAAATATGTTTTCCATTTCGTCCCCAGCAAATGAAATCCATTTCATCCTCAACAGATTACTGTATAATAAGAATGGATTACATATGTTAAATATCAGTTATATATGTACGTAATAAATTATATAAGTTAAGATTTCATACTTGGACACTTAACCAAATCTGATTCTTTACTGTCTTTGGAACATGGTCCCAATCATCTATAAGAATGGATGACTTGCTCCTACCAAGCAAGGCCACATAGCTGGTGAATTTTGTGTTATTATCTCCCAAAGCTTTACCAGTTTACATACCAAACTGGATAGGCAATCTCTTATCTGCACTACGACTGACTGTTAATTCTCTGAACCTAGTTCCACGCCTACCATTTTGTTTGGTACACATATGAATCTTGTCCCCACCTTGTAAAGGTGGAAGGTCACCAAATGGTATGTCACTGGACATTTCCCTATTCAAATAAATAATTATTAGTGAGAATTAATAAATAATTTCTATGAGCTATTCGACAAAATTCACAAGTGAATATGAATACTGCCTGTAGAAAAATTACTGTCTATTGCAGAACTATCATTCTTTATATTCGTGTAATTGAAGTGACTACTAAAAAAAGACACACAAGAGATTGAAGATAGAGGAAGAGAATGGAAAACATTACAGCAAGTGAAGTAGCTGATTTGGGAGTGGGTGCTCTCCTCCTCTTTGCCACCCTTGCAGCCATCAAAGTCGATGCCTTCTTCTTTTCTCCTCAACGCAGGTTCTCTCTCTATATATCTTATGTGTGATTCTTTTTCAAGTAATGCTTCATTATTTGATTCTATGCCTTTGTGTTCAACCTTTCACAAACCTTTGAATGATGAAGTGAATTTTGAAAGCTAGATTCTTAAGGTGATCATCACATAATGGTTTTAGTTGAGGAAGAGAGTTTGTGTTATTAAGATAAACATAACACAATAGATTTTGTAGAAGTATGACGAGGATTTGCTTGAAACAATTGGTAACAGTGAATCAAAGGTGAAGCAGATAGCATGTGTAAAATGTCAAACCAAATGTTATTTTTCATGTTCTAATTGTTCTGAACTATAACCACTCTTTTTTTGTCTTCTCTACCTCCAATTATAGCATTGTGAATTATGTATACAACTCCTCATTGAGAGCAATAATGCTTTATTAATAAAACTTTAATAAAAGGGTTAGAGGTATTGTTATGTTGAATTGCATTGAGTTTGTAAGGGAAAATTTGGATATTGCTTTAGAGAAGAAGTGACAGATTACAGACAGGTTTCATTCAAAAAGTAGAGAAGAAGATCTCTCAAGTTATAACATTAACTAATTTTGACATATAATCCAATTCTGTACATACAACCAATTAGGCTATACCAAACTTTGAACAAGTAATACAAAATAAACCTTTACATTTTTATTGATGTTGTTGTCTGGCCAAACTAAACATTTTTCTGAAAACATTAAAAAGTTAACATTACCTAAACTCGAAAGTAAAAGCGATAAATATGTTGGAACATACATCATGTCCTATTCTAATTTGTCGGCACAATTATAAGTTTACAAGAGGTCAAGAGCTAGAAGAAATGAAAATAGTGAAATGAAAAAGAACATTAATGTTGCTGCAATTTTCATAATACCAAGCAATACCAAAAAGTGATGTTAAAGGAATATCAATAACATGATTTTCTAATTATACTGTAAAAATTTCTAAAAATAACTCATGACATGAATATGAACGTACTGCATTTTCCAATAGGAAAGATTCTATCAAAATTACCTCCATCTCCTCTCTAATTACTATAACCAAGGTATAACAGAAGATGAAATTCCTTTTCCCCACCAACACCAAACATGTGTTGTCCTTTGAGTAATATGAATTTTTCCGCCTTTGATAAGGAAGGACAAAATTCACACCACTTCCCAAGGTTTCATCTCCAACATCATTTGCACTTGTGAAATCACCGGTTCCTAAGGTTTCATCTCCAACATCTGCTCCTGCGAAATTACCCGTTCCAAAAACTATATCTCCAACATCTACTCCTGTGAAATCACCAATTCCAAAAGACACTTCTCCAACATCTGCTCCTGCAAAATTACATGATCCCAACCCTTTACCACCATCATCTGCTCCTGCGAAATTACCAGTTCCCAAGGATTTACCACCAACCGCCACTCCAGTGAAACCACCCATCCCCAAAATAGCACCTCCATAAATAGCACCTGAAAAACCACCTGTTCCCAATTGTACTTCTCTGATACCATTATGAGGAAGATGAAACCGAGAAGGAATATAATGAATTCTGTGTTTTGTATACACATGAGTATTCTTATTTATAATGAAGATACAATAATAAGTAACAAAATCAACATTTAATAATGGAAAATATTTGGTAACACATTTCCCTATCAAATCATATAAATAAACACAACTTGCACCAGAAAGAGGTAATACAATTATCTGTTGGATACAATTTGATAGTTAGGCCACAAAACAAAGTTCTGAGATCATGAGAAAATAAGTGCAACAAAATTATCAAAAGTAGGAAAGCACAACAATAACGGAAAGTGAATATCAGGAAATCTGACTTGTGACCTATAACGAATCATATGATTATGCCCTTTTCTTCCTCCAACTTTTGTCTTTCATTAGCTAATGAAGTTCCATTAGAAACCATGGATTAGATACATGATGGCATGGAATTTCTTAAGCAAGCTAAAGGAGAACTTTTGTGAGAGGAAAAACTAGAAAGTGATGAAAGATCATTAAATCACCTCGTGGCATCCAAGTTGTATGAACAAAATCTCTTCGTTTCCCGCTACTGAAAGTTGTATTGATCCCTATAACCATGAAATATTTTTTCTTGGTACTTGATTCATCTGTCTCTGATTTCCCTGATACAGCACAACCATTCAGCATAAATTTAGGAAGTAGCAAAGCAAATTTAAGATTCAGCTCCAGCGTAGATTTTGTCTTACTTGGTCTCCTACAATTCATGTATAGAAATGGATTAGCATTATAGTTATTTGATACGTATATAAGTAAATCACATGCAAAGAAGTAGAGGCTTGGCTTACTTGACATCATTGTTGACAACATTTTGTGTATTTGAAACTTCCATTTTACTGTAATTTGAGTTTGGCCTTGCAACCTTAAAATAAAGGTAAAACATCAAGCAGAAAATGTCATCATTACAGATCTTTTTTTCATAAATAGCACAAGATGCAGCTGAAAGTTATATGTCTGAGATTTTATTTTAGCATTACTTTTCAAAAAACCAATAGAGAAAAATGTGTCATATAAAAAGTACTCTTATTTTGCATCTTGGATTTAAATCCCTAATAGTAGTGCATAGCACCCAGCCCCCAAAAACACTACAATAGGATAGTGGATGGCAGGATATGTGCAATCTTGAAATATTTATATAGTTTATGTACATAATTCTCAAAAAAGATAAAAAAAATACTCAATGACATTCATAATTAAGATAATGCCATAGGTCGCTTAAACAAAACATATAAAAAGAAACAAAAGTCAAATACAAGCTTCCTAGGTAGGAATCATCAATCATCATCTTCACTTTTACTGCTATTATTATTGTACTGAAAAATCAAAAAATAGAATCCTTTTTTAATTGGAGGTAAAAAGAAAGGAGGAGAGGAGAGGAAACAATGAGGGGGCAAAATCTCCTCCCTCCACTTTGTGCCTTAGAAATAAACAGTTCATTAAGTTCTTAGTACAAAAAGACATGAACGAAAATTACATCCTATTCTCTTCATAGTAGACAAACAGGGTAATGTTGTGAACTGTAAATTGTCACTAAGAAACTACAAAGTACAAATTGGACAAGAGATGCAAGGATACAACAAATTTAGCAATAATAGGAAATAATCCAAACACAAATCTTAAATTCACTAAATATCAGCATGAGTCATTATAGACATAAAAAATATAATTTCTCTCCTGCAAAGGAAGGAACAAATCTATCAATTTCACTCATTCAACAAAACAAGAGTAATGTGTGGTTAGGGTTCAAATGCTGACCTTAAAATGGAAAAAGCCTATAAGAGATGGACGGTGGGGGCGACACAAACTAGGAGACCAGGTATTTCGACAACGAAGATAACACAATGCGATAGTGATGCTAGCAGACGAAGAGCACAAAAACAACACGCGACCGTGACGAGGCGACTTCGCACGGTGACGGCGACTTCGCATGGTGACAATGACTGTTGGGAAGCGGGAACGACAAAGCAATGAACTATGTTGGAAGAAGAACCGTGTTAAGGAAATGAAGGAAAGAAATGTAAAATGAGAAACATATTGTGCCGGTTCCAAGTTCAACAAGTATAATATCTCTTTTAAAAATTAAAAAAAAATAATATCTATATATATAGAGGTGTCAATTTGGCCCAACCCATAGGGCTTGGCCTTGGCCCATGTAGACTAAGGGTCAAAAAAGCCCATATTGAAAAAAAGCCCCCATTAAAGAAGCCCACAGGGCTAAAAACCCTACAAAATCCTTGTGGGCTAGGGCCAACGCATGGGCTTTCATCTTCCACATGAAAAATATATTATTTTATAAAAAGTAGTACTATATGTGGGACAGGCCCAACGAAGCGGACAAGCACGACGACCCGACCTACCAGACGACCTCGACAAGAACGACGACTCGAACGGGCTTGATGATCATGACAAGCCTAACGATCAGGTCAGGCCCAACAACACGAACGAGCCAACGATATGGACGGGCCCGACAACCCAAACGGGCTCGACGACCCGGACGGACCCGATGACTCGAACGGACCCGACGACCCAGACGCGCCCAACGACCCGAATGGGGGTGACGATGTAACATCCCGTCAGGATATTACGGATTTATAAATAAATAAATGGAATAAATAAAACAGCGCGGTTAATAATACCTCATTTTCCCAAAACGCGGGAAAATTTAAAGCTTTATTAAATGAGCGGATAAATTTGAGAACGTCCATTACACAACTAAAACCAAAATGTCATCAAGCCACCCATCAGGGTTTACAAATGTTTTCAAAAACAATAGATACATATAAGAGTTTCCCAAGTCAATCCCTTCTCCGCGACTAAGCTGCACCAGAGCCACCTGCATCACTAACATCTGCTCCCGTGTACTGCGTACACGATCATCGCCACACACACGCAGATAGGGTGAACTTAACAGATAAATCACACACACACACACACACACAGATATATATATATATATATATATATATATATATATATATATATATATAAAGCTATAAACATATATATATATATATATATCAACATGCACATATATCACAGCACTTAACTTAACTTTCCACATTGCCCTATATTTTTATTCCCGTAATTCGATCCCCAATATGTCTATTCGTGTTCTACATCGCCTAAGGATTACTTCAAGGTGACTTGCTGCCATACCTATCGGTCACAACCGATAGAGCACGTGCGGGAAAACATGCTACGGATCATACACCGCAACGCCAGGTAGAGTTCCCATATACGAACATAGTCTGTATCGTCCCAAGACTACCAAACTCATCAGCCAACAACTGAGGAGGGCAATCTATCTGGACCCATCCGTACTGGCCACAACCAGCACACTCATACCGGCAACAGTCGCCAACCCGAGCCACAACTCAAGGGTTCCTCGTGTCCATCCGTCATCCCGAGCCACAACTCAAGAGATGTTATTCCAAGCCACAACTCAAGGAATACCACGTGCTTAACCCCTATCCCGAGCCACAACTCAAGGGATACGTTCCGAGCCACACCTCAAGGAACACCAGCAATCTCACCCTTAAAGTATCACTAGACGCACTGTAGATCACAATTTCATAAATAAAACTTAAAGCTGCAGCAATATAAATCGCCTGGCGGGGGACACGTGCCGCCAGGCGCTGCCAGCTCCCAGACCGCCTGGCAGGTGTCGCGTACCGCCAGGCGCACAACGTCTCAAAATTCATCTCACAGCAGGTATCGCCTGGCGGTATTACGCTCACCGCCAGGCGTCGGCCACTCAGTTGCCCTCTGTTGCCAAGCTATCGCCTGGCGAACCCAATCACGCCGCCAGGCGCTGTATCAGTACAGCAGCACTCCAATTGAGTTTCTTGTCATGAGTTTTCATGGTTCGCAGCTTCTACCTCCCAATGCTCTTCTCCCTAACTTAATCATAACAAGTCTCTTAGACTTGACTAGTCACAATGCCCTGCATCACTAGGGTACCTTACTTGAAACCATTTCCTAGTCTAGATTCACGTACTCTTGTTATAATTTAGTATAACTCACCCTTTCCTCTAAGCAGTACCCATGCTCCTACAATACTTGTCCTCATTTCCTTCCTCTTTTATAGCCTATTTAATTATACAGGTTTATCTTGCTATATTTTATACTTATTTCCTCTATCCTCAGATTACAGTACCACCGTCCAACCAGACCTCTCAAGGTCCAATATAGCACTCACACAGTTCTATGACTCATACCAAACCTCCATTACAATTATCCCTCGTGACTCTAATATACTCATCCTCGCATACCCTTTCCACCATCTATGTAATTTCATTCCATCAACCCCCATCCCTATGACTTCGAACTTCAACCGAATGCACTCATTTTTACGCCAAGCTTCCACTGACCCTCATCACCCGCTCAATCACGAAAAGCACTCCCTCTGCATTGTCACCAACGTCGCCTGGCGGCCAGTTTCGTGCCGCCAGGCGGTGCATCAGTTCTGGAAAATTCCCAGATTCCTCCTGCACCCAATGCTCGACCATTTTTTCCATCTTTATGAATATACACAAAACTACTCCCAGCACAATCATAACAATTTATTTTATACCTTCATTGATCACCAATTCCTATGTCCAATTCACAGTAACACATTCCAATTTATGGTTTCTGATAACATACATTCAACCCTAACTCATATTCACTGTTCCATTCATTTAAGCCTTCGATTAGGTGGTTATACCTACTGTTGGTCAACATTATCCCTCTATAAGAATCACCACTACCTTTTTGCCCGATCAGATTTCACCCAGAATTCCAGAAAACCCAAAAACGAGTCAAAATACCTCGCACCGCCTGGCGGTTCAACCAGTCCCGCCAGGCTCCTCATTAGCAAACCCAGAAAATAGCTAAGACGCTTGCGTCGCCTGGCAGCCGGGAATGTGCCGCCAGGCGGTTCCTCTTCCAGGAACCCAGAACACACCAATTCGCATGAGTCGCCTGGTGGTGGTTCATCACCCGCCAGGCGGTTTCTGGAGAATTCTAGAAACGCAGAATTATGAAGGCTTTAACAGTACCCAAACAACCAATATACCATACAATTACACATTTATAATCATATGCATAAAATTACGAAGTCCAGCTCCCCTAACCTGGAATTCCTTTGCTTAAATTGAATTGTTTGAGATACTCCAATGATCACTACGTCTTCCCCTTCTTGATGTGGTCACTTAAACCTCACCAGAACCTCACTCAAACCTCACCAATCTCTCTGATTTTCGTGCTCTAATTTAGGTTGCTATTCCAGCTTGCCAAAACCTTCCCTATGGCCACTTTTTACCCTTTTAAACTTGGCTTTTAGTAGGGTTTAATTACCCAAAACGAAATTTACCTATTGGTACTGTTAATTATCATTTAATTGACCTTTATGATCTGTTTTTCAGCTACCCAAGGCTGCCTCTCAACTATCTAGGGTTCTTCCCAACCTTTCATATTCAATTCAAAGCCAAAATGCCAAAAATAATGTTTTTAGTTTGGAACCCACAACCATGTAATCACCAAGTCTATATCAAACCATTTAACCAATTCATATTTTCTTGCTAGGAATCACAATTTAATTATCATAATATACAAGAACATGTTTTCATAGATTTAAATAATAAAATCATAACTTCAAAAGTTAGCATACATAGGACTCGAACCCAAGTCGTCTCGCACAATCAAAGTGCTCTCAACCACATGAGCTAGCACTTTTCTATGTCATACCAACCATAATTAATGTTATAATTATTTCTCCTCCCGTATTTATTAATTAATTATTTATTTAATTAATTAAATTCTACGGGTCTTACAGACGACACGGATGGCCATAAGACCGGACGGGTCCGACGACCCAGACGAGCCCTACGATAAAGACGGGCCCGATGACCCAGACAAGCCCGACGACCCGAACAGGCCCGGCAACCCTGATGGGCCTAGGGACCCTAACGGGCCCGACAACCAGGAAGGGGCCTACGACCCGAACGGGCCCGACGACCGAGACAGGTCTAACGACCCAAACGTGCCCGATGACCCGGACTAGATTGACGACCCAGACTAGCCCAACGATCTTGACGTGCTAGACAACCCAGACTAGCCCAACGACCTTGACGTGCCAGACGACCCATACAGGCCGGACGACCCGGATGGGCCGGACGACATGGAAGGGCCCAACAACACGAACTGTCCTGACGATCGGACAGGCCCGACGACCCTGATGGGTCCGACGAACCTAACAGGCCTGACGACTCGGATGGGTCCTACGACATAGAAGGGCCCGACAACACGGACGATGATGAAGGATTGACCCCAACCAAGGATGGAGGCACATGCTTAAGAAGACTAAGCATGTTTAGAAAGGAAGTTCACTAATCCTTCATCCCTTTCATTTATTTTTGTTATTTTTGATTCCCTAAGTTGACTTAGTTGAATCAACTTCAGTTGACTTGTTCACATTTGACTAGGTTTGACTTGTTGACTATAGTTGACTTGACTTAAGCCAACATGCTAATCTATGTTTATTTGCTTTGTAGGTTAATTAGGAGTAAGAAAGCAATGCTAGGTGGCACATGGTGATTGGGGAGCATAAATGATGTGGAGGAGAGAGTAAAGCAAAGGCATAAAGCATAAAGTAAAAGGCATAAAACAAGTGTACCTATGTACCTTTGGTCTCCTTTGTTTTTTAGCACACTTTGGCCACATTTTGGAGACATATGAGACCTATTCTTTGTCTCCTTTTGTGCTAAAACGAAATTAGCCTTGCACACACCATAGTTAGCTTTTTTGTCTCTCTTTTTTTGTAACCTTATTTGACCTAGTTCCTAGAAGCTAGGGTTAGGTTTTTGTAGAGACATCCTTAGGTATCTTTTATTTGCTTAGAGGCCCCTAAACTCTTCTATATAAGGGGTGCTCCTAGACATGTAAAAGGGTTGAACATTTTGAAGTAAAAACACTCTTGTGTCTCAACCATTTGTGAGAGTTTCCTCCCTTGGGAGTGAATACTTTTAAGCCTTATCTTGCATAGCAAGTGGCGGCACACATCCACTCATCTTCAAGGTTGCCATGGCTTCTAGCCTAGCCTTGTAGTGGCGTGCTTCTCAAATTTTTACCATTCCTTTACTTTACATTTTATGTTTTCTTGTTCCTTTAATTGTTCTTGGTTTTCTATGGTTTATGTGCTTTCCATTTCCTTTTTGTTTTGAATCAATCCATCATCTTCTTCTCTTGAGCTTTGTGAAAGGAACCTTCACATCTAGATAGCTTGCTATCTTAATGTCCAGTGGGGATTTCACTTAGCTTTCTTAATCAACTCACACCATATTCAATAATCTTAAAAAGGAACATGATAATCCTTCATCAGACAAGCCCAACAACCGAGACGGTCCCAAATACCCCGAACAGTTTCAACGACCTGGACGGGTCCGACGTTGGGCTCGTCCAGGTCGTTAGATCCGTTCAAGTCATCGGGGTCATCGGGCCTATCCGGCTTGTCAGGCTCGTCCGGGTCGTTAGACCCGTCAGGCTTTTCTGGGTCGTCTGACCCGTCCTGGTCGTCGGGCTCGTTCGGGTTGTTAGGCTCGTTTAGGTCGTTGGGCCTCTTCGGGTCGTCGGACCCATCTGGGTTGTTAGGCCCGCCAGGGTCGTCGAGCCAGTCCAGGTCGTCCGGCCTGTCCTAGTCGTCAGACCTGTCTGGCCCGTCCTGGTCGTCGGGCTCGTTCGGGTCGTTAGGCCCGTTTAGGTCGTTGGGCCTATCCGAGTCGTCGGGTTCGTCCGAGTCGTTAGGCCCGTTCAGGTCGTCGGGCCCGTCATGGTCGTTGGGTCGGTCTCGATCATTTGGCCCAGGGCTTTTTTTGGCCCCGTCATTTGGGGCCCCCTAAAAGGGGGCTTTATGAAGAGTGGGTCAGGACTGGCCCATGGGCTAAGGGCTAAATTAACACCTATATATATATTTACAAAATTTATACCAATTCTAATTATAACTGGTATAAAAAGTCTTTTTTAATATTGCAAAAATGTCATCGCATTATTTTTTATACCGGTTGAAAGTATAATTGGCATAAAAGATCTCATATTATTTACAAAATTGTCATTTGCCTCTTATTTTATACCTGGTGAATTTGAACAAATATAATAATGTAGGTATAAAAGCTCTAACGGAAAGGGTTACTAAGTTTTCTTCCTGTATGGCTGTAGGAAACAATTCCCTCTTTTGTAAATTGTTGACCTAAGTTCGATCCACAGTCAATTCAATTACATATCTTTTTTTACTTGATAATGTAATTGAATAATATATGTCTTCAAATTTTATTGTGGATCCTTGCTGGCATTAAAGATAAAATTGAAGGGGCACAGTTGTTGATTTAGGTAAATCACGAGATGTAAACTAACTTCATTCACTATATGCATGTCTTCTTCAATTGTACAGTTCATAAATGTATACCATATATACCATGTTTTTTTATCATTGTCCGAAGGAATTGTTTACTTTGTACCTTATCCTTACGTTACTTGTGCTTGACGAAGACTATTGTTGCATGTTACTTTGTTTGACTACTGAATCCAGATAAGTATAACCTGTGTGGTGCCAAAAGCCAAACCGTAACCATTTTGGATGGATAAGATTTGGGAGACCCATTTTGTTTGTTGTCCTTTTTCTCATCAGTACCCCAGGTAAAAAGGGGGTTGAATCTAATTTATGGGTCCAGTTCACCGAATGAATCCAAATCTGAAACAACCTTTGCTTCTGTTTTAATTTGCAAATTACTTTTAAATATAATTATACCTTGGTTGAACCGAATGTGTGCAGGGCCACAATACAACACCCCAGATTCTGCTGTTTACCCAAAATGTCCCATATATAACAACCCAGGAAATGCCAAATAACAGTTAAGTTTGCCACTAAAGATATGATATATTTGTAACATGTAAATTATTGTGTAATTAGATGAAAATAGACTTGGTTAACATCATAAAAAAATGCTTCTTTTTCTTCCAATGTAATGACTAAAAAAGTGAAAAGGATAATTCAATGTCATATTTGAGTATGAATGTGATTTTTGGTTAGTCTAAAATAGGTAGTTATGACTAGATAGCATTGAAGCTCTCAGGAATAATTTATGCAGCTGACGCAAATGATTAGTTTGTTAGATTTTTTGGTGTCTATAAAGATGCTCTATTGACAGACATCAGACTAACAAACGAAAACTCTGGTGGGGGTATTATATATTGACTCAGCATCGAAGAGCAATATTCTTTTTACCTAAAATAGTGAACTCATTATTCTAATATTGTAATTAAATTCAGGAGAATGACAACAAATTAATATAATCATATATTAAAATTATTTCATTGTTATTATAAGTTATCACTACTCCTCCACGTCCATTGTTATTATTATAGTCATCAGATTTTATAGTCATTAATGTTTTATAGTCTTCAGATTTTTTTCAATGTAATTATGATTTTTGTCGACAGTTAAAATAGACATATTATCACGGTTCTTAACCCGTGGTTCTAACGTTCATTATTAAAAGTTTGCGAAAAACGTTGATAGACAAGATAATCATCGGTAATTTGAATAAAAATCATGATGGTTTCAAAATTCTGTCATTATAACTTTACTAAGATAATAAAGAAAAAAACATTTTTTTCCAAACTATGATGGTTTAATAACTTTCATTATAATGTAATATTATTTTAAAAAAATATATTTTGAAAACTACGCGAGTAAAACCATAACCATTATTAAATTTTTCATAGGTTAAAATACATTTTTGGTCCCAATTTTTGTCAAGCTTTATTAAATAAGTCCTAATTTTGGTTTTGTGATCAAATAGGTCCCAATTTTTGTCAATTTTGTTCAATTGGGTCCTTTTTTGCTAACACCGTTTCAATCATTAACGGCCATGAACATTGACTGCCACGTGTCACTTCGTGGTTTTTTTGAATTTTTTTATTTTTATTTTTATTTTTTTAAATTTTTTTTAAAAAAATTTAAATGTGCAAGTGTCAACCCAGTAGCATGCCACGTGTCACTTTGTGGTTTTTTTGAATATTTTTTTAATTTTTTTTGAATTTGTTTTTTGAATTTTTTTTAAATGTCCACGTGTCAAAGTCAATGTTCTATATTCAATTTGGTCCTTATATTTGTTATTTTTGTTCAATTAGGTCCCAATTTTTGTTAAGATTAACCAATTTGGTCCCTATCGAAGATGTGACCAAATCTAATTTTTATATCAAAGTTATAATGATGTGAATTTTAATATATTATATAAAAATATTTAATAAGAAATGTGAATTTTAATATAAAAATTAAAGTTGGCTTTAATTTGGAGAGGGACCAAATTGGTTAATGTTAACAAAAATTGGGACCTAATTGAACAAAAATAACAAATATAGGGATCAAATTGAATATAGAACATTCACTTTAGCACGTGGCACGCTATTGGGTTGACACGTGGATATTTAAAAAAATAATTTAAAAAAATTCAAAAAAACCACGAAGTGACACGTGCCACGCTATTGGGTTGACAGGTGTACATTTAAAAAAATTTAAAAAATTTTTTTAAAAAAAACCACGAAGTGACACGTGGCAGTCACTGTTCATGACCGTCAATGATTTAAACGGTGTTAGCAAAAAACGACCCAATTGAACAAAATTGACGAAAATTGGGACCTATTTGAACACAAAACCAAAATTAGGACTTATTTAAAAAAACTTGACGAAAATTGGGACCAAAAAGGTATGCCAATTGTGTGATATTTTATTATGTGTATTATTTTACCAATATGATTGAGTGTGAGTCGTGATAATGTAATCCTAAAATTATAAGAAGTATCACGAAATAAGGATTGGTTGAATTGGTTATGTATTGGATTTGCAATTGAAGGGTTGTGTGTTTAAACCTTGTTAGGAACGAAACTAAACTTTATTTTTGCCTAATTTTATTTTTGGCATGGAATTGAAAGGAGCAGAGTAACCCTAGCTGCTAAGAAGGGCAGCCTAATGGGCTGGGAAAAACCTAGGTTAATACTCATTGAATAGCCATTAAGCATCTTTTATGGTAATTTTCATTTTGGGTGGAGTAAAGGGTAATTAGAGTGGTAATAAGTTAGAGAGAGAGAGAGAGAATTAGTGCAGAGGGAAGTGTTGCAGTGTGTGTGAATCATTGAGCAGAGACTTTATCCTAGAAATCATGCTGGGTTGTAGAGAGGTTTGAGTGTGGAAGCCATTGTTGGGGTGGAAGCAAAGACTAAGAGACTTCTGGCTAAGGACGCGTACCAAATCTGAATTGAGCAAGGAAATCCAGGTAAGGGAAGTTGTTACGTTGATCTTTATTTACATGTGATGAACTGTGTTATGTACGAATGAAATTGCATGAGTGCCTGCCATTTTTTTATGCTGTTTCTCGTAGGTCTCTAGGTTTTTCCCAGAAATCGCTTGGCGGCTCATCCCCTACCGCCAGGCGGCACATCGATTTCTACCTAAAATTTTGGGTTTTGTCATGAACTGCCTAGCGATGAGGTGTGCCCGCCAGGCGACGTGATGTGAATTGGGTCTGTTTTGTTGTGTTCAGGAATTTTATGGTATCATGATGATTCTACTGTGAATGTTATGTCTATGTGAATGTTAAATTATGCATTGTTGTTGTTACTTGGGGGATTGTGATTTGAGTGGTAATTATATCTATTTTTGATTGAGAATCACCTACGTGAGGTGAAGGATGTCTCATTACTGATAATATATCCTCGATGATTTCGATGAATTGGTATGATGTTGGGGTTGATTTCGTAATTGGGAATGAAGTGAGTTGAGATATTAGTGTGTTGGAATTAGCTAAATTGGAGGAATTGTAGGAAAGGGGGATCGCAGGTTTAGGGGGCCTGGGTTTTTACCCATAATTTGATATGCCGCCTGGTGACATCTCCTTAGCCGTCAGGCCATAGAGGCGTAACAGTGTTTTTTTTTGGGAAATTGGTTAATCAGCTTGAAGATAAACTTATGGCGAATTGAGTTGTGAACTGATCGGGCTTGGAGAGATGATAATAATAGAGGAACAGGGGGTGCAGTGAAATGTAGGTTGCACAATGGTGGTAAGGGTGTATTTAGGATGTATGGAAGTCCAATAAGTAATGACCTCTAGTGAGAATTAGTAATCTGATATGAGGAAATGGTGGAAGGAGAGAATACCTATATTCAAATAGTGAGTGATATGATTTAAGGTCTTGATAAGATAATTGATGATGGTTGAAGGATGGAAGAGGTATTAAATTGGTTAAGGAATTCAGAAGAATTGTGCCAATTAATTGGAGAGGTAATTGCTAGGAAAGTGTTAGTATCATTGGGAAGCACGAGTAATAAACTGTTTAATTGTAAGGTATTGGGTTGGAGGTCTATCCCATAAGTTTGATTGGAAGTAATATGAAATGTTGAAGTAATTGGTAAAAGCATAGGCATTAGGTAAGGGACTTGATAATTGTGAATAATAGACACTTGAACCATATGAGGGATGTAGATTGCCAAGATAGTGTGTATGATTTGATGAGTGTAGGTCTGGATGCTGGGATGGCTTTAGTAAGTAAACCAAGTTGTGTTGGGTGCTAAAACCAGCAGGATTCGCTACTGATATAGCGTCTAGCGACACGGGTAGGTGCGCCAGGCGATAGAACTGCCAAGGAAGTCCCTATATTGCGTGGCGCCTGGCGGCAAGGTGTGGTTTGCTAGGCGGAAGACCTTCAAACAAAGGCTCTGACCTGATCTGGCGTCTGGCAGCAAAGATGTCCTGCCAGGCGGTCTGTGCAGGTTTAGCCTGGCGGGGCTTAGGCTGCGCCAGGCAGTAACGTTGTAGTTGTGACTTGTGTGCGTTGTTTTTAAGCGGTGATGTTATACTTGGATCAGGGGATGATGTGCCATGAGCGGATAGGTTCATGGATGGTGGTGAACATGTGATGATATGAGCAGGGAGGTTCATATCCAGTTACTCTCGTGTGGGGATACGAGCGAGGTAGGTTCGTATGTTCCGTGCTCACACTTGATAGATGATGTGTGCGGGGAGGTACGTAGCCGGTGGATCACATGTGTTGGACTACGGGCGGGCAGGTCCGTAGAGCAGGACTACGAGCGGGGAGGTTTGTAGAGCAAGACTACGAGCGGGGAGGTTCGTAGAGGCAAGACCACGAGCGGACAAGTTCGTGTGAGCATCATAAATCTTGAGTCCAAGGTTGACTACTTGTGTGTGATGAAGGCTAAAAAGCTTTGGGGATTAAGGTCTTGGCCAAGAACTAATTAGGATGAATAAGATGGGTGTCTTGCTTATATTCTGTTATTTTATATGTTGTTTCTAATTTTATAAGCTCACCCTTTTTGTTTGTGATTGGCGATGATCGTGTGATTCGTTACACGGGAGCAAATGATGATACAGGTGATGTTGTGGATGCACAGATGACGGAGTGAGGGCTAGCTTGGGATTAGAGCTTGGGACTTTATTATGTTTTCATGGTTTTTGTTGGATTTTGGAAATTGTAATACTTTTATTACTACTATTTCGTAATTTTTGACGCGTTGTTTAACATTTTAAATTTTTCCGCGTTTGGGAATAATAATATTGCGACGATTAAATTTTATTTTCTACATTTATTTATTTAATTAAGTAATATTCCTTAAAGATATTATAATGTGGGCTAAAGATATCATTAATTAATGTTGAAGCTTTATTTTGCACTACTTTTTTTTAATTTATAAAATTTTGGTCATATATAACAATATATAATGATATTGTAATTTATATATACATTTTATAACTCTGTTTTATATTAATTATATTTTAAAATTATATATTTTAAATCCTATAATTGTCTTAAACACCTATGCAACGATAGTGTATATAAATTATCCATCCTGCGAAAATATAATTACACATGTTTTTACTATTTACAGTCGAGTTATGTTTCTTTTAATAGTTTCTTATCTTTCCTATATTTATATTATGTTTTAATATTATTTTTAATTAAATTATAAATTACAAATATAAATATAAAAAATAATAATGCATATATTTTATTTAGATAAAAACACACAATTAAAATTGTAAAGACCTAGTGAATAGTCTAAATGTAACATCCCAATTTTTTTTGTCACGGAAACATATAAAATGAGTATTTTTAGCGGAACGATTGTCGATAAAATGAACTTAAGAAAAATTTATAATTTAATCTATTAAAAATGTAATTCAAACATCCATTGTCAAAAAATTTTCAATAACAACGACATTGAAAATAAATTACACCATCTTTAGTGCGTAATTTAAAAACTTAATAAAAATGAACATAAATCCCAAGTTCACCCCTTTCTCTTGTCAGTCTACTCCTCGCTAGAATCATCTACAAATACACAAATAGGGGTAAGCTAACCACAACAATGATATATGTACCACACCTAGCCAAACTAGACCAAACAAGTAAACAATGTGCATATCAAGGCAGCCAAGTATCCAGCCTAGGCCGGCTTAGCCTAACCTACACCAACGTAAGCCATCAAGACAAATAGTCGGCCTAGACCGACCACTCCAGCATATCCGCTAAGTTTAGAACCTAAGCCGACCACTCTAATGAACTCAACATAATGGAGACGTCCACGTCCAATAAACCTTAAGGGCCTGGGTTTGGGCCCTGGCCCACTCACAAGCCCCACCTAGAGCCCAAGTCAAGGCCCAGCCCATGAAATGGTCAAACGTCATTAATGCTCTATAAATACACGTGGACCCCATCATTTAAAGGTACGCATTCATTAATCACTATTTTGACTTTCGGAGAACTTTGACTTACTTGAGCTTCAGAGACTCTTCTGCAGGTCACCCCTCCTGGGTCCAAGCTAACATGTATCGACCGGGAAGAGGCCAACTGAGGAGATAGCGGACTACATGGTAAGGTGACGCTTGTGCCTAACTTATCTTATTTGTTCTCTGCAAGAACAATATATAAAAGAACTCTAGCAAAATAAAACTTTGTGAATAATAATCAACATCACATCCAAGCAATATAGTTAAGCACTACAATCACAACTAAGCACTGAATCTCTAAATACGACAAAAAACCTTATAAAACTTATGATGAAGGATTGACCCCAACCAAGGATGGAGACACATGCTTAAGAAGACTAAGCATGTTTAGAAAGGAAGTTCACTAATCCTTCATCCTTTTCATTTGTGTTTGTTATTTTTGATTCCCTAAGTTGACTTAGTTGAATCAACTTTAGTTGACTTGTTGACCTTTGACTAGGTTTGACTTGTTGACTATAGTTGACTTGACTTAAGCCAACATGCTAATTTATGTTTATTTGCTTTGTAGGTTAATTAGGAGTAAGAAATCAATGTTAGGTGGCACATGGTGATTGGGGAGCATAAATGATGTGGAGGAGAGAGTAAAGCAAAGGCATAAAGCATAAAGAAAAAGGCATAAAGCAAGTGTACCTATGTACCTTTCGTCTCCTTTGTTTGTAGCACACTATGGCCACTTTTTGGAGACATATGAGACACATTTTTTGTCTCCTTTTGTGCTAGAACGAAATTAGCCTTGCACACACCATAGTTAGCTCTTTTGTCTCTCATTTTTGTAACCTTATTTGACCTAGTTTCTAGAAGCTATGGTTAGGTTTTTGTAAAGACATCCTTAGGTATCTTTTATTTTCTTAGAGGCCCTAAACTCTTCTATATAAGGGGTGCTCCTAGACATGTAAAAGGGTTGAAGATTTTGAAGTAAAAACACTCTTGTGTCTCAACCATTTGTGAGAGTTTCCTCCCTAGGGAGTGAATACTTTTAAGCCTTATCTTGCATAGCAAGTGGCGGCACACATCCACTCATTTTTACCATTTCTTTTCTTTCCATTTTATGTTTTCTTCTTCCTTTAATTGTTCTTGGGTTTATATGGTTTATGTGTTTTCCATTTCCTTTTCATTTTGAATCAATCCATCATCTTCTTCTCTTTAGCTTTGAGAAAGGAACCTTCACATCTAGATAGCTTGCTATCTTAATGTCCAGTGGGAATTTTCAAAAAGCTTTCTTAATCAAGTCACACCATATTCAATAATCTCAGAAAGAAACAAGATAATCCTTCATCATTTGGTATCTAGAGCCTAGGTTATCTTGAATATGGTGTTTTTCATGTGCTAACCTTGTTTTGTTGTAGCTACCTTGGTATGGTTCAAATCCACTTCCATGACACACAAAAACAGTGCTGGCAGAAAACGTGACGATTTTAAAACATTAAACTGCACCGGCTCAACGGTCCAAAAATTACGTTTTTGGTGTCAAATGAAATCTCTTTGAGTCTAGTTTCCAGGAAAAAAAAAGAACCAACGCATTTGGAGTTCTGTGGAGAAAGTTATGATCAAATTAGTGAGCAAAGGTCAGATCTGCCAAGAATACGTGAATCAGCGTTTTCAGGTTCTTTTGTGGCAGTTTGGCTACGGTTTTTGCACCTCTTTAAGCTCCTAAATGTGGTTGGATAACATGTCTTTGGATGCTTAGTCTTTGAGCCTCAAATCCATGAGTTTAAATCATGATAGCTACATGTTTGTGTCTTGTGTATGTCATGTTGATTTTTTAAATGTGCCTAACTTTTGCTTGAGTCATATGTTAACTTGAAGTTTTCTTATTCTTGTTTTTCCAAGTATTTGAATCTTGCATTCACTTTTTCTTGCTTGATGTATGCTCCATGAAATTGATTTTGGTCTAAAACTTGAGGAACTAAGTGTTCAAGCCACCTAAAACTCTTTCTCACCATTTTATGAAACTAGTTGTGGAAAGAAGAAAATTTTGCTCCAATATTTGTTTAAAAACCGAGAGCAATCTTGCTCCTTGGTGAACTAAAAGTGTGTTTTTCACTAGGTGTTATGCTACTAGTTTTTCATACTTGAGAATTGGGTGATATTGGCTAATTAGTTCCATGCTTTAACTTGGTTATGATCTTTCTTGGTGTATGCATGATTTAAGACTTGAAGATGTTTGTTAAGTGTTTTCCATAGAGTCTTTAAAATGTGCTTTTTCTTGTTTTAGTCTTGTTAAAAGTTTTGTCTCAAACTTTTCTTCTTTAGAGTTTAGCTTTCCTTGTTTTTGTGCTTTTCTTGCTTGTCACTAGGTGTTCTTTGTTTTGTCTTAGTAGTTTTCTTTTCTTGAAACTCTTGGGATGTTGTGGCCGAATCACTTGTCTTGCATTTGAAAGGTTTTGAACAAGTTTTGAAAAGTGTTTGCTTCACTCCTTTGGAGGAGCTTTGACTGTAGCCTTACCTTGTTACTTTGGGAAAGTGATCTAAACACTTGGGTTACATTTTGGGTTGGATTTGGTTTCGATTTTCATGTTGTCTAACCTCTAATCCATTTATTTTGTCTCGGATTTGAGTGTTTTTGTTGTAGGAATCATGGCAAGTTCATCAAATGCACCTACACCAAACAAAAACAATACATTGATGAGATTGCTTCAGGATTTGGAGTTGTCTAGGAAGGAGGCCTTTGAACAATTGAGAAAGGACAAGGAGCAAAGTGACCTAAGAATCCAAGAGCACATTCAAAGGCTTGAAGCTGAAGAGCAAGAAAGAGAGGCTAGGAAAAGATGGCATTCTAGGCGCAACCCATCACAAGAGAAGCAAACTCCAAAGATTCCTAAGTTCAAAGGAGAAAATGACCCAAACATCTACATTGAGTGGGAACAAAAAGTGGACCAAATTTTTACCATTCATGTAGTTAGTGATCAAAAGCAAGTAGATTTGGTAGTCTTAGAGTTTGAGGATTATGCCATGACTTAGTGGCATCAATTATGTATGGACAATATTAACCAAGAGTCATTCGCGACTTCTTGGAGGGACCTTAAAAATTTGATGCGCGATAGATTTGTTCCTCCCTACTATAGGAGGGAGACTCTTTTGAAGCTCTAAATGCTTCAACAAGGGTCCATGTGTGTGGATGAATATTACAAGTTAATGGAGTCCATGCTTCTAAAAGTAGGACTCCAATTTGAAAGTGAAGAGGAAAAGGTAGCTAGATTTGTGAGTGGGTTAAGGAGGGACATACAAGATTTAGTAGATTTATATGAGTACTCCTCTCTTGACAAAGTTTTACATTTGGCCATTAAAGTTGAAACTCAATTGCAAAAGAAAAAAGAGGCAAGAGGAGTGGTTCATACAATGACTACTATTCTAGTACTTGGAAAGATAAAGAAAGAAAACATGATAAATTACCACTCAAGAGTTCCCAAGACCCACCTCCTAGGACTAATTCATCTAGGCCTTCTAATGAAACTCCTAATTATTCTCAAGGTACAAGGATAAGTTCTATAAAATGTTTTAAGTATTTGAGATATGGGCACATAGCTTCAAATTGTCCTACCAAAAGAACCATGGCCTTAAACCTTAAAAGAGAAGTAAAGAGTGAACATTTTTCTCCCCCTTCCCCCAAAAGTACTTCTTCCTACACTTCTTCTTCAAGTGAAAGGATTAAACCCCTTGAAGGTGGATTGTTAATGATAAGGCACCAACTAAGACAAGTTTCCAAGGAACTTGACCCTTCTCAAAGACAAAACATTTTTCATTCAAGGTGCCATATCAATGACAAACTATGTCCCCTCCTCATAGATAATGGAAGTTGTGTAAATGTGGCTAGCACAAGGGTTGTGGACAAGCTTGGCTTGAAAACTATCCCTCATGCCAAGCCCTACAAGCTATCATGGCTTAAGGAAGAAGACATTAAAGTAACTCAACAAGTCCTCATTAACTTTTCAATTGGAAATTTTAAAGATGAGGTGTTATGTGATGTTGTGCCTATGGAAGCAACTCATATTTTGCTAGGTAGACTATGGCAATTTGATAGAAAACTCTTTTATGATGGCCATGCTAACACCAATGCTTTCTCCTTCCAAGGCAAGAAGTTCACACTCCTACCTCTCTCACCCAATCAAGCAAATGAGGACCAAAATAAAGTGAAAGATAAGAGAAAAGATGAAAATGAAAAAGAGCAAGTTACCTCCAAAGTGTTACTTGACTCCAAAAAAAGATTTTTAAAGCAAGATGGACATCACCATTCTTCCTTCTCTTCCAAGGCTCAAAAGGAAGACCCAATGCCCAAGCATGAGAAGAATGGTCTAGAAAAGAGGGATGGCCTAACCAAAGCTAAGGGTAATACCCTTAGAAAGGATGGAACAAGAGCTCATAAGAGGGAGGTGCAAATCCTCCCCCAAATCAAGTCAAGCTCCATCTACAAAGGCTTAAAGAATTTGTGGTCAAATTCTCTCCAAGGAGGGGAGGATGATGAAGGATTGACCCCAACCAAGGATGGAGGCACATGCTTAAGAAGACTAAGCATGTTTAGAAAGGAAGTTCACTAATCCTTCGTCCTTTTCATTTGTGTTTGTTATTTTTGATTTCCTAAGTTGACTTAGTTGAATCAACTTTAGTTGACTTGTTGACCTTTGACTAGGTTTAACTTGTTGACTATAGTTGACTTGACTTAAGCCAACATGCTAATTTATGTTTATTTGCTTTGTAGGTTAATTAGGAGTAAGAAATCAATGCTAGGTGGCACATGGTGATTGGGGAGCATAAATGATGTGGATGAGAGAGTAAAGCAAAGGCATAAAGCATAAAGAAAAAGGCATAAAGCAAGTGTACCTATGTACCTTTCGTCTCCTTTGTTTTTAGTACACTATGGCCACTTTTTGGAGACATACGAGACACATTCTGTCTCCTTTTGTGCTAGAACGAAATTAGCCTTGCACACACCATAGTTAGCTCTTTTGTCTCTCATTTTTGTAACCTTATTTGACCTAGTTTCTAGAAGCTATGGTTAGATTTTTGTAGAGACATCCTTAGGTATCTTTTATTTGCTTAGAGGCCCCTAAACTCTTCTATATAAGGGGTGCTCCTAGACATGTAAAAGGGTTGAAGATTTTGAAGTAAAAACACTCTTGTGTCTCAACCATTTGTGAGAGTTTCCTCCCTAGGGAGTGAATACTTTTAAGCCTTATCTTGCATAGCAAGTGGCGGCACACATCCACTCATCTTCAAGGTTGTCATGGCTTCTAGCCTAGCCTTGTAGTGGCGTGCTTCTCACATTTTTACCATTTCTTTTCTTTCCATTTTATGTTTTCTTCTTCCTTTAATTGTTCTTGGTTTTATATGGTTTATGTGCTTTCCATTTCCTTTTCATTTTGAATCAATCCATCATCTTCTTCTCTTGAGCTTTGAGAAAGGAACCTTCACATCTAGATAGCTTGCTATCTTAATGTCCAATGAGAATTTTCAAAAAGCTTTCTTAATCAAGTCACACCATATTCAATAATCTCAGAAAGAAACAAGATAATCCTTCATCAACTTAACTCAATCAAAAGTCTTCAAGCAAAGAAAATACTCACATGCAATATATGGAAACTAAGAATTTCCAACAAAATAAGCTTTTATCCCAAATAAAATATTATTTAATATTTTTAAGATTATGTGTATATTCTAGTCCACTTAAAATAACCCAAATTTGCTTATCTTCGTAATATATATATATATATATATATGACAATTTTATAATTGATCGATATAATGTTGTATGAAATTTTTATTCAATAGTTTATGTGATTTTTAATACTTTATATGATTTTTAACCTTTTAAAAATTAAAATTAATGGTGTTATTAGTTCCCACTTTTAAAATTTACTTTCTAATTGTAAACCAACTGATGAGTGCGTATTTTTGCCCTCATTCAGTATTTAATTATGGGTATTTAATTGAATTTTTGTGCTTGAGGATTCATTTAATTAGGATTTGTGACTATTGGATTTATTGAGTACGTAAGGTAAATATGGCGTAAAAATTGATTTTAGTTGCATAAAATATTATTGGATATTCTAACGTTTGTTAATGCAGCTAGAATTTAATTTGGGTCATTAAAAGTTTGGATTTGAAATATTCAGAGTTACAAAATAAGTCCAAAATCAGGAAATTCTGGAAAAGAATAAATCAGGAGCTAAATGCACCCCCAAATTTTAATTACACACTCCTCCTGCAAGTGGACCATAAAAGAAAACTTGTTCTGCACCCCCAGTTTTTACTGAGTTGCACCCCTCCTACCACTTAAACTCCACTCAACCAGATTATGCCATGTGGCAATCCTCACCTTCTAAATCTGTCCAACCATATGCTGACACGTGTCATAATCCTCCACTCACCGAATTGACCAATCGGAGCTTGTCACGTCATCATCTCCTCCATCCCACACATGAAACCCTAACCCTAATTTTCTCCTCTCCTTCCATCACCATGACAGCCGCCACCCTTGTCGACAGCAAACCTTCCGACCACCACGGCCACCACCTGCACTAGTCGCAACAGTTCGAACCTATACCATTACCGCACACCATCACCATCTTCGTACCTGTATCACTACCACACAGCCACCATCATCTTCCCTACAATGAACCTCCACAGATCGGAAAACGCGAACTGCACCAGCAACACTCTTTATCTTCTCTACAACGCGACCCAAAAGCGGCGCGACCAAGGGAAGGAGGAAGTAGGAGTGAAACCCTAATTCTGGAGAGAGAAAATGCACTGCCACATGTCAGCAACTGATAGGACATTCAATTGGTCAAAAGGTCAACTAGTAAAAGCAGCAGTCAAATTCTGGTCAATATTGTAAAAATGGTCAAACAAGAGGGGCAGAATTGGAAATTGGACAGAAATTAAGTTGCTAATTAATTAAATAAAGATAAAATATTTTAGCAATTGAATAGATAAAGTCCAAGTCCGATTGAAGCCTATATAAAGAGGTCAAGGGAGAAGCAGAAGGAAAACAAGCTCGTGATTTCGAATGTTTTGGAACCCTTAGGGGGGGCCTAATTTCGTTTCCTTTCTCTCTCTCCATTCTTCTATTTTTATTTTACCTTCGCATTCTATGGATTACTAAACTTCTTGGGTTGATTCCATTGTAATTTCTTAATTGGATTCTGAGGTTAGATCAATTAATTTCTTTTTTCTTTTTATTATTGTTGAGGTTTTCATTCATCTATGTCTTTTATCTTTAAATCACGTAAGAAGTAATGATTTTAAATTTATATGCATGTTGGTCATATGAGTCCAAGGGTTTTTAATTTGAATTGAGACTTTACTTTGATTTTATTTAGAAACTTTCATATGATTAAATGAGTTTTTACCAATAATTGAGACTTTACTTTGGTTAAAGGTATTTACTCTAACTACAATTAATTGAGACTTTACTTTGATTAATTAAGCTTTTTATTTGGTGAGGAGATAAAAGAATAGACATGATTAGGCATAGTAAAATTTGATTGAGACTGTACTTTGGTTGAATTTACTGTGGATAATCTAAAAGTTCTCACTTTTAATTGAGACTATACTTTGGTTAAAAGTGAGAACGCCAACAAATTAATTGAGACTTTACATTGATTAATTTGTAAATCTATAATAATAATTAATTGAGCAATAATCTTTAGATAACCGATAATGAATCTATTTTGAAAAAGCAATGGAGTCAATCTATTTTCTTTACTATTGTTTTTATTTTTTTTTATCTTTTAAATTTTATTTCTATCTTTGTTTATCTTAATCACCTATATTTTTTATTTTATTTGACTAACTCATTTGTATAGTTTTATAAGAACTAATTTGTTAAAAATCAATTTCGTGTTCGTTGGGAGACGACTTATGGTTACTTTACCCTTTCTATTTTCTTGATTACTATCTTAACAATATTGAAGTTGTTATAGTTTAGTACTATTAATTTGATCGCGTCAACGACAGCGTTATCACCAACTCTAACCCTAAATTAGAAATATTTAATAAAATTATGAATTTAAATAAAAAATTAATATAAAATTTATATAACAATTAAATTTGGTTTCAATTTAGAAAGGGACAAAATTGATTCATTTAAACAAAAAAATTGGTACTCAATTGAAAAAAAATAATAAATATAAAGAACAAAAATTAATAAAAATTGGGACTATTGAAAAAGAAAATATTATGACTGAATTGAATAAATTTAACGAAAATTGATTAATTTTTGAACCAAAAATTAAAGTCACGCCATAGAAACCACCCACAATCAAAAAACGAAAATTACAACTTTAAAAGATAAAAAATTACGCGAACATTCAAATATAGACAAAAAATTGAATGAGTTAATATTATCTCTCCTTTGTAATAGATCCAAAGAACGACTTAATTGGATACACCATATTATTAATGTGAACCAAATTTTATTTTATATGTAATTCATTATGCACCATATTAATAATTTTAATATCTATATATAAGGTCGACTCAAGGGTAAAACACTCATTTTACACCTCAAAAAAAGTTTAATTAGTCGAATGATACCTACAAAATTGGTTGAGAAATTAAGTGTGAGGGTGAGTATCTCACCAACAAAATTATAAAAAAGACAAAAGGAAAAATTGTTGATGAAAGAGTGTTGAAATAAATGATTGCTTTCTTAAAAAGAGCAACAAAGGATAAAAGAAAACAAAAAGGATTGTTTTTTAAACTATGCTCCATTATTCTTTCTACGTCACAATTTCAAAAACCAAAAAAAAACTCCTAAAATTTTTCCTACCGTTTCCTTGGTCCCATTATAAGCTATGAAAAGTCCTCATGATCTTTGAATGCATGTTTTTTGAAAGTTGTGAATATTAGTCTTATTAAGTATTAGGAGTGTTTACTTGCATGGATATTTTAAGTGGAAACACAAGTCAAAAACACTTCGAGCGAATTTTTGTGAGAAAATATACATTTAATTTGAATGCTCTCTTTCATATTTGATTATCTTGTAAACTCAATAGATATACTCATGTGTGAAAAATAGAATCTTTCTGTTTGTATGTGCATGACAACTTGATTTCTAGAAGATTGATTTGTTTCCAATTATATTCATTCCTTTGGTCTATTGAAGATATGGTATAAAAGACCTCGGAACAAAGTTTTGAAATTGCTCAATTTTGCCTAGCAGTGCAAAAGGATAAGTGTGGGGGTGTGATGAGTTCAAATTTTTGCACTAATATAATATTTAAATTTGGAGATTTAATTGAATTTTAGTGCTTAAAAGATTGATTTAATCAAGATTTGTGATTATTAGATTTATTGAGTTCATAAGATAAAAATGGCGTAAAAAGTGATTACGAAGTGTAAATTTTATTTAGGTCATTAAAAGTGTAAATTTGAAATATTCAAAGTTACAAAATAAGTCCAAAATTAGTAAATTCTTGAAAGAAATAATTCAGGAGCTAAGTGCACCCCCAGTTTTTATTTTACACACTCCTTCTTCAAGTGGACTACCTAAAAACATGTTTTGCACCCTTTAACGTCCTGGTCGGAAATTACTTATTTAAAATAAAAGGAAGGAAAATAATAATAAAACGCATTTATTGTTAAGTATTTTCCCAAAAACGCGGGAAAATTATAAATGGTTCATGATGTCCAATACAAAATAGTCCATAAAATCCATTAAGGAAAAATAGCATAAAACTCTCATAGCTAGCCCCGCTCCTACTCTTTGTGTCCACATGCTCACCTGCATCAACCTCTACTCCCATGTAACAAGTTACATGATCATCACCAAACACACACAAATAGGGTGAGCTCAAGTACAATAAAAAAAATTACAACAAAGGTAATAAAGCAATTCAAAACTATGACCCGGGTTACCACTCTAATCCTCAATCCTCAACTTCCAAACATTTTGTTGGTCGCCTCTCGATTCTACACCCTTTGACGAGTACATTGATCGATCTTTGTCGCACGTGTGTCGACTCGCCCCTCCGACTACAGGCCACCACCTAATAGACAGCACGTGGGAATAAATTGCCACGGCCACAATTCGTAACACCAAGTGGAGTTCCCCAAAATGAACCGCAGTTTGTAGTTGTCCCCAAACTACTAAACTCATTCAGTTACACTAAAGAGGGCAATCTTACGGAACCTCGCCGTATGAGCCACGATCTTGCACACTCCACTAGACTTCCTAAACCACCAGGCTACAACCTCGAATGGCCACGTGTTACCCTAATACAAGTTACACTCGTAACTTGGTCCCCAACCAAAGCATCGTATCATGACCTCCATCCAAAGTTGTGTAGAAATCCTCCTCGTGATCCAACTCTGCACCCAAAACCGCCTGGCGCACCTCTCGCATCGCTAGGTGGACTTGGCTCCAGACCGCCTCACGGGCCCCTCACACCACCAGGCGCCAAGCGCCTCCCAATGCTTCTGCCACACCGCTCTCGCCTAGCGGAACCAACCCTACTGCCAGGCGCCATGCACGTCCAATGGCCACTGCCACTGTTTTGGGTAGCTATCGCCTGGCGGCTCGTCCGCGCCCCAAGCACTATGCCAGTAGCGCAATGCTACTTGTTTTTGGCACATAAAGCAGGTCCTAATGGACCCCAATCACACCATTCGCAGATTATAGTGCATTCATACTTAAATAGGTCCTAGTGGGCCCCAATCATGACCCTATGACAGAATTTCAATGCAACACATTCATAGTTTCACAATCCAAGTTATGCTTATACTTAAATACAATGCAATTCATCATGTCTTCATTCTTTTACCAAAAATACAAGTCACATCAAATGTAAATTATCCTCCCAAATTGACCCATAATTACAGCTCAAAACATACAATTTATCACATTCAGTCAAAGAACCCTTTAATTCTTTCATGCATTTGATCCCATTCAACTCACACTTATACATACTATCATTTAACTCCCTTACATGGTTTCAATTAATACATCCTTTGTCAACTAACCCAATTCATGAAAAAAATCATTAGCTAACCCCCTAAAGAACGCAAATCGCAGAATCACTCAAAACGCCTCATTGTCCTAATGTGTCGCCTGGCGGCAGTCCAGGCACCGCTAGGCGGTGCATGGCAATCTGAGTTCTGCCATATCTCTCTTGCACCTATCGTGACTCCCATACACCCTATTCACAGTACCAACCTTCACACCGACATAATTTAACATGCACACCTCATACAGGGTTCATACTTTGTTCTTTTTAACATCATTTCCATAAAAACTACGCACCAGTCATAGACATAAAAATTTACAAAACTTTGACTTCTCCCTTGATCCATACTAGTCCCCTTTAAGCACTTCTCCCACTCTCTCCATTCCGTGCCAATGTTCGAACCCATCACCCTCCGATATCAATGCAAGTGTACAACCAATTCAAGTTTCATGATAATTTTTATAAATTTAGAATTTTATACTTTCTTATCACGCTCCCATATTTATATATAAAAATACTATAATTAAATAACACCCAATTGGCACATATAGCACTTGAACCTAAGTCCTCTCACACAATCAAGTACTTTCAATCATTTGAGCTAGTACTTTTTGACATCACAAAAATTAGCATTTAATGCCATAAAGGTTTTCACTATCCGCATTTGTTAAATAATTATTTATTTAATTATTTAATTTTCGTTGGTCTTACAACCCCTGCCCATCCTACCACTTAAATCCAACTCAACCAGATCATGTCATGTGGCAATCCTCCACTAATTAAACTAACCAAACAGAGCATGACACATGTCTAAATCCAAGCACTCATAAATCATCCAATTAGAGAATGACACCTCATCATCTTCAATCCTCTCCCATCAGAAACCCTAATTTTTCCTCTTACACAAAGTTGTCGTTGTCGTCACCACGCGCACAACTCGCTAGAATTGCACCAGCATTTTACCATTGTGCCGACAGCCACCGCACCAGTTCATCTATACAATCCATGTTGCCACCATCTTCTCCAAATCACGTAGACAGGCTGATGAAGGATTGACCCCAACCAAGGATGGAGGCACATGCTTAAAAAGACTAAGCATGTTTAGAAAGGAAGTTCACTAATCTTTCATCCCTTTCATTTGTGTTTGTTATTTTTGATTCCCTAAGTTGACTTAGTTTAATCAACTTTAGTTGACTTGTTGACCTTTGACTAGGTTTGACTTGTTGACTATAGTTGACTTGACTTAAGCCAACATGCTAATCTATGTTTATTTGCTTTATAGGTTAATTAGGAGTAAGAAAGCAATGCTAGGTGGTGCATGGTGATTGGGGAGCATAAATGATGTGGAGGAGAGAGTAAAGCAAAGGCATAAAGCATAAAGTAAAAGGCATAAAACAAGTGTACCAATGTACCTTTGGTCTCCTTTGTTTTTAGCACACTTTGGCCACATTTTGGAGACATATGAGACACATTCTTTGTCTCCTTTTGTGCTAAAACGAAATTAGCCTTGCACACACCATAGTTAGCTTTTTTGTCTCTCTTTTTTTGTAACCTTATTTGACCTAGTTCCTAGAAGCTAGGGTTAGGTTTTTGTAGAGACATCCTTAGGTATCTTTTATTTGCTTAGAGGCCCCTAAACTCTTCTATATAAGGGGTGCTCCTAGACATTTAAAAGGGTTGAACATTTTGAAGTAAAAACACTCTTGTGCCTCAACCATTTGTGAGAGTTTCCTCCCTTGGGAGTGAATACTTTTAAGCCTTATCTTGCATAGCAAGTGGCGGCACACATCCACTCATCTTCAAGGTTGCCATGGCTTCTAGCCTAGCCTTGTAGTGGCGTGCTTCTCACATTTTTTACCATTTCTTTCCTTTCCATTTTATGTTTTGTTCTTCCCTTAATTGTTCTTGGTTTTCTATGGTTTATGTGCTTTCCATTTTCTTTTTGTTTTGAATCAATCCATCATCTTCTTCTCTTGAGCTTTGTGAAAGGAACCTTCACATCTAGATAGCTTGCTATCTTAATGTCCAGTGGGTATTTCACTTAGCTTTCTTAATCAACTCACACCATATTCAAGAATCTTAAAAAGGAACAAGATAATCCTTCATCAGTGCTGGTTTGGTATGTCCATGTATTAATGAGTTATAATTTACATTAGTAAATTACTTAAACTTATTGTGTGGATCTCATAATTTATTTCAGTTTCCCTTACTCATATATACTATATTATTTCTTCATTGCAGGCACCAGATATTGAAAGTGGTGTGCTATCTCTGCATCAAATACTAGGATCAAGTGGTGGAAGCAAAACACCTTAGACTTAGGACTTTTAATGTTGTCTTTTTTTCTTAGATGCTTGAATATTTTGGTACTCTTAATGTTGTCTTTTTTTTTCCAAATGCTTGAATTGGTACTTTGATGTAGTTATGTTATATTGACAATGAATCAATTTAGTTTATCAATTTCTATTTGATAGTGCTATAATTTTTTATATATTTTAAATTATCATGATAAATATTAAAATTACGTCATTTGATACATTTGATAATGACGTAACTAATCTCAGAATAAATTGTAATTAATTAAACTGGTGACATTTAAAAATGTCATAATATAATGATAATAGTGTCAGTTTAAAGCGTCGTTTTTCACATTATATTTGTCATCCAGTAAAAATATTACCTCAGCTTTAATTGACGCTTTTTGCCTCTTTAAACCGCCACTTTATACGTTGTATAAAATGACGGTTGTTGCGGCGGTTCATCTATAACCGCCGTATTATACTTTGTGACGACAAGAATTATGACATTTCAGGAAACCGTCACTCAAGTAAATAACGACAGTTAAAAATGACGTAAATTACAAAAATAAACGTCGATATTTACATGTTTTTTTGTAGTGAAATGACTAAGGGATGATATTTTATAAAATTATAGATTGTACTAATCATTTTGAACTGGTTAAAAGTTCTTTTTGATAGAATGACTTTGAATAAAACATTTGAAAACTAATTTGCTTTGTTGTATCATTCTAGTTTTTTTATTTTTTCACTCAAGTGGAGGATTTTTACTCAAGTGAAAATATAAGAGAGAACCGAACATACTATCTATCCTATTTTTGTTTAAGCAAAAAGAATGGTTTTTCACTCAAGAAAAAATAACATTACAAGTCAACTCGTAAATTGGTCAGACGTTCGCTCAAGCTAATTTTTCTTTTTTAGAATTTTTTGCTTTATCTTTCGTTTTCTCTTATATTATCTTTAATGAATTGAAATTGAATATTTATCATAAATAAAATGAATACTAGTTTGTATATTTAATTAATTTTTTATTTTGTTTAAGAGAAATGTTTTGTATGGAAATGACAATGATACAATTTATATGAATTTGTGATTACATATTGAGGTTGATTTGTAAATTATTGTTTGTTTTGTGTACTAAGGGGGTAATGTCTATGTTGTAACATAGATCCATTTGTTTCACTAATAATCTAAGTCACATAGAATAAGATATCAGGTGATGACAAGTTTAAGGGAGACTTCTTACAGATCATGACATGTGATATGCTCACACACACACACACACACATATATATATATATATATATATATATATATATATATATATATATATATATATTATTCTTATCGAGATTTAAAGCGTGGACCTTTGGATAGGTGGCAAGATCCTAGTGGTGAATTTAAGGCTCTTGATGGATGGTTGGAATCGATTCCCTCATTGTGCAGATGGGGAAGATCCACCATGGTGACTTGAATGCTCTTGATGGATGGCTGGAATCGAATCCCTCATTGTTCAAATGGGGAAGATCCACCAGTAAAAGACTCACTGACACATAAGTTAGTAAGAGAGCTTTAGAATCTATGAGTATAGTAAGAGAGTGTGTATTTCCTAGTGAAATACTAGTAAAATACAAGGATTGAAATGATACTTTACCTGGTTAACCATATATTTTGTTGGTATATGGTATTCAAAGATATTATAACGTAATCAAACTATTGAGATTTACTCATACATTCTGTTAATATATGATTATTGCATCAACAAATATCTCTTAAAATATTTTTTAACCACTTTAGGTTAATAATAACATACACGCACATGCACACGCACACACACGTACATGCACATGCACACACACGCTTACGCATACGCACACGCAACACAAACACAGGGGCAACTCAAGGGTTTGGGAGGCCTAAAACAAACTTAAATAATAAGTCCTTTTATTAAAATGTTTTTTTTTTTTTTTGAACTTTTTTGATGTAAAATTATTTATGAAATTGTCATGATTAACTACTTCTCTTTCTCTATTGTTGTTGATTTCACCTATATCTATACTATTATTATCTTGTTCATTCAAAGAGCACTCACCTGTATTTTTTGTTTCAATTTTTTATCTATTTTTATAAATTTATTCATAACTATGTAATTAAAGTCTCAATTCTTCTCTTCTTCTAAATTTTTGTATAGTCACAATTCAAATTTTCTAGTTGACATATCTATATATTTTTATATCAAACAAACAATTATAATATGTAAAATACTGCTAAAGATAAGTATATAAAAAGCATGAGTTAAAACAGGAAAATCTGATTTTGGTTGTCAAGAAAGTAAATTTCATAGTAGACTTGTAGTATCTTGAAGTCTCTAATCTCTTTCTCTTTCTCTTTCTCATGTCTAAACTTTTTCACAAATATGCAAAGTTTATTTTAAAATTAATCATTAATAAAAGTAATTAAAATTTTATATATATATATATATATATATATATATATATATATATATATATATATATAAACCATGTGTTTACCATGTGTTTCTTCTTTCGTATAAAAAACCACCCATGTTTAGATGGGAATCCATGAAATATTATAAAATTGAAAGAATAATAAGCATAAAATAAACAATCTAAACATTTAGAACCACAAAAAAAGATAAGTCTTTTTTTTCCTAATCTTAATTATCTTTTTACATAAAACCCAACTTTGATCATAGAGTTTAAATCTAGATCTTCTTTTTCTGTCACCTTTTTGGTCTTTTAATTTTTATGCTCAAATTAATCTATTATCCACCAAAAGACTAAACTCTAATCTAATTAATAGTTTTGTGGAAAAATTCTAACTACTCATCAAGATATATGCAGAATAACTCTCGAAACCCATAAATTGAAAAGTACCAAAAAACAAAACCAGACAAAAGAAATACATTTCTAATCCTAATACAAATCCAACAAATAAAATAAAAACTCCAACAACATAGATAGAAAGAAAAAAGATACTAAACATAAATGAGGATAAAAATATTAGTGTACACGGGCAACATGAGATTCAATGAATGTAATATGCCGAAACATTCATAAAAGGACTATAGAATAGAAGAAAGCAAAAAGAGACAAGAGAAGTCACAAAGATATAAAAGTTTAAAATAGAATAAAGATTCATTATAAAAGAATAAAAATAATTAATCATTCTTTTTTTTTTGTAAACTGATAACGCTATCATTGACGCGATCAAATTAATACTACTAAACTATAACAACTTCAATATTGCTAAGATAGTAGTCAAGAAAATAGAAAGGGTGAAGTAACCCTAAGTTCTCTCCTAACAAACACGAAATTTATTTCTAACAAATTAATTCTTATAAAAACTATACAAAAGAGTTAATCAAATGAAATAAGGAACAAAGAAATAAAATTGGAAAAAGATAAAATAAGATAAAAACAATAGTAAAGAAAATAAATTGATTCCACTGTTTTTTCAAAATAGATCCATCATCGATAATATAAAGATTATTGCTTAATTAATTATTATTGTAGATTTGCAAATTAATCAATGTAAATTCTCAATTAATTTGTTGGCGTTCTCAATGTTAACTAAAGTAAATTCTCAATCAAAAGCAAGAACTTTGCAGATTAATCATAGTAAATTTAACCAAAGTACATTCTCAATTAAATATTACTATCCTTAATCATGTCCATTCTTTTACCTCTAAAATCAAGCAAAAATTTAATTAACCAAAGTACATTCTTGATTAATTCTAGTTAAAGTTTTCCCTCTAATCAAAGTACATTCTTAATCATTGGCAAAAACCCATTCAATCACATGAAATTTTGTAAATTTATTTAAAGTAAATTCTTAATTAAAATTAATAACCCTTGAACTCAGATGATTGATATGCCTATAGATTAAAACATCTCACTTTAGCTCTGATGTAAAAATCATTACTTTTCACGTGATTCAAATATAAAAGGCGTAGATGAATTAAAACCTCAACAATAATGAAAATAACAAAGAAACTATTTCATTCTAACCTCATAATCCATAATGAAATTACAATGGAATCAACCCAAAATGTTTAGCACTCCATGGAATGCAAAATAAAATAAAATAAAATAGAAGAAGAGATTGGAGAGAAAAGAAGAATTTAGGCCCTCATAAGGGGTCCTAAACTCTGAAATGTCGAGATTCCATGGTGCGGTGTTAGGGTTTCCGTCTCCATCATGGATTGCGGTTGTTGAAATGGTGAAGAATGTAGGTGCTGGTGCTAGCTCGTTCATGGCACATGGTGGTTGTGTTTTCTGGCGAGGTGGTGATGGTGTGGAGTGTAGTGGCTGCTGTCGTTGGTTCGTCAATGATGCTGCTCTTGCAGTTTGCGGTGGCCATGCTTGGATACAATGGAGTCTTGCATTCTGGTTCACGAGTGATGGAGGCCCGTTGCTGCATTGGCTTCTACTATGATGGAGGTGCATATTCCACTACACAATCTATTTTGGTAAAATTGAACGAAGTTGACTATGGAATCCATGGTTGACGTCACGAGAACAGGTGCGACCTGTGGTGCCTGTGATGAAGGATTATCTTGTTCCTTTTTAAGATTCTTGAATATGGTGTGAGTTGATTAAGAAAGCTAAGTGAAATCCCCACTGGACATTAAGATAGCAAGCTATCTAGATGTGAAGGTTCCTTTCACAAAGCTCAAGAGAAGAAGATGATGGATTGATTCAAAACAAAAAGAAAATGGAAAGCACATAAACCATAGAAAACCAAGAACAATTAAGGGAAGAACAAAACATAAAATGGAAAGGAAAGAAATGGTAAAAAATGTGAGAAGCACGCCACTACAAGGCTAGGCTAGAAGCCATGGCAACCTTGAAGATGAGTGGATGTGTGCCGCCACTTGCTATGCAAGATAAGGCTTAAAAGTATTCACTCCCAAGGGAGGAAACTCTCACAAATGGTTGAGGCACAAGAGTGTTTTTACTTCAAAATGTTCAACCCTTTTAAATGTCTAGGAGCACCCCTTATATAGAAGAGTTTAGGGGCCTCTAAGCAAATAAAAGATACCTAAGGATGTCTCTACAAAAACCTAACCCTAGCTTCTAGGAACTAGGTCAAATAAGGTTACAAAAAAAGAGAGACAAAAAAGCTAACTATGGTGTGTGCAAGGCTAATTTCGTTTTAGCACAAAAGGAGACAAAGAATGTGTCTCATATGTCTCCAAAATGTGGCCAAAATGTGCTAAAAACAAAGGAGACCAAAGGTACATTGGTACACTTGTTTTATGCCTTTTACTTTATGCTTTATGCCTTTGCTTTACTCTCTCCTCCACATCATTTATACTCCCCAATCACCATGCACCACCTAGCATTGCTTTCTTACTCCTAATTAACCTACAAAGCAAATAAACATAGATTAACATGTTGGCTTAAGTCAAGTCAACTATAGTCAACAAGTCAAACCTAGTCAAAGGTCAACAAGTCAACTAAAGTTGATTAAACTAAGTCAACTTAGGGAATCAAAAATAACAAACACAAATGAAAGGGATGAAAGATTAGTGAACTTCCTTTCTAAACATGCTTAGTCTTTTTAAGCATGTGCCTCCATCCTTGGTTGGGGTCAATCCTTCATCATTCTCCCCTCCTTGGAGAGAATTTGACCACAAATTCTTTAAGCCTTTGTAGATGGAGCTTGACTTGATTTGGGAGAGGATTTGCGTCTCCCTTTTATGAGCTCTTGTTCCATCCTTTCTAAGGGTATTACCCCTAGCTTTGGTTAGGCCATCTTTATTTTCTAGACTACTCTTCCTCTCTTTCTTGTGCTTTGGGCCTTCCTTTTTTGCTTGGGAAGGGAAGGAAGGGTGATGCACATCTTGCTTTGGAAGAATTTTTTTTGTAGGCAAGTAACACCTTAGTGAAAGCTTGCCCCTTTTCTTTTTCTTCTTTATCTTTTCTTATTATATTTCTATCCTTATTAACTTCTTGAGGTGATAGAGGTTGTAAAGTGGTCTTTTTCCCATTTTTGAAGAAAATGTATTGGTTGGTATGACCATCATGTAAAGTTTGTTTATCAAATTGCCATGGCCTACCTAGTAAGATATGTGTGACTTCCATGGGAACAACATCACATAACACCTCATCTTTGTAGCTTCCTATAGAGAAGTTAATTAGGACTTGTTTATTGACATCTATTTCTCCCTCTTTACTTATCCAAGCAAGCTTGTAGGGCTTAGCATGAGGAATGGTCTCTAAGTTAAGCTTTTCCACCAACCTTGTGCTAGCTACATTGGTACTACTTCCTCCATCAATAATTAGAGAGCAAACCCATTTGTTAATTTTGCATCTATATTGAAAAATGTTTTCTCTTTGAGTTGGCTCAAGCTCACTTTGATCTTGACCTATCATGCGCCTTAATAACATAGGGTCTTTCTCAAAAAATTTAGTTTTACTAGAGGAAGAAGATTCTTTTGAAAGAGAGTGGGGAGATGAGTGTTCACTTTCAACATCATTACTCTTCTTTAAGATCATGGTCCTTTTGGTTGGGCAATTTAAAGCAATGTGATTATAACCCAAACATTTAAAACATTTAATGGAACTTGATCTTTGAGAAGTGGAATGGTGAATGTGATCACTTGGTGACTTACATTTACTTGGTGGTTCTTGATGAGAGTTAGAAGGGAACTTATCATGTTTCTTTTTATCATTTCCCTTCCATGAGTGACTAGAGTAGTGGTTGGGTGAGTAACTCTTCTTTGCCCTTCTTTTTCTTTTCAATTGAATTTCAATCCTAAGGGCAAGTGTGAAAACATTTTCAAGAGTGGACTACTCATACAACTCTACTTGGTCTTTTATATCTCTCCTAAGACCACTCACAAATCTTTTTATTTTCTCTTTGTTAGTTTCTTTTATTTCAACCCTACGCATTTGAGACTCTAATTCTTTAAAGTATTCACTCACACTCATAGGACCTTGGTGAAGCCTTTGGAGCTTCAAAATAAGTTCCTTCCTATAGGAGGGAGGAACAAATCTAGCGCGCATAAGAGTTTTAATGTCCATCCAAGAAGCTGCGGGTGGCCCTTGGTCATAATTCTTACAAATTTTATGCCACCAAGTATTGGCATATTCCAAAAATCCTAAAACTACTAGATCAACTTGTGCTTGATCCTTTACATGATTTTCATTGAAAATTTGATCAACTTTAGCTTCCCAATCAAGGAAGATTTTGGGATCACTTCCACCATAGAACTTAGGAATCTTTGGAGTTTGCTTCTCTTGTGACGGGTTGCGCCTAGAATGCCCTCTTTTCCTAGCCTCTCTTTCTTGCTCTTTAGCTTCAAGCCTTTGAATGTGCTCTTGGATTCTTAGGTCACTTTGCTCCTTTTCTTTTCTCAATTGTTCAAAGGACTCCTTCCTAGACAATTCCAAATCTCGAAGCAATCTCATCAATGTATTTTTTTTGTTTTGTGTAGGTACATTTGATGAACTTGCCATGATTCCTACAACAAAAACACTCAAATTCGAGACAAAATAAATGGAGTAGAGGTTAAACAACATGAAAACCGATACCAAATCCAACCCAAATTGTAACCCAAGTGTTTAGATCACTCTCCCAAAGTAACAAGGCAAGGCTAGCACTCAAAATCCACCAAAGGAGTGAAGCAAACACTTTTAAAAACTTGTTCAAAACCTTTCAAATGCAAGACAAGTGATTCGGCCACAACATCCCAAAAGTTTCAAGAAAAGAAAACTACTAAGACACAACAAAGAACACCTAGTGACAAGCAAGAAAAGCACAAAAGCAAGAAAGTTTAACTTCTAAGGAAATTTTGTTTTAAAGACAAAACTTGAACAAGACTAAAGCAATGAAAAACACTTTTAAAGAATCTATGAAAATCATTTGAACAAGCCAAGATTATACCTCAAATTATGCATACACCAAGAAAGATCATAACCAAGTTAAAGCATGGAACTAATTTGCCAATATCACCCAAAACCCAAGTATAAAATTTGGTAGCATAACACCTAGTAAAAATGGCCAAATGGATTCACCAAGCAACACATTAGCTCTCGGCCAAACTGTTTTTGGTCATGAAAATAATTTTTCTTTTCAAAACTAGGTACTTAAGATGATGAGAAGGATATTTTAGGGTGTCTTGAACACTTAGTTCCTTAAAAATTAGGTCAAAATCAATTTCAAGGAGCATGCTACAACAAAAGGCATAGATCTCATGCAATAGCTCAAATACTTAGAAACAAGAATAAGAAAACTCAAAGAAGCATATGACATATGACTCAAGCAAAAGTTAGACACATTTATGCCTTTGCTTTACTCTCTCCTCCACATCATTTATGCTCCCCAATCACCATGCACCACCTAGCATTGCTTTCTTACTCCTAATTAACCTACAAAGCAAATAAACATAGATTAGCATGTTGGCTTAAGTCAAGTCAACTATAGTCAACAAGTCAAACCTAGTCAAAGGTCAACAAGTCAACTAAAGTTGATTAAACTAAGTCAACTTAGGGAATCAAAAATAACAAACACAAATGAAAGGGATGAAAGATTAGTGAACTTCCTTTCTAAACATGCTTAGTCTTTTTAAGCATGTGCCTCCATCCTTGGTTGGGGTCAATCCTTCATCAAGCAGCCATTGCAGCAACATGTTCTGGAACATCTTCTTTAGAAGCAATATAAGCAAGCAGTGTTTGCACTTGGTTCTTGACAGTTGCAAGTTCATTTTCAATCTTCACAAACTTGTCTTTGTCATGTGGTGAAGCTGCATTAGGTGAAGCAAAGTTGATTCCTCTTATTCTTGTAGTTGATTGCTGAAAAGCAAGAGTAGTAAATCAGAACTAGTAAATTTGATATTGTTTGCAAGAGCTATTATATGTGTATATATATATATATATATATTGATCTTAGACCTAAATATTCGTTTGCAGAACAAGCACCAAACAACCAAATTGTTTGCAGAACCACACCAAGGCAGACACAAAATTTAACTATACTACTTAAATGTAAGAAATTTAAGAATAATGTACTCAGCAACTCAGACATGTACTTAAATGTACCAACATTTTTGCACCAACCATGTGTCAAAAATAGTAGCTTATAGTAGATAATAGGAAAAAACACAAGAAAGGAAAAAACAAAATAGCCAGCACCAAACAAGCTAGAACTAATATCAATATCAACACAAGAAATGCCTTCTCTAGGGCACAAACAAATTATTCAAAATTCCAACAGAAACCTTAAATGGACTAAACTAAATACAGGGTAATTGATTCTACATCAGTGTAAAGTATAAGCCAATGATCACTTTTCATTGACATGATATGAATGGTGTATGATTCAAAACCTCACAACACTAAGAAAAAGGTCTAGTACAAAAACGTGATTGCATTCTTCATATTAGTTAATGAACACTATCATACCATGCCACAAACAATCTTATGCTTCATGCACTTTTCAGATGTAGCAAACACGGGTAATAAATGAATAAATAAATATATTTATATATATATATATATATAATGTATTTCAATCAACATGACATAATCGTCCAATATATAAAACACTTTCAGACAACTAAAATAGGGAAGCATGTGCAGGGAAAGATAATCTAAATATGCAATGAATAGAGACAATCATTCATTTGTTTATCATGGTCAGAATCGGCAACTAAGAATCTAGCCAAAAACAATAGGTGTCACATATTTTATTGTAGTTTCCCAACAAATCAAGCAGAAAACCAGCACCCAACAAAAAAAAGAAAAAAAAATACTAGAAGTGAAATTCGGAGGCAGAACCAGAAGTGTATTTCGAGCTTCAGTGTGGTGGAGACAACTGGTGCGAGTTCTTGGCCCTTCGATGTCGAACTGGCGTTGTCCACCGCGCGAAGGAATCAAACAGAAAACCTTAATCGTACAATTGGCCACTCAAATCAAAAATAGGCAAGATTAAATTCAAAAAGGCAACACTACTTTGATGAATGTCATACCAGAAACAGAAAAGGAGTGGATTGAGGCGCAAATGCGAGCAATCGAACCTTTCTCCTTCAGAACGAGGTTGAATAACCCAATCGAGCAAATGCGAATGGAGGCAATCGTGGACTGAGGCGCAAATGGAGGCGCAAATGGAGGCGAAGGAAGGAGAAAGGAGAAAGAGGTGAAACGAAAGAGGTGAAACGAATAGGAGAAAGGAGAAAGCAGAAACGGAGAGTGAACGAAGAGGTGAGGGAATGGAGAGGTGAGTGAACAGAGAGGTGAGGGAATGTTCTGAGAGTGAGGTGATTTAGGGTGAAATGAAGGAGAAAGGAGAAAGAAGAAAGAGGCGAACGCAGAGAGTGAACGCAGAGAAATTTTTGGAAAGTTAAAAAAAATATTAAATTGTTGAGTGGGAAAATGAAATAGAAAAGAGAGGGAATAAAGTTTTACAAAAACAAAAGAGGTATCGAGACAAAAGTGGGACAGGAAATAATTTCATAAAATTATAAAAATAATATTTTATATAAAGTGGCATTTCAAAATGACACAATTTTAAATATAATATGACAATGTAAAAGATGGTGGTTAGAAACGCCATATTATACATGTCCATTATGGCTATTATCAAACTAACGTATTATACTGCGAAAAGCGACAGTTTTAATTAACCGTCGTATTAAAAACATCGTTATATACATGATTTTTTGTAGTGTTTCAATTTGACCTTACTCATTCAAACTCAAAATATATATATATATATATATATATATATATATATATATATATATATATATATATATATATATATTTCTATTTGCATCAAACTCAAATTAACATTGAATTTATTCAAACAACAACAACCTGAACTAATTCCTCTCAAATGTTGTAATCCAACATAAAACAAATAATACACAATAAATTTCATTCACTCAAACAATACAAATATGGTTTCCAATTCAAACATTTAAAACATGTTCATACAACACATAATCATGCATAAGACTCAACATATATTATGACTATACCTTCACAACCATATCATCTATGCTAAGCTTTTATAAAAAAAAATATAAATATTTTCTCTCGTAATTCCTTATTCCAAAGAAAGTTCTAGCTCAAGCATGAACTTACTCAAAATCTAAGGTCCTAGAGTAAAGTATACAAACATAACCAAATTTCAGTATAAGCTTGAACAAATTGAAAGGATCACTTATTCTATTTATAGTAAATACTTATTCTATTTAAAATTTGATCAAGTAGAAATATTCTCTGGTTCTTCAACTACCATGAGATGCAATAATATTTTCAAAGAAGTCAGATATAAAGACACAGCTTAGATAAAGGTTGAAGTGAGAAAAAAGAGAAGAAAAAGAGAGGATATGGAAAGAATTAGGGGAGTTAAAACAGGCTAGTCTGACTCGTTTTGGTCGAACCTGCCCTTGGCCCCCCAAAAAACGGGTTAGGTCACAAAAAGCAAGCCAAAAATAACAACAATCCCGCCACAAGATGGCCTGGTAGGCTGACCCGACACTTTTTTTTTAATCTTTTAAAAAATAATTATTTTTAGAATTTTTTATATATATACTAATAAATAAATATTAAAAGTATATTTAATCATATAAACATTTTTAAGCTTTTAATTGATTAATTAATATTTTTAATTGGATAAATTAAAATAGTTTTCACATTTACATGTTAAATTACTCTACCATAACTAATAATTGGAACTTAATTTGTAAGTGTTAATTATATAAATTACAACAGTATTGTATATTTAGATCTTTACAGAAATATAATATAAAATATTTAATCTTTTAAATTTTTTTTAAATTTTTAATATAAAAAATAAAATGGGCTAGTGGGTTGGGACGAGCTAGACCACTTTTGACCCGCAAATTTGACGGGTTAGATGGGCCGGTCCAAAACGAACTGGCAGATTGAAAATGTCAACCTGGTCTGCCCCATTTTGGTGGGCTAGCGGACCGATCTGCGGGTCATTTGCCATTTTTCCACCCTTATAAAGAATGAAATTAAGTCTCTCTAATATCATAATTTTTTTTTCTTAAACAATATTGCTTATATAAATTAAAGAATTGGTATAAGCATGTTTTATAATTTGTTTTAGAAATAATATTTACTAACCAACATTGTTTCACTTTGATCAATTTAGTAAGAACTACACTAAAAAAATAACGTACAAGTCTAACCATCATTAACTACTAACTAATAATTTGCATTGATAGTGAATAATTATCAATAACTAAGCTATTAATAAATGTAATGACATTGTCTTTGGTCTAACTTTCTAACGTATTTGTTATGTCGCAATAACTTTAGAAGATGGTAATTAATAAGATGAATTATGATTAATAAGATAATTCGTAGCATATTTAATAATGACTTAATTAATATGAATGAGTGATTTTTTAAGTCTTAGCTTTATTCATAAAGAACAATATAAGTGATTTAATATTTTATCTCCATATACTTATTTAGATTTTTTTCCATAATAGGTATAGTTTGATTATGTTTCGCGAAGTATAATTTTATCAAGAGTTTGGTGTGGTCCCTTCATGCTTTGTATTCTTTTATTTACTTTTTTTTTTAATAAATTTTCATGTGATGACAAATGATTAATGAACTTTGAGGTGTCCATATACTAATACTTGTCCATATACTAATAAGGTATGTATGAATTCTCGAGAAGAAAGGAACCGTAGTGGTCCCCCTAAATCGCCCAGATCCCAATAGTGAAGAGAAAGTTAAATCTACATTGGATTTCACCTGAATAGCCCCATCTACTCTTGAGGATAAGTATGGTTTTAAATCCTAGTTCAAACAAGATAAGTATGACATACTAGAATGTCTTTGGTCAATGGTAGATCTTGACCAAAAATTTTTGGGGAGCCAGAATAATATACTCAAAATTTATATATTTAATATTACTATCACTAATTCAATAAAAAAGAATACATAATTTAGTATAACTATAAATATAAAAGAAATTACACATATTTAAAGGATTGTCCATCGTTTTTTCATATTCTTGAAGTCATCAATAATTGAATCATAACTAAACTTTTTTTCAACTATTTTTTTTTCAATGTAAATATCCACATTATCTACAAAATATTCATCTTCCATTTTATTAATGTGTATAAATTGATTCAAAAATCTTCACAAGCTTTTATTTCATTGTTATAAAATAAACTTCACCGATAGTTTCTCTTTTATCAATTTTAAAAAATGAATTTATTTTTTGGTTTTCATCAATGTACTTGTTTAAAAAAGAAAATTAAGACTAAAAATTATTTATCTTAATCTAATAAAAAATTGAGACATAATTACTAAAAAAACTACAATAGTCAAGTCACACTTAAAAATCGGCTATGGAAAATCACATAATACATTATTTGTTCTTCTATATTCATAAAAAACTAATATACAAAAGGGTCATGAAATAAAAAGTAGTGTTAAATATTAAAAAAAGATTTCACTATCAAGTGAGACAAGAGATAATTACTTTTTTTTCTTTGAAAATGGAAAAGAAGATATAAGAAATGAGGACAAAAAGAATGAGTTTTTGTCTAACTTTTTTTTTTCTCAATAACAAAAGAAAATAGGTCAGCATGATAAAAAAGTACAATATGTGAGAAACTCAAAAGACAATAGAAGAGAAAATAAAAAATATCGTAATAAAATTTTTTCTTTATTATATTTGATTTTATGTTTTATTAGTTATTAATATTAAAGGTTGCACTTTATAAAAGAAATAAAAAATACTTAATTTAATTTTCATTATTTTTTCAATATAATACTACCTAATTTAAAAATATACATATAATTTAAAGAATTTAAAAATACATATAATTTAAAAAATTCAAAATACATATAATTTTTAAAAAAATTAAAAAATTTGGGGTGGTCGTGGCCCCCCGCCCCTTCTTTCCTCTGCCACTGCCTTACATGATCACATCTCGAGGTTAAGTGTCGATGAGTGCATTAACCTGTCCATGTGGCTTAGAGCCCTCACAATCCAAACCCAACAACACAATTATCAGAGGTGTACTATACCACTAAGCTAATAGTCCTTTGTGCGTGCCTCCCACCAAGACCCGCTATGCCAGCATAGCTGATGACAAACCCCTAGCCAAGGGACCAACCACAAGAGCAATGTGTAACATCCCGACTGGATATTTCTAATTTAAATAATTAAAATAGGGATATAAGTATAAAATCGCATTTATGGTAATTCCTTTTCCCAAAATGCATGAAAATTTAAAACTTTATTTCAACGCACCAATTATAAAATCCATATGACGTTCAATTATTACAAAGATTATTTGTTCATAATATTCATTACAAAATAGTTCATGAAGAAAACTAGTAAAAACTCCCATAGTTGGTCCCCACTCCGACTCTAGGCATCCACACGCTCACCTATATCAACATCTGCTATCATGTAACAAGTTACATGATCATTGCCAAACACACACAAATAGGCTACAACCTCGAGTGGCAATGTGTTACCCCAATATAGGTTACACTCGTAATTGGGCCCCTAGCAAAACATCACCTCATTACCTCCATCCAAAGCGATGTAGGAATCCTCCTCGCGATCCAACTCTGCACCCAAAACCGCCTAGTGCACCTCTCGCGTCGCTAGGCGAAACTTGGTTCCAGACCACCTAGCAAACACCTCACGCCGCTAGGCGCCATACGCTTTCTAGAGCCTCTACCAGATCTTTTCCGTCTGGCGAGATCACATTTTTCGCCAAGTGCCATGCGTTCCAAGCTTCTCTGGTTTTCCCTTATCACCTAGCAGCACACCCCAAGCTGCCAGGCAACACACCCCAAGTTGTTAACCACCACACCAATAGCGTCACTGCTACTGATTTTTGGCACTTTGAAGCAAGTTCCAAAAAACCCCAAGCGCTATACATATAATCCATAACTTTAAATATCCTTATCCAGTCATAATCACATGACTGGATCATAGTCCAACACAATCCTGAACAACCACACAATATACAAAAGTAGGAAGAATACATAATCATTGTCCCAAAATATCGCACGGACAATAAAATAATAATAATAAAAATAATAATAATAATAATAGTAAAAATAATAAAAATAATAGTAATAACATAAAATAATAATAAAACAATAATAATGATAAGAAAATCTTAAATAAAATCAAAAAATGATAATAATAATAACAATAATAACAAAATAATAGTAAAATAAAATAAAATAAAAGTAATAATAATAGGAATAATAATAATAATAAAAATAAAATATTAATAATAATATTAATAATAATTATAAAATAAAATAATTAGAATAATAATAATAATAGTAATAATAATAATAATAATAATAATAATAAAAATAACTAATAATAAAAATACATAAATAATAAAAAAATTATAATAATAATAGTAAAATAAAAATAAATAATAATAATAATAATAATAATAATAAAATAATAGTAAAATAAAATAAAATAAAAATAATAATAATAGGAATAATAATAATAGTAATAATAATAAAATAATAAAACATTAATAATAATAGTAAAATAAAATAATAAGAATAATAATTAATAATAATAGTAGCAATAATAATAATAATAATAATAACAACTAATATATAAGTAATAAAAATAATATAAATAATAATAATAATAATAATAATAATAATAATTGTGCCGTATTTAGGAGAAAAACTCTAAACATCTCGAAAAGTAAAAAAAAAAAGAATCATAATAATCATAGTAGGGATGAGGTCACATAGAGTACTCCACAAGTATACACATACTCTCTCTAAAATCTCATACAACAAACATCAAGAGGTTAAACGATAAAAAAATTCGGTTCATGAGAAGGCTTTCATGCATAAATATATAAAGCAATTACATATAATATCATTAAAATAGGAACTAGCAGCTCCCTTAACCTGAATTTAACCTGAATTTCCCGCATCAAAGCTCTTCTAGAGTTCTTTTTGCTCCAAAGAGTCACATAATTGCCTCCACACTAAAACGGACATTAGCTCTCTTTGAATTCAAGTGTGTGCTTGGAAAACTCTTCCTTGGTCAACCCACAATTGAATCCCTACCAAAACCTTATTGTTTCCTCTCTACTTTGATCTTAACTTAAGTATTTCACTAACATTACTAAAAAGACGAAAATTAAATGGAAGAGGTAAATGACCATCAATTGTCATTTACTTGTTGATAGTTTCCGAACCTTTTAAAATAATAGTAAAATAAAATAAAATAAAAGTAATAATAATAGGAATAATAATAATAATAAAAATAAAATATTAATAATAATTGTAAAATAAAATAATTAGAATAATAATAATAATAGTAATAATAATAAAAAAAAAATAACTAATAATAAAAATACATAAATAATAAAAAAATTCTAATAATAATAGTAAAATAAAAATAAAAATAAATAATAATAATAATAATAAAATAATAGTAAAATAAAATAAAATAAAAATAATAATAATAGGAATAATAGTAATAATAGTAATAATAATAAAATAATAAAACATTAATAATAATTGTAAAATAAAATAATAAGAATAATAATTAATAATAGTAGTAGCAATAATAATAAAAATAATAATAATAATAATAATAATAATAATAACTAATATATAAGTAATAAAAATAATATAAATAATAATAATAATAATAATAATTGTGCCGCATTTAGGAGAAAAACTCTAAACATATCGACAAGTCAAAAAAAGAAGAATCATAATAATCATAGTAGGGATGAGGTCACAGAGTACTCAATACAACAAAAACCACAAGTATACACATACTCTCTCTAAAATCTCATACAACAAACATCATGAGGTTAAACGATAAAAAAATTTGGTTCATGAGAAGGCTTTCATGCATAAATATATAATGCAATTGCATATAATATCATTAAAATAGGAACTAGCAGCTCCCTTAACCTGAATTTAACCTGAATTTCCCGCATCAAAGCTCTTCTAGAGTTCTTTTTGCTCCAAAGAGTCACATATTTGCCTCCACACTAAAACGGACATTAGCTCTCTTTGAATTCAGGTGTGTGCTTGGAAAACTCTTCCTTGGTCAACCCACAATTGAATCCCTACCAAAACCTTATTGTTTCCTCTCTACTTTGATCTTAACTTAAGTATTTCACTAACATTACTAAAAAAACGAAAATTAAATGGAAGAGGTAAATGACCATCAATTGTCATTTACTTGTTGATAGTTTCTGGCCATTTTAGTTTCCTTCTATGACGGCTAGGGTTTTCTGAACGTCTCTCCTCACCACCAAAATAATGAGCGCGGCTAGGGTTTTCTGAACGTCTCTCCTCACCACCAAAATAATAAGCGCAAAAGAACGATTTTGTGTTCACCAAGGTTCAAACCCACACCCTCACAAATACAAAGTTAAAGCACAACCACCCAACCAAATCATGTTTTATAAATGCAAAACAAATTAAATAATTAATTAACACCACAATGTCATACAAAAGACTTAAACCCAATTCCTTTCATTTAATTAAGTATTCTCAACCACTTGAGCTAATACTCTTTCTTGTCTTCTCTCTGCATATTAATTAACTTGGAGATTCCCGCCCTCGCATTTAATAAATAAATATTTATTGATTTATGATGAGTACGTATTTTTGCCCTCATTTAATGTTTAATTCTGGGTATTTAATTGAATTTGTGTGCCTAAAGAGTGATTTAATTGATAATTTTGATAATTAGGTTGTTTGAGCTTGTGTGATAAAAATGTCTTAAAAAGTGATTTTTAGCTGCATAAATTATTTTTGGATATTTTAACGTTTGTTGATGCAGCTGAAGTTAAGTTTTAAGCTCATTTAGAGGTGTGGAAATAAATTGATTAAAGCTTCATGACACCTTAAAGATAAATCAAAGAATAAGAAATTATCAAAACCACAAACATTCAGGCCAAGCATTACATGAAGACGGCAAGAAAAGCTTGAAAAAGTGAAGAAGTTTGGCTAAACCAAGAAGAGAGGAAAGAAAAATTGGACCTTGCGGTTTTCTTTATCTTTATGATAGAAGATAATTTGGGAAAATATATCTTTAGATATTTTATTTGATATTTTTAAATAATTATCTTATTTAATTATATCATAAAATATTAAAAGATAATAACTACCAAATCTTTTTAAATATGACAAGATCTTCTTGAATCTTTTTAGTTCCACAACAAACAAATATATCTTGAAGATATTGGATTATTTAGAAGATAATTTAAGGAGATTGCAAATGGTTGATTTGGAAAATTAATACAAATATTAATTGGTGATAATTTATCATATATCTTTAAGTAATTAATTAATTTAATTATATTAGATATTGATATTATCAACCAATTATATTTGTCAAATAGTCTATATCTCTCCAAGTATTTTTAAATATTTATATTTATCTTTATTTCAAAAGATATTTGAGAGATTTTAGCAACAGAAAAGCCCAGTCCAATTCCTATATAAAGAGACCAAGGGAGAAGTAGAAAACAAGCTCGGCACTTCGAAATTTAGGAACCCTTAGGGGGACCTAATTTCTTTCTCTCCATTCTTCTATTTTTATTTTGTATTCCATGGATTGCTAAACTTCTTGGGTTGATTCCATTGTAATTTCATTATGGATTTTGAGGTTAGAATGAATTAATTTCTTTGTTCTTTTAATTATTGTTGAGGTTTTAATTTATCTATGTCTTTTATCTTTGAATCACATAAAAAGTAATGATTTTAAATCTATATGCATATTGATCATATGAGTCAAGGGTTTTTAAATTTAATTGAGACTTTACTTTGATTTTATTTAGAAACTTTCATATGATTAAATGAGTTTTTACCAATAATTGAGACTTTACTTTGATTAAAGGTATTTACTCTAACGAAAATTAATTGAGACTTTACTTTGATTAATTAAGCTTTTTATTTGGTGAAGAGATAAAAGAATAGACATGATTAGGCATAGTAAAATTTGATTGAGACTGTACTTTGGTTGAATTTACTATGGATAATCTAAAAGTTCTCACTTTTAATTGAGACTGTACTTTGGTTAAAAGTGAGAACGCCAACAAATTCATTGAGACTTTACATTGATTAATTTGTAAATCTACAACAATAATTAATTGAGCAATAATCTTTAGATAACCGATGATGAATCTATTTTGAAAAAGCAATGGAATCAATCTATTTTCTTTACTATTATTTTTATTTTTTTTTATCTTTTAAATTTTATTTCTATCTTTGTTTATCTTAATCCCCTATATTTTTTTATAATTTTATTTGACTAACTTTTGTATAGTTTTATAAGAACTAATTTGTTAAAAATCAATTCCGTGTTCGTTGGGAGACGACTTTGGGTTACTTTACCCTTACTATTTTGTTGACTACTTTCTTAACAATACTGAAGTTGTTATAGATAAGTAGTATTAATTTGAACGCGTCAACGACAGCGTTATCAATTTATTTATTTATTTTTCTCGGGTCTTACACAATGGCTAGAAGAATCCAAGAGAATTGGGCTTCATCAGAGCTAAGCATACCCAAGTTAATGTTTACCTGGGTAAAGAAGATGTGAAGATATAGTCTAGGATTCTTTGTAAATAACTAAATAATATTTTGGGCCAAGTAGTATATGAAAATTTATTTTGGACTTTGTCTAATGGGCCAAAATAGACTAGGAATGGTTGTCAACTTAAGTTAAGTTGGGTCAAGACCCAAGGATGACTAAATAGGGGCGCTAATTAGGGAGTTGACCAAGGGTCAAAGAGTGGTCTTAAAACTTGATGAGCATGGTATTAGTGCAATCCACATGAGAGTAGTGGCCATGTGGCACTCTCCTAATGTTGAGGATTTGCTATATGTAGTGGTCATGTGTCATTCCATGAGCGGAGAGGATTCTCCCATGTAATGGTCACGTATCAACCTCTCATTGGAGAGGATTTCTAGCTTGCTCTCCAAGATTTCCAAGATGACACTTTTAGGATTTGCTCATCTAGGTTTAAGAAAACTTGATCCTATAAATAGAGATATATACCTCATGTAGTTCTAGCTTGAATTTGAGAAATGAAATGTTGCCGAAATTGGTGCACACCTCTTGTTTGAGCTCATCTTAGAGTGGAATTCTCTTTAAAGCCACTTTAGCTTCCTTCCTTGGAGTTGGTCACACCTCTCTTAGGAAAACCTTCACCAAATACCGAAACCGAGACACATTCTCCTCACTATCATCTAGCTTCTACACAAGTCGTCTCATCCATGAAGTTTGTTCATGCGTTTTTCATGGAATTTATTAGAGATTTCAAAGTTCATAGTAATATCTAACCCGACCTTAGTTGGAAGATTTGAGTTGATAATTTAATTATCCAAATTAAAGGGTTTGATAAAAGTACCCATAGATTAGTTAATGAATGTAAAATGGTATAAAAGAATATATTTAAACAAATTTTATTTTATAAATTAAATACGTATTTCAAGATAAAAATATATTATTACGTCATTTTAGATTTTGAACATGATTTTATTTATATTTTTAAAGATTGTATATGATTTTTTATTTAAATAAATAATTGTAGTTGATATATTGAGTATTAATTAAATTTAATTTCTATTTATTTTAGAATTTTACATTTAAAATTTCAATTTAAATTACTGTCACATTCAATTTTTTTATAATTTTTATTATAATCATATCATCATGAAATAATAATTAATTTTTTTTATTTGAGGAACATATAATAAATTTAAGAGTATTCCAATAAATCATAAAAATAATATAATAACTAATTATCTCTATATATACTAGCGTAACACAGACACTATCGCGTCTGTGTGTATATATTTTTTAAATATACGTGATATTATATTAGTAAGTGATAATATTATAATGTTATTAAGTTAATATATAAATTAAAATTATATTTATTAAAAATAAAGTAAAATATATCAGAACAGATAAAAGAATAACCATTGATAAATAAAGAAGAAGAGAAGAAGTAGAGACATCTGATTTTATAAAAAGTTTATAAAAGTAACGATCAATTTTTAAAAATTTAATAAATTATTATATTTAAAGAGTAAAATTAGTATTTTAAAAAGTGGACACAAAAAGGAGAATCCCCTTTATATATCGTTATAGATGATAACCGATCGTAGGTGATAACAAAACTAAGTTTAACAAAATTTTGTAATATAGACCACAGTCTAATTCAATTGTGGAGGACAAATATTCAATTGTATTTAATATTTGGTATTCTTCTTATACAAATTAATTTAGGGATTTAGATTTTCATAAACATAAAATGCAAATAAATGAATTTAATAACCTCAATTTATTTTTTTTAAATAAAATAAATGAATTGTTTGAACTTAATAAATAAAAACTATATTAAAATTTAAACAAAAATATTATAGTACATTAAATAGATGTATTGAAAAATATAAAAGAAAAATATATCATATGAAAATAGTTAATGTTATTATCTGATTGTGAATTATTAATAAATGCAAATTTATGCCCTCATTTAATCTTTAATATTGACTTCTTAATTGATATATGTACTTAAAATATTGTTTTAATTAGAATTTGTTATAATTACATTTATTGAACTTGTTATATAAAAATTTGTTAAAAATAGCTTTTATAGTTGTATTAATGTTCTTTGAATATTCTAAGGTGTGCTCGTACACTATAAGATCCATGAGTGTGTAGGGATGACAATGGGACGGAGCGATGACGGGTCTCGCAATCTCATACGTATCTCCATAACAAAAATCATTATTATCCTCATACCCAAACTCAACGGGTATTAAACTTTTGTCACATCCCCATCCTTATCGGGTAACGGGTATATACTCGTACCCATACCCATATTTGTTTTCTTACTATTTCAATATTAATTAATTAATTAAGTTCCATAAAATAATATACAATTACGGTAAAGGAAATATGATATTATTAAATATTCAATATGAAGTGGATATTTGTTTCTACGATATCAAATATTTAGAAAGAAAATATAATTGTATACATTTCAAATTAGAATACCAAATCGAATTTTATAACAACCAAAACATTTATTAAATTTGCAAACATTAATGAAACCTAATTGATAAAATCTAAAATTATTTTTAAAAAAGTATAAAAGGAAAACAAATATTCAAATTAAAATATATTTTAAGTGTTTTTTTACTTCAATTTTTTCAATTCTCGTGATACACTAATAAAAGTTATAATACATCACTTAATCAAAATCATGCAAAGAATAAAGATTAAAGTAATAATAATAAATTTTCAACATAGATCTTGTATCGTTTGAACTTCAATATATGTTCGATGGTGATAAAAAAAATATTCATAGCAATTATATTAAATTTTTATATTATAGTAAATAAAATTTATTTATACAATTATAGTGACAACATTACTTTTCAATAATGAGTTAGAAAATAAAAAAAAAAGTTATATAAAATATATCAAAATAATATTCGATATGATAAAAATAAACAACAAATAAAAATAATAAAAAAGTTTCAAATATATGTCTTAGAAACAATTTGAGAGATTATTGAATGAAATCGCACAAGGTAAAACATATATATAATTACAAGTATGATAAGATGAAAAATAACTTAGAGATCTAAGAAAACTTTTCAAATATCAACATAGTCGATGGTTGAGAAATAACGAAAATTGTTTTAGCAAAACTAAAAAATTCTTCAAATGAAACAAAATTAATAGTAATAGAGTAAAAAGATAAATTTTTAATATTATCTAGTAATTGAAAAGTTAATACTATTAAACACTTGAATTAAGAGTGTTTAACATTTTCATATGAAAGAAAAATATACAATAAATAAAATTATTAAAAAAGAATAAAAATATTTAAATGTGAGACATTAAAAATATTTAATTAGCATACATCAATTGAACATAATTGGATAAATGTTATGATAATATGAAAAATATATTGGAGATGCAAAAAAATTTCTTGAAAAACAAACAATTAGAAGAATTAAACAATAAAAAGTGTGGTAATATATATTGAAGACAGCTGAAATACATTACGAAAGATCTCAAGAACTAAAATTTTAGCCGGTCCTCCTTTTTAACACCTCCTTCTGTTTTACACATTATCCTCTCTTTCTTCTTCCATTCTTATGTTATTTTTTCTTCTCATGGAGTGTTAAACCTCTAGAGTGATTTTGTTTTAATTTCCTAATGGAATTATAAAGTTAGATGAATACAATTCTTTATTCTCTTTATTATTGTTGTGATTTATTTTTATGTATATCTTTTATCTCATAATAAAAGTAAAAATAATTATTTTTACATTGTAGCAATTTAGTACGATGTTAAATCTACATAATATAACAATCATATGAGTGAAAGGATTTTTACTTTTAATTAAGAGTCTATTTTGATTAAAGTTAGAAACTTTAACAAGAACTAATCAATAATTTACTTTGATTAATTAATTTGTTACTTGAAAAAGAGGTAAGAGAATAAACATGATTAAACATACTAATATTTAATTAAGAATGTACTTTGGTTAAATTTACTATGGTTAATCTAAAAAGTTTATACTTTTGATTGAGAAATGTGCAATTCTTAATATTAAAAATGAAAATAAATTAATTAAGAATTTACATTAATTAAATTGAAAATTTAAGACAATAATCAATAGAATAATATTTAGAAAACCAATTATGAATCGACCTATTTTGAAAGACTATGGAATCAATCTATTTCTTTATTCTTATTTAATTTTTTTATCTTCTTGCAATTTTATTTGTTTCTTTCACTTATTATTTTGTTATTTAATTTTTATTTTTATTTTTTTTATTATATTTTTTTTACTTTATTTGTCTAATATTTGTGTATAGGTTTTATAAAAATTAATTTGTTAAAAATTAATTATGTGTTCGTTGATAATAGAGATGTCAAAATGGGTTCCAACCCGTGAGCCAACCTTGCTCACCACGAGTTTGGGCCATGTTTGGTTGAGAAAAATTCAATTTTTTCAAAAGTGGGTTGAACTGAACCTGACTCACATAACTCATAGGTTAAACGGGTTCGAGCCGAGTTGAAAGTGAGTTGACTCACTTAACCCACCAATATTTTTTTGTAATTTGTTTTAAATTTTTTTGTTATAATTATTTACTACTTCTAATTATATAGGTTCACAATTTCCTATTTTTACATATTTTTAAATGCTAGAATGTTGTTCAATAATATTTGAATAGTTTAAATGTTTAATTAATTTGTTTGTCAAGTTATATAAGTCGATACTTTAATCTTTAACTATTATTTTTATAATATTATTTCGAGAATTAGGCGAACACTTTGATTCCACTATTATCAAAAATAAATTAACTTAATTCACTATTATTGTAATACAATAAATATATAAAATAAATAGCAAAAAAAAAAAACATGTGTAAGTGAATTAACCCATTAATCCACCAACCCGTGGTGATCGAACCAAGTTGCAAAATTTTTGACTCACTAAAAAGTGAGTCAACCCGTGTCACTCTGACACCGATACTACTTTGAATTTTGTTATCCAGAATAATTATTTTGGTTACTTGCTTAACATTACTGTTATACTTAATAGTAGGATAGCATTATACAATAAAAGTATGGAATTTGCTTTTGTAATAAATAGTTTAAAAGTAAAAATACCTTTTTGTTCCTAATTTTCGTTTAAGTTCTATCAAATCGGTCATAATTTTGTTTTTTTGTTCAAATAAGTCTCAATTTTTGTCAATTATGTTCAGTTTAGTGATTTTTTTTGCTAACACCGTTTAAATCATTAATGGTAATGAATAGTGACTACCACATGTCATTTCGTGATTTTTTAAAATATTTTAAAATTTTTTTAACTCATTTAATATTCACATGTTCACGTGTCAACCCAACAATGTGCTTTGTGTCAAAGTTAATGTCTTATATTAATTTTGGTTCTTATATTCGTTAGTTTTATTCAATTCTATGTTTTTTTTAAATGAAACAATTTTGTCCCTCTCCAACTTGAAACCAAATTTATTTTTTATATTAAAATTTACATTTTTTTAAATATTTTTATTTAGGGTTACAATTAATTTAAAATTAGAACCAAAATTTTAAGGATAAAGACTAATTTTAAAATTTTAGATCAATGATGTTAGTTTACATCCTTAAAATTTTTTATCTAATTTTAAATTAATTCTAAGCTTAAACTAAAAATATTTAATAAAAATGTGAATTTTAAAAAAAACATCATTATAACTTTTATATAAAAAATTTAAATTTGTCATAAGGACAAAATTGTTTAATTTTAAACAAAACTAGGATTAAATTGAACAAAAATAACAAATATAGGGATTAAATTGAATATAAAACATTGACTATGATTCGTGGACATTTTCTCAAAAATAAATAAAAAATTAAAAAAAACTACAAAGTGACACATAACAATCATTGTTCATGCTTATTACCATTAATGATTTAAACAGTGTTTAAAAAAAATGAGCAAATTGAACAAAATTAATAAAAAGTGGAATCTATTTGAAAAAAATAAAATTAGAACTGATTTTACAAATGTTTACGAAAATTGAAAAAAAAAATATTTTAACCTAGTTTAAAATTATATAATCATTAAACTTAATGTATAATATGAAAACGTCTTATAAAAGGAGAGGGAAGTTTACTTAACTGACCAGTCTCATAAACTTACAATGATATATACAAAAAACAATACTTTTTAAATAGCTGAAATCTAATTCTTCTCTCAATTAAAATTAGACTTTTAAAAGGTTTTTATATTTTAGTTGTTTACACATATTGTACATCGAAAATAAATATTTTTTTGTTGAAAGCGCTATTGTACATTAAATTTGAAGACCGCTTAATGAGAAATTGAATCTTGATTTATGATATTATGAAAAATTGTGTTTACTTTTCAACAACTTTGAGTGTGACTGAAACAAAACATTGGAAATGATTTTGATTAGAAAAATAAACGTTATGTGTGTAGATCTAACTCTTGTCAATTAAAAGTTTATTATTAGTTTTTATCAATACTTTCAATTAGTTTATTTAACTAATTAAGTCTAATCTAACGTAAAGTTAACACTAAACAAGTGATTATAACGTGCCCATTTTAACCCATAATTCTATTTTATTTTGATAATTTCTTAATTGTATTATATAATTTAGAGTGTGTTGACAGATATCCACTATTAAAATTACATTCACCAATTTGACACTTTATTCAAACTTTAATCCATAATTATACTAATTTAATAAAAAAGGGTGCATCAGTTTAATCAAAGGTGTTGTGGTTATTATAAAAAAGAAAAAAACTTGTTTCATCCACAAATTAAATTAAATTATAAAGTATTTAGTATCTACATTTTATAAAAAATATATAAAACATCTTTCCCAACATATATGAGGTATCATGTAAAGTGTTTTTCATTTAACAAACCAATTTCCAACTATAGTATAACATTCACATATTATTCATTGGAATCATGTTTTACTTAACTTTCATAAAATATAGAAATGAAATAATATCTCATTATTTAATTTAATGACGAAACAAGATTGTTTATTATAATTTAAAACAAAAAATATATTTAACTTTAAAATTTAAATTATTCAACTTGTGTTAATCAGATTTGATTGACACATAAATATATTAATTAATTTTTGATGTTATTATGTGATAATTAAAAAGTTTTGTAAAACCCTATTAATAATTATGTAACATTAATATGTTACAATTAACATATTGATTCGAGATTGGACATAAATTTAACTAATAATTATACTAATTTTATCAAAATATTACTTTTAATTTACATGTGAAATTGTAGAATTGATATACCCCACATAGGGCTACATGTTTATCATTTTTCTGTAATGTAAAGTAAGATTCCCTCCTTTCAAATAAATCAAATCCCACCATTTAAATAATACGTTACGTGTACATGCGGAGATATGGTTTTGGAGGTCGTTTTTCTTTTTGGTTTGTGTATGGTTTTGGTACTCGGATTAAAAATAATCCTCCAATTATCTAACTCATATTCTTAATGTAATTTGTCATGCAAAATTTGTACTTATACCTTCTGTGCATATCCATGAAATCCGATCAGCATTTTCTGAGTTTCTTTTTTACATATAATGATTCTCTAATTAACATTTTAATTATTAACAATAATTACTTTTAATAAATTTGTACAGCCATCTGACATCTACTTGTTTTTACCATTTTCTCATAATTACACAAATTTATTTCGCTAATTACTGTTATTTTTGAAAATCGTAAATTAAATGGTATAAATATTTTTAATACTCAACTTTAATGTTTTTGGACACATATTAAACTTATATTTAAAACATTATGAATTGCAATTGTAATTGGTACTATGAAAACTTCCAATTTTAATAAATGGTTGTCATAAATAATTAAAATGGGCGTTTAAGAAATTAAATAATAAAATTAAAGGAGAGAGAGAAATAGAGTATAATGTATGTTATATATATAAGTAGTTTAGAGGTGGTAGTACAGAAAAGAAAGAGAGGAGTGAGGAAAAAGGGTGAAAGAAACAAAGGGGGCAGCAAAAAGTAGCACCTCCCCTAAGCTTATCCCAGCGCCAGACACCACCCTCTTCCGGTAGTTTCAGCCCACTGACTGTGACAGTAACACCAATGGGGGAGGTCTTAGTAACCCTTCTCTACCTTTCTTTTTCTATTCACTCTTATGTGTTTTACACACATGAAACTACTAACCTCTATTATTATTTTTGTTCCTGTTCTGATTTTCTGCTTCTTTTGTGCTGTAGGAGGGAAAGAAACCGGAGGAACCCAAGGTGGAGGAGAAGAAGCCAGAAGAAGCCGAGAAGAAACAAGAGGAGAAGAAGGAAGAAACAGCGGAAAAACCAGCAGGGGAGAAAAAACCAGAAGCGACTCCTCCACCGCCACCGCCACCGCCCGAGATTGTGCTCAAAGTGTTCATGCATTGCGAGGGTTGCGCTCGGAAGGTTCATCGCTCCCTCAAAGGATTCCCAGGTGGGTCCCACTTTTTTTCACACAACACCCCCTTTTGATTCGTGGCATCATATCTGAACCCACTCGTGTGTGTTTGAGTTTAGGTGTCGAAGAAGTGCTCACCGACTGCAAATCTCACAAGGTGGTTATCAAGGGAGAGAAAGCGGATCCTCTGAAGGTTTTGGAGAGAATACAGAGGAAGAGTCACAGAAAGGTGGAGCTTCTCTCTCCGATCCCGAAACCTCCAGAGGAGAAGGTCCCGGAAGAAGAAAAACCAAAGCCCAAGCTCGAAGAGAAAGTACAAGAGGTTTGCTTCATTCTGCACTCGCTACTGCTCGCTATCTGTTTTACCTTATAATTATACCGGTGTTTATCTTTTCCTTCGGCGCAGCCACCGATTGTGACGGTTCTGAAAGTTCACATGCATTGCGAGGCTTGTTCACTGGAAATCAAGAGACGCATCCAGAGAATGAAGGGTATGTCTGATTTAATTTTTCCTATGCTACAACCCATCAGCACGAGGGCTATTGGATTTAGCAGAAAAGTACTTTCACTGTTTGAATCTGAATCACCCATGTGAAAGGAATTATTCTTATTATTTTTATTATTGTTTCATTATTCTCGTTTCATTAATTCCACTACCCCGGAACTTTAAATCGAATTAATTAAAATATTAAAGTCGTCAGATTTAGGTTGAAGTGATGCAGTTGTGGTAAAATTCCGTGCCTTTATAATCCCATTTAATATTCATTGCAATTGGTGAATAGCGAGCCCCATCATTTAATTTGAGTTCAAGTGAGTTTTTTTATTACTACCATTAAAATTGTGCAGGGGTGGAATCAGCTGAACCCGATCTGAAGAAGTCAGTGGTGAGTGTGAAGGGCGTGTACGATCCAGAGAAGTTGGTTGAGTACGTGTACAAGAGAACTGGGAAGCACGCAGTGATCGTGAAGCCGGAGGCAGAAAAGAAAGAGGAGAAGGTGGAGGAAGCAAAAGAGGAGAAAAAGGAGGAGGTTGAGAAAGAGAAGAAGAAGAGTGGTGAAGGAGAAGAAAACAAGGAAAAGAAAGAGGAAGAAGCAAAGGGTGAGACGAAGGCAGAGGAAACAGCAGTAGTAGCAGCAGCTGCAACATCTAGTGAAGAGAGCAACAAGGTTGTTCCAGAGGTGAAGATTAATGAATACTTCTATAACCCACCAAGGTATGGCATGGAGGTGTATGCATATCCTGCACACCCTGTACAACCAGCATACCCTGCATATTTCCATGCCTACCCTCCCCAGATATTCAGCGATGAGAACCCAAATGCCTGCACTGTCATGTAAAAACGGAAGGGGTCAAGGGTGAAATGGGAAAATTCTCAACTATGGGTGCCTCATAATATAGATTATACCCTTTCCTGGGTTACTTATGCGCTGTTGTACTATTCCTGCTGAAAGTACACTGTATGCATAAACTATAGAATTTTCAATTTCCTAAGACTTTATGTTTAAGTACAATAAATATACTATACTACTTAAAAAATCAGAAAAATTAAAATAAGTAGTATCAGTGACTGCAAGTTTAAGCTTCAAAATAAGATGAAAATCTTTAACAAAAAAATAAACTATTTTTATGACATTTTATTTCTTTGAGTTTTTTTCGTCTTTAAAAAGTATATTATTAAATGTATTTCTTCATAATCGCTATATAATATTCACAATAACTTCTCAACATCTAAATCTCGTCTTTCATCAAGGGAGATACATTCGGAAGACAATCATGAAATAATCTTTACTAAATTTATTGCGATAAGTGATGTATATGTTCATACTCAGAAATCATGTTTTCTTTTTTCCTGAGATGTCATAAATATGTCGTAAAAAATGTCATAAAATATAGTTCATATCTCTTGAATATTTGAGAATGAAAAATCTATTTATATATACAAAGTATTAAGATTCTCGTTTCCTTAAAATTTATTTAAAAATAGGTTAAATACGTTTTTAATCCTAAATTCATATTAAATTTTTATATATTTTATTTTAAAACTTTAAAAATAAATAAATATTATATTATACACATTCGAGAACATCTTATTCACTTGATCCGAGATGATCAAGCTTAAATGTACTTGGGATAGCATGATAAGATGTTGATTAGGACAACAACAAGAATGATGGTGATTAAGTTAAGATAAATGGCTAAAACTCAATAGGAGAGTATTAAGAAAGCTAATCAAGATAATTAAGTACTTGTATCATATTCATTTAGGTAAAAACTCATAAACACACTATAAATAGCATAGTAAATTAATTATATTCATTATTTAAGCATTTATTACCATGTGACACTTGGCTAACTTGAGCGTGAAAATGTCTTATGGAGAGACACATTCCTTTTTGGTCTTGAGGAGACGAAGACCTAGGATATCTCAGCTTGAAGGTTGAAGTACGTGGGAAGAGTTATCCATGAAAGTCTTTGTAGGGTATATTCGGTCTCGAGAGAACATATACGGTCCTTTTAATCCAATTGAGTTAAATACTTTTATGTGTCAAATACAACTTAGGATGGAGTTTGACTTGTTTACATCATTTTGGCACGTTCTAGCTTAAATGTCACCTTAGAATATCGTTTAACAAGTTCAACAAAATTAATGTTATTAGCTTAAATATTGATTCATTTTTAAAATTTGAGGATGAAATTGCATCAAGGTTTGGGATATGGACTACAATAAGCATTCACTTAAAATTGTAGGAGAATTTGATGCAAATTTAAATGGAATGCGGACTTACGAAATTTTAAGAGTTACAAAATTTTAAGAGTCATATAATTACAATATGTAATATAAAAGTTCATATAATTACTATATGAAATATTATGGATTTTGGAAATTTTTAGGTATTACGAAAATAAGAGAGATATGAGATATATGATAAATATAAGAAATATGTTATAAGAAAAAACTATTTTATTTTATTCATACTCTCTCTCTCTCTCTTCTCTCTCTCTCTCTCTCTCTATATATATATATATATATATATATATATATATATATATATATATATATATATATATATATATATATATATATATATATATATAAAACAAAACGTAACAGAATATAAAAATATAGAGTATTTACTATATCTCAATTTTCATTTCCTAATTCTAAAATAATAATTAATTTCTTAAATTGAAATACATTTTTAAAAAATAAAAATGTTTACTAAAAACTATTTTTAATAAAAAAGAGATTGTAAATATTATCAGCAATGAGTCATATAAGAAATCCTAGAAGGGATCGAGCAAACAATGAATGAGGTCGCCTTACAAGAGCCTGCTATTGAATCTGATGATAAATTTGAGACTGGTCTGAACGAGTTAAAGTTGACCGATGCATTGTTGTCTTTCAAATAATTAGAAAGTGTTATCAACCTATCAACCTTGATGTCAATGCGAGCAAGTGAAAATATTTCCTTTATTTATCATCGAATTAGTCAAATCAAGCTCAAGGTGCGTTCTTCACCCTTCATCACGTTTTACAAAATAGTCAATCGACAATTACACGTGAACGGATTGAAAATAGTCGTCAAATAACTTTATGTGATTTTTTTTTTCTGAAAATAAAGTCCAAAAATTATTTATTCGAGAATTTTCTCTTTCCAAATACAAATTTAGGCAAGATGTAAACTTAAATAAGTGCAAACTTAAGCGAATGTCTGATATAATTCCAATTTTATGTTTAAGTGTAGAGACTAAAAATATATCCTTTAGAATAACTCTAAGAATACTACTTTTTTAGAAAAATATTCTAAAACATTTATTCTAAATTGATCAATTTTACCTTATCAACTTAGATTGCTTTAAAATTAAAAAAAAAAAATCTCATACAACACCTCCTTAATGTTATAATAAGAGAGAAAAGGATTTCCTGCTGTATTTGATTACATATTCACACAATTAATTCAATTTAATTTATATATGTTACTATTAAATGAATACGAATACATAAAAGTTGAATTTATTAAAATAAAATATGATTTGTTCAATTTCCACATAATAATGATTCTAAATTATTAAGTGGGTGAATGCATAGTAAAACAATTATAGAGACCAACAATGCGGGCAGGCGGCCATCCAACATTTGACCTTCTTTTCTTTGTAATTTTGCTTTCCGTCATGATAAAATAAAAAGTACAAAGAAAAATGAAGACGATAAAAAAATAAAAAACAAAAACAAAGAGAAATGAAAGTTAAGAAACAAAGAAAGCAAACATTTATATGAAAGTATATAAAAAATAAGAATAATGAAATATGATTTTACTAGAGGTTAAGGATACCTTAAAAAACAAATCACAAACTTTGTAACACGACTATATTAAATGAATTTTTCACTGATCAGTTTTAACTTAATTTAAAAGAAAGAGATTCTAGTAAAAAAAAAAAATTAGTAAGAAGAATGAACAAAAGGAACATTACAACAGACATTTTTTTTTTCGAAAAGAAGACCTAGATGGATTACTATTGTAGAAGAAGGAAACAAATAAAAGTGGTTGAGAAGGAGATATAATGATAGAATAATGATAATAGTATATTTAGGTCACTGCAACATACCTTACGTCTTAGAATTTGGGCATTCCAATTTGAAGAAAGGTCCGAAATATTTAGAAAGTATTTACTAAACTGAGTGGATAGATTGGTAGCATTACACAGAGAAAGAGAGTTGGGTGTCACTCTTATACTCTCATAGTTAACGCCAGGAAGAAGATACATTAGATTGCAAAAGGACAAAAGCTTCAGTCATGATGTGTAGCCTCCCTTCTTAATAGTATTATCTTTTTTGTTGTCCTTTCAAACCAAACCAATCGAATTTACAGGGATCCAGATTGCACTCTTTTTTAATATCACTTTCAAGCCGTACCCATTCATTCCGAAAAAAGCACTTGAAAGCAAAGGTGAGCCCTCTGCCAAGTCAGTTTGAAAGACACTCTCCAAGACCCTGCCCCACTCTTCCTCAACCACAATGCTAGCTGCTAAGGGAAATCCATCTCCTTAGCTAACTTAATGGATAAACATCATGCCATTAAGACCATATCATAATTATTCAAAGTTTATTATATACTTATTTATTCAACTTATCTTCTTCCCTATTATTTCATCATTTCAAAATGTTCAAGATTTTACATTAATTATAAATAAGACAAATTAATAATATACGAGTAAATCTAAATTTTATCTTATAATTTTTAATAAACCATCGATTCTTTAATATTAAAGAAAGCCATAACTAATCTTGAAAGTGTATTTTTATTTTAAAAGTAATGTATTAAAATAAACAACTTTTCTGACCTTAATAAACTTGTCAACCAAATTTCATTGTATATTATATTGAAACATAAATTTCCTTCTTTATTTTTATTTTTATCTTTCGATAATATTTTTCATATAATGATAAATTTTCTTTAGAGTGTTAATATAATTGAGTTGATAAAATACACAGTGATGTATAATATGGTGTTATAAAAGAAAAAGATAATAATAGATCACATAACACTTTGAGAAACCTTTTATAAAATTTAAAATACTTGCCATATACATTTGCACCATTTATGTAATCACATGCACAATCAACTTGATGGGACTAATTAATAGAAAACTACTTTCACTTAATACAAAATTTATATATGAATATCTACACATCTATGCATTAATCAACTTCATTTTCAAATCATTAACTAAGATTCGAATGGTTCCACATCTACTGTTTGAATGAATTAAAACATGTGGCACTACAAATAGTTTACAAAACTATTTATAGAAAAGAAAGTGTACTTCAAATGAATATGTGTGTTTGAATGATTTTCCTCAAATGAAAAAATACACCACATCTATCGTTTCCTATGGAGCTATATATAAATACAATATTAACCAACTTGAAAAAAAAAATATTAACCCTAAAAAAATCAAAACAAAGAAAATCAAATGATAAGAACACACTTGCATTTCACAACACTCATGTATTTTGTTTTACCTCTTTCAAGTGCTTACCTTTCTCCATTACTTAGTACGAACTCATAACTCTATGTAATAAAACACATGTATGTTAATTAAGTTACATCTTACAAAGTAAAATTGTATAATAAACACTTATCCTAACCAGTTTTTTTTTTTTTTTTCAAATTTTGTCACGTTATTCAAATGAGAATAAAAATGTGCTATAAGATAATGTTCTACACAGCCTATCAATAAATTTTCACTTGTGCTTGTGTAATTAAGTAATTAGTCAAAAGTAGTATAATATAATATTAATTTCACAATATAATATTAATTATCATTGGAGTGCAAAGCAATATCACATTCCTTCTTTTACGAGGTTAAAAGGTTGTGCTAAAAAGTGCAAAGAGAGAATGAAAATATAAAATGGAGAAGGAATCCTAAGAATTATATTATTCAGACTAAAATTTAATCAGACAATTCAATTAGTTATAGGCATCATGTCCAAATAAAAAATATTCTGAAAACTTAAATCTTTTCCAAATTGGAATAAAATTGGTCACACTAGCATGAATTGGAAAAACTAAGAAAATTAGCGAGCAAAAGGATTAGTCAGTTGATTAAGAAAAAAAACATGTTTATTTGTTGTTTTGGCTATTGAAGTGATTTGTAGTTACTAATGAATTTTATTTGTTATTATGTATTAGATACTTATTTTATATATGGCTTACTTTTGTTATATATTATGACTTACGGCATATTTTTAAGTGAAGTTTAATTTTTAATTTTATAAATTTATGTCTATCATTTCTTTTATTACTACGTATATAAAATATTATCTTTCCAACATCCATAAATTCACTACTTATAGAAACTTTTCATAACAAATTATGTGAGATATTATAAACAATTAATTTAGATATAAAATGTTGATATGATCAGGATAGGTCAGGTAATGTTAGTCATATATTATAGTAGATAAAATATTTGTAAATATAGACAAAATGACCATTGACATTTAAATAAATTTAAATTCAAGATATAATATGTTTTACGAAATCCTTTGATTTAGATTTAGTTATCTAGAAATATTTTAATCATTATATGTTGTCAATTTAATCAAATAAATATAAAAAAAAGCACAATTGATAAGGATAAAAAATCAATTTAGAAGTTTAAAAAAGTGCTTCAAATGAGGACTTAATGAATGTATTTGATGTATTGTCTGATTAGTTTATTTTTGTAGAGTTGGATACAATCAAACCTATATAGTTTGATAAATTTTCGATGAATCATATCATTGTGTAAGTACTTGTTTGTCTTATCAGTTTATATGTATATCACTGATGAATTTCACTTTGTATCATATGATCTTGTTTCGTCTAATGAGTCTTTAGATCTCTTAATCAATGCATATTGAATCATATGGTTACTTTGAAAGCACACATTAGATAATCAAAGATAAGAAATATATCAAAGTAAAAACATTTTCCCACAAATGATTTCTTTCCTATGTTTGAGGAGGATTTATACGATTGATTCAATAATTAATCAATTTGATGGCTTTCGTTTTCAAGACTAAACATGTTAGATGAATAAGTATACATAACTTCATTATCATATAATGCTTGTTATCATCAAAATCATTTTAAAGATCATTCATCTAAAGGATGTTTTGTATCGCACGAACTTACGAAAACTACTTGGAGCATTAGTCTTAATGCTTTGTATCGTCTGCACTTAACAAATTGTTCCTTCGCATAATGTATCCATAAGGACTTTCTAATTCAACACACAACTTAAATAAAAGAAATTCAAAGATAATGTCATTGTTTACAATCTTATAGTTGTAGCAATCCATAATTATTGTCACAATTTCAACAAAAGCAATAGTTTCTCCAATCTCCCCTTATTATCATCCCTCAACTACCTAAGAGAAACAATTTTCAAAAATTTCATTAAAAGCATTTCTTATATCTTTAAAAGTAAAACAAAGATAATGAAGGAATAATGATACTTGTGGAGAAAGAGAAGTTCATGTGCAGAAGAAAAGAAAAAAGTTTCCCAAAAAGACATCAATGACGAAAAAACACTACAAATGTTGAAAGAAAGCTCACTAGAGTAAGTATAAATTGAAATTGAGTAGAAACAAAAAAAAAACCTAAAAAGAGAAAAACATATTCATATTAAATAATAAAAGGCAAAATGGTAATGTTAGATACTTATTATAGGTGAAAGTGGTCACACCTTAATTTCATAAATCTCAAATAATCTCAACTTATTAGGTTCAGTGTGATGGAATGTTGGTATAAGTCTTAGAACCCAATGATACTATTCAAGTTACAAATAGCCTAAGAAGTATATTGTTATATTCTAAAAGCCACACCTCCATATGAGAAATAAAAAAACTCCTCATAGTGGCAAGAAAATTATAAAGTCTCAAAGACCTCATATTATGGGTGAAAACACTAAAAGAGAAAAGAAAATTCGTATAGAGTGAGAAATTGTTATGTTCTTCACTAGCTTCACTACCCTCCTTACTTTGATTCCTTCTTCTATTATTGTTCTTTTGAGTTGTTCTTCCACTTTCAAGATTGAATATAGTTTATTAGTTGGAACCTCTCCAAAAATAATAAAACATTAGAAAAATCAAGTCAAACAAAAACAAAGTTATTTACAAGATGCAATGGGAAATACAATTAATTAAGAAAATAATAGAAAAAATAAAGTCTAATCTAGTAAATGTTGAACAAATTGGTTAAACTAGGGATAAATCTTTGACAATGACACCATAAAACTCATTAACATCTTGGAAAGTGTACCAACTGAAGTAGTATAGTTGATAAATCAAGTCACCTCTACAGCAATTTGCATTCGTGTAGACAATTTGAACATCTACTAGTAAATACTAAAGAGCTTTGAATAGAAGATTGATATGAATAAACTAACTACAATCCTAACATTAACACAAGAAAGGTAAACACATTTTCTTAACATTTCCAACGAATTTGTTAGTATACAAAGTGGTTGATGATAAAATAAAGAGATAATTGGGACTTAATAACCATTAAAATTTCAATGTATGGGACAACCTTCGAAACAATACCTTTTAGATGATTGGAGTAGTTAAAAAAAGAAAAAACATCCCAAATTCTCAATTTTTTTGATTTCTCAAGTTTCTCTAGTTTCTCCATGTTCTCATGTTTGTCCAAGTTCTCAAGTTTATCAATCAAAAAGAACGTTACCAAGTCTCTTCATCCCACTACCTTCAAAAACTTCTACTTCTATTTTTCTATTAGGTTTTCTGTTATGATTTTTTGTTGCTTGTATTTTTCCTTTATATTCAAGCATATGTCACTTTTATAAAACAACTTCATTCTCATACTTTCAATAAAATATTTCTCTTCAAGTCTCACTTCTGTTTTATCAAACACTCACAAAGAATGAGAAAAACACCAAATATTATGCTTAATATGGAATCCCTTAATTTTTCAACCTTAGGTTTATAGATTTTAAAATATTTTCCAAAATGAAACTGAAACAAGAATAGATGATCGATTCAACCAAAAATAAAGGTGTAAAAGATAAAAGATAAGAATAAATTTAAATTAAAATACAAAGAAACTACAGAGAGCATGAAAATTAACTACTCCAAAATATTTGAAGTGCATAAATTGAATAAGAAAAATATAAAACTTGAAGTTGAAACTTTTTTCAATGCTCGCTATGCCGAGAACCATGCATTCACAACCCCACAACAAGTAACATTTTCTTCTCTTAGAAGTAATCTTTATTTTGTTTTATGTACATAAATAATTGTTCTTTTAACAAATTTGTAAAACATTACCCGACAAGTTTGGAGTTTGCAAAGATTTCATTATGTGATATCATCACATCAATGGAAAAATACAAATTAATGATGAATTATTATGTTAGGTGTAATTCACCTGTAATGATAAGTTGATCAGTACAATTATGTGATAAAATGTTAAACTTATTATAACAGGTGTAGGTTTACCTATCATAATAAGTTGACCAATGATAATTTTGTAATAGTGATTGAACTTATTATGACTGGTGTAACTAGATCGATCATAATAAGTGGGTGTGGTGGCACAATTGTATGTAAAGGAAAATCTTATTACGTAAGTTATTGAGTGACCTGCCATAGTATATGTTTACCATGTATATTAATTTGATACCCATCATAATATGTTTGAATCCTTACTCGTAATTTCTTTCAAGCCTTTCACTTATCCTTTTCACGTTATCTCTCAAGCAGTTCACAACTTAAGCTTCCTCTCTCAACTTGCATTCTTGCCAACTCCATTATCACATCTTACATTCTTGCAACTTCTATTGTGGTTGTCCTCCTTCATTATTGCATTCTCGTGAAGAGGTAAGTTATTGAATCCTAAAATTTTATATTCAAACTCGCTTTATTTTCTTAGGGTTTATAGTTATTCTTAGGGGGTAAACGATTGGGAGAATCTACAGGAGGTGTTCGAGATCATGGTGGGGCACCCTCTCATCGTTCAAGAGCTAATGTGGAGGCAAAATGTTGAAGAGGTCAACGCCGATTCCAATGCAAATGGCTCCAAAGTTAAAAAGAAAGAAGGGAAATGGTTGAATGAGCTTCACCGCTGAGAACAGGGATTGACGAAGCAACGATGAGAGGGACACCTTGTTGGAGAAGGTAGTCGGAGGTCCAACTCCGCCATCAACGACAATTAGGACGTGGCTTTGTAAGGCCAAGAGATTCAAGGGCATAATGGATCTATTTGGAGCATTAAGTTTAGTTTGGAAGGGAAGTATTTAGTGATTGTTGTTGAGGATTGTATGATTCATCTATGACAAGTGGTAGAGGGGGAGAGGAAGGGGTAACTACAGTTATAGAGAAGGAGGACTTACTATGTCAAGTCTATCACCACCTATCATATTAAGTTGAACTTACAATGTATGGTATCACAATATTTGTCATAGTAAGTCAATATCCGACCTATCAATGCATGTCATTGTAAGTTACTATCATAGATCTTTGTACATTTGACATAGTAAGTTGAAACTTACTATGTCAGGTCTTTTGCGACATCATAGAAAACACACATTTTCTATGTCGTCCACAACTATGAAGCTAAAATAACCATCATAGTATGTCTCGAAGACCTGACATAAAAAATCTCTTGTGCACTAGTGTCATCTTGTTAATCTTCTTTTAGCGAATTTGATGTCTTGTTAATAAAAAAGTTTCATGACTGGTTTGGAGTTTTTAAAGGTTTCAATCATGTGATATCATTATCTAGTTGAATGAATTCAAAAATTTGAATTATCTTTTTCACATACTATTACTTATTGATCAGTAAACTCTTTACTAAACAAAACTTCTTACGAATATTTTTTTATTCTCAAATATTTAAGCTTTTATTTACATAAAATAATTTTAAAAACAAGTAATAACATAGTCAACTATGAATATAAATAATTTTGGCTATTATACTATAATAAATCGTAAAAATTAAGTTCATCATATAAATATAAATAAAAAATTAGAGAAATATAATATTATAAGTAATTATCATAGTTATAATATTATAACGACCTCACATATCTTTACAGGATTAACAAAGATGAATATTTAAATATTAGATAAACTAAAACTGTTTTGTTACTTTCCAATTAATTTTTCATAACCATATTGATTTATATAAATTCATTGAATAATATATCCATGGTTTATTTCAATCTCAGCTTCAAATCTCAATGAAAAAGAAATATAACTTACGTAACTTACATGACATTAAAAAAGTATTTGATGTCTCCCAATATCTTTTATTTATTTTAAAATAGAAAAAGTATACTATTAAATTGTGTGTCGGGCTTTAGCCCCATGTCATGTAGTGTCATTATTTCTCAGCAGTTGGCTTGGCAATTTGCGCATCGAAATATCAACATGGAAAAGCACCTACAAAAACAGTGCTTTTTCTGGCTCCTGCTTAAAATGCATTTGGATCCTTCACTTCCTTTTGGACCATCTCTCTCCATTACTCCAACCACCTAACAACTCTTGCTTCATCTCAGCTACCTAACAAATCCTATCTCTATGAACCTATATATAGTGCATACGTTTCTCCTACTTTAATGATTGATTTAACATATGATATCTTCAATCCACAACTCCATAATATTATATAACATATTTTTAACTTAATTGTGAATTTTAGATAGATATTTTACTTGATTAGATTGAAAATAATACAATACTATAAACTAACTATATGAAAGAGAGAAAAAATTGTGAAGTAGATATAGGACATTGATTTTTGTTTTTAATATTAAATAAATCAATAAACATGATCCTATATTTTAAAAATTAGAAAGATATTCAACTCTTGGTTTAAACTGATTCAAAAGAGTATGTTATAACTCTTTCTTTCAAGAGTTTGAGTTCTGACAAAATATGCTGCAGCTAAAGGTTCATGTAGTTCCGTTGAAAATGGAACAAAACAAGTACTAGAGGTACTAGTAACTTACACAAGGGTCAGGATGTTAACAACACAAGCAGTGCCATTGTGGGTTTAGAGTGATCATGTGTTAAGTGTGTTCATAGTGGGATTGTCGAGACTTGTGCCAACAACAGGATTGTCATGTAGGTTAATCATGTCTGCCAACATGTATTAGATCATAGGATGACTCAAATCTTGAGTTTCACTGTTATTTTCAAGATTCGATCCCCTATACAACTTAATTTCATCATGATTTCTTCTGATTTGAGAGCTGTCTTTGTGTTCCTTTGATGGGAATACAGTGTCTATGGTCAGTGCAATGTACGAACCATCAAATATTAAAATCTATAAATACAACAAGTTTGATTCTTTATGGCAAAGAGAAGACGAGAAAAACATTAAAAAAAAAAATAATTTCTTTTATTTGAAATTGTTTGATTAATTGTACGAAATAATAATTTGATATACTCCATTCCTGAGTTGATTATAATAATATATCACGCAATCTCCCTTTTGTTTTCATTCAAATAATATATTTTACTTTTCATTAGCTGGGCTCTATGAGAGAAATCCAAATTACAATGAGGCCTTCCATTTATTAAGGCTGTCGATTAAGACATGTTTCCCCAATCATTGTCATTCAGTTGAAGTTCACCAAACATTCAAAGTACACAAATACAAATATATATATTCATCTACATCATTAAACTAACGTATAAATGTTTGTAGTCACACATATTAGAAAAATAAAATCACATAAGAATCATATCTAAGTTTTCTCTCTTTTCAATCTAGTTTTCACCTACCTCTGAAACCAAAGTATTATAATATCGTTTTATTTAAATATATTCCTATAAAGAATTTGATTTGATTTTGTTCAGCATGTATGAATGAATGGAATTGGTTTTACCAATTACTATATAGAAACTGTCAGTGCTTTTAAAACACAACAAGGAATCAAAATATTCTTTATTATGAAATATAACATGCAATATTCCATGATTTTCACTATCCACTTTCAATAAGAAAAAAAAAATCTATTTTTAATTAATATCCAACAAACTATTAGCAAAAATCATAGAATGAGATGAACTCACAAATAAATTAACTTAAGAAACAAACTAACAATTATGAACAGGTTAGTAACAGGAATCTCACAGATCATAGATAGCTGGCTATGTTTGTCTCGAGACTGGTCTTCATTCATACGTGCCAATTTGCTGTTTGAAGAGTGAAAATGGAGACAAAAAATTTGTGCAGGGGAGGAGGGGGCACTCAGCATGCCACCAAATACGTCCATTCTGTAATAAATGAAGACGATGTGTGTGGACAATTTAATTAAGGGTGTCTCGTGCTTCTTCTGTGGACCCTTGTAAATGTTTATGTCTCGGCTGAGAACGCTAACGAACAATTTAGCAAAACTATGCATGGTCCTCACTTCATCAAATCGATGAGAAAAGTCGTTTTCTCTTCATTGTTCTTTTTGTGTTTCCCAATGTACCAATCTCAGTTGCGATGCTTCATGTGATAATTTCACATGTTTGTGAGAAGAGATCGATTAGATAAAACGCATCCAAAGCAAAGATATAACACAATGTTCTTTATTACAACGTAAACAAAGTTGATTGGGGCTCACATTTTCTTGTGTTTTTTTACCATATTTATAAAATCTTATACAACTTTAAAAATAAAATATCCTTTTCTTGAATCTCTTTATTTTAACATGTAGTATATGCTTTAAAATTTACTTATTATTGAATTTCATATACATACAATATAATCTAATTAAAATATAAGATAATAATATAAAATATTTTTATTAAAATTTATTTTTCTTCCACATGTTGTATGTGTTCACGATGGATGAACGATGGGACATTATATTTCACAACTTACACATGTATTGATTTGTTTATGTTCAGGTGAGTATACTTTTGTATTGCACAGTATTGCACCTAAGTCTCTGTTCTAATATAGATATATTTTGTTAATAAAATTTCCAATTTCAACTAGATTTTATAGTCATGTTTTGTACAACTTAGTAATATTATATATATTTTTATATATAATTGTGTGCATGTAATAATTTATGTACTAATTATTATTATTATTATAATTAAATTATTTGTTTTACATAAACATTTATAAAATATAGAAAAATAATACATTGATTTTTTATATTTTGATGGATAGATGCAATTAACTAATATTTTATCTCAATTAATACTTAATTTTTTTATTATTTGAATACATTATTTAACTTTGGATATCCTTATTTTAATCTTAATGGTATAAACTTCCACTTACATTCATTCTGAATGTTATTTGTCTGGAATTTGTTTTTAAACACATAATTTCAACAAGTTTGCATAGGTTTAATTTTACAGCACTTCTGCGATCTGTATATCATTTATATAATTTATTCTATATCAAGAGTGAATTGTAATTTAGTAATAGAGAAAAATTTTACAAAATTAATTTATATAATTTTATCTCCTCGAATATTCAGCAGTGCGATTAGACCCAAACACTTGGGTTCTTGAATATCAAAGGAGTTCTATTATTGATGGTACAATGTTGTATTCCGCACCATTGGAATTCCTCAAGTTTAGGATTTCAAGTTTGTGGCTGGATTCATTGCAAACAAAGGGGCTCAAATCCCAACTTAACCAAGAGTAGATTTTGGATTATATCTGTTTAATCTCGTGAGGAACTCCATTTTCTTTAGTTTCAGCTTCTCTTGTCTGTATCTTTACCTTTTTATTTTGAAAGTATATGTTTTGACTATTCCAATTTATTCCTAAACTATAATAAATAAATTGTTAAATTAAGTTTTTAATTATGCTTAGCCATTTATTAAAAAAATTATTTTCAATATCTTATAATACTTAATTATAATTTATTTACTTTTTAAAGATGAAATAATTGTGGGTCTGTTCATTATAGTAAACTGTTACACCTAAATGGAGACGAGTGACAACATATTTTTATCAGAACTAGCATGACTACGCATAAAAAAATAGATGGAATAGGGATAATAGAAGAATTCCAGTGTGTGAAGTTCCCAATGGTAAAATAAATAAAAAAAAAACAAAATAAACAAGAGTAGAGAAACATAGATGGAACTTCTATATAATGGATTTAGAATAGAAACATTCAATATGAATAGGTTGCCAATTCACTTATATATATTTAGGGAACTTCACACACAGCTATAATAAATGAATTGTTAAATTAAGTTTTTAATTATTTTTAGCCATTTATGCTGATTAAAAAAAAATCATTTTATATCTTATAATAGAGCATTGTAATTTATTTACTTTTTAATGATGAAATAATTGTGAGTCTGGTTATCATAGTAAACTGTTACACCTAAAATGGAGATGAGTGAATAAATTTACTGACAACATTTTGTTATCAGAATGACTTTCTTCCTTCTCTAAGTTGCTGTCAATTAATGTTACCTATTATTTTCATATATGACTGTCCTTGTCATTATTTTGCTTTGGTGGTCCCTGGACGCAAACTCAGATGAAGAGCACGGGTGTGGTGTAGCATAAAAGTGTTACATTATGTGTATAGAGTCTTTTTCTTTTTTACAATAGTACTATATTTGGAAATGAAACAAAAAAGAAAACGAAAAAAAAAAGAGAGTAGAAAGTTAAAAAGATAATAACATAAAAAATTTTAAATTATGAAACAAATTATTAAAAAATATAAATACATCAACAAACTAAAAAAATCATTTCATTAAAATTTTAATTTTTTTTTAATTATGAAGGAAATAATTTTTGCTAGATTTATGTTACCTTTCTTCCTCCTTTTGTTTTTTCTTCTCAATCGAATTTTAAATGGTTACACATTCTTCCAGTTTATAAAATTTCAGGAATAAAAAATAAATATGAAAGTTTTCTTAAATAAACTCACGTCAGAGATTATTATAAATTTTTGACATATCACTTAGACTAAAACTCCAAAGTTCACTTATCATTTGTTATTGCATTGAAAAATATTATTAAAAATAAAAATAAAGGTAATAGTATAAAAAAGCATGAAGAACTACGTTATAAAACCTATTATAAAAAAATTATACTGCACAAAATGAATTATTTCATTTAATAATATAAAATACTAAATAAAATATTAAATATTCTGATCAAACAAAACAAATAGTTAAAACTATATAAAATATTAATGTAGTTATCGAAAAAGAAATAACCATAGAAATATAATATATATACAACTAGACCAGAAATTTCTAAGAATTTGTCAGAAAAAAATTATTTATAAAACTTCATTCAAATATAATTCTATTTATCAGTCTCACTATTGTCCATCACAGGAGCATCCTCATTTATGTTCTTCTATGCTCACACAATTAAGTGATCATTGCAAAAGAAATAAAATAAAGGTATAATTACTGATTTAGTATCCAACTTTTTGGTTAAGTTCAATTTGGTACCCATACTTTTGGTTTGGTTAACACCGTGTACAGGACAGTGTCAAACCATGAAATTTTTATTTTTATTTTTATTTTTTTTTAAATATTTTTTTTAAATTTCTTTTAAAAAAAATTTCAAAAAATTTAAAAACTGCCACGTGTCAGTTTATCACTGTGCCACGTGGCAGTGGTAATAGTTGTTTTCAATTTAGTAACCAATTTAAGTTTTTGATTCAATTTAAAATGATCCAATTTCGTCTTTTCCAATTTGAGATCAAATTAGTAAATAAGCTTAATTACAACTTATATATACATGTTACAATCACTTTTTCTAATATATACATCAAATCATTTCACCTAAATACTTAAATTATTTTATTTTTTACATTTTAACCTTTGTAATTTTATACACATGAAATTTTTTACACTTGTAAAAAATAAAATAATTTGAATATTTAGGTGTAGTGATTTGATGTATAAATTCAAAACAATTATTTTAACATATATTTAAAAGTTATAATTAAACTTAGTTACTAATTTGGTCTCAAATTGGAAAGGACGAAATTGAATCATTTTTAAAAATTGGGTACTAAATTGAACCAAAAATTTAAATTGGGGTTGAAAACAATTTTACCATTTCATATGTCATGATTGTAAGCTGCCACGTGACACGATGATAAACTGACACGTGGCAGTTTTAAAATTTTTTGAATTTTTTTTAAAATAATATTTTAAAAAAAAAAAATTTAAAATTCCATGGCTTGATACGTGTCCTGTACGGATATCGTGTTAACTCCAACTTAACGGAGAAGACCAAATGGAATCTCTTAAGATAATTGGGGTACTAAATTGAACAAACCAAAAGTATGGGTACCAAATTGAACTTAACTAAAAAGTTTGGGTACCAAATCAGTAATTATACCTAAAATAAAAGAAAACCAAACAACAACACAAAAAACACAAGGTAAGATAACATACAGAGAAAGTTATACAGAATATTTCCTTTAGCATCAATCTAAATACAATACATGATTATACACATATAGCAGTTGACACTAAATTCAAACCTTGATACATGCCCTTAATATATGATTCACTAGAGGTGTGCACCTGTAATGGTTTCTAGACTCCATAGAGTACAAAGCCAGAAGGGGTTATCACCAAACCACATAAGGTTAATCCCTTTCACGCCTAAGAACAAAGAACAAATCCAAAGACTAAGCTCCTACTACTTCACATAAATCATTGTACTCTATTTAAGTGTGAATGATTATTAGAGTTCAGGGTACCTCCTTCTAGACATCTCCTATATCAAGGCATACACTAAAAATACCATCACTAAGAATTTCTCTTGAAATCCTTCAAACTTCATCGTACATGCTCACTACAACAACTTCTAATCAATTCATCATAATGAAAACCACAAACATGCTTCAAATCAACCACAAAACACTAAAAAGTAGTCAAATAATGAAAAACATGCAAAATAGGGCATCTGAACGTTCAACATCATTTGCCACGTAAAAACGGGTGCTCAACGCCAACATGTTAGTACTTAGCGCTAGGGAGCTAAAATGCTCTCAGTCCTGTAGAGGTCTCCAATGCTTAGCCCCACCTAACCAACGCTCAATGCCAATCAACTTGTAAAAGCTGACGGTTAGTGGTGTCATTATGAGGCTCAACATTGTATTTTGAAACCTAGAAATTTTGTGCTGTGATTTAGGAAAATTGGACCTATCCAATGGATTAATTTGGTACTCCTCTTTTATTACTTTGAGTCAAAATCGATTTTCACCATATAAAATTTGTACCAAACGAATCAATATACAAACCAAAGCAATCCATAAGTATTCATCAATCACAATTATCAATTCAAATCACAATTATCAATTCAAATCACACTAGATCGCAAAAATCATGCATGCTATACCAAATTCATCAATCACAACCAAACACCATCCCTAAATCAAAAGAGAAACAACATACAAACATCAATTTGATAAACTAACACCACATGATTAACACTAGGTTCCCTTACATGAATAAAAGCTCAAATGGCTCTAGCAACACCAAAACCTTCCCCAAGGCACAAAGTACTATATCTACACATAAAAATACCAAAGAGATGATCAGATCATATCCTCACGAACATTGATCAACAAAGAACCAATCAGAAAACTAAAGGAGTACATGCGACCTCAAAGAGAGACACATGCAAAGATTATAAAAATTACACAAAGGAAAAGCTAAAAGTCAACTTGTGGTGGCTGGTTGAGACTCCATAGGCAGCGAAATTGGGAATGGAAACAAGTGTTTAAGGCTCTTGTAACAATGGAATTTGGAGTGGTGAAAGGAGTGTTTAAGGCTCTCTCTCTAAGTCATCTAACCTTGTGATCATTTGTTTGAAGATTAGAGACCACTTGTGTGATCCTCGTAGTGAGATCTTCAAGTCTATCTCATCAATTTCTTGATGGAGCTCCAAGGTTTAGTGGCTGGTTGAGACTCCATAGGCAGTGGAATTAGGAATGGAAACAAAAGGTTTAAGGCTCTTGTAGCAATGAAATTTGGAGTGGTGAAAGGAGACTAGACTAGAAACTAGACTAGTGGAAGGTGGCTAGAGGAAATGTTGGAAACCTCTAGTGCTCTCAAAATAATAGAAGAGTGGAGTGATCTCAAAACAAACATTCTATTAGCAATTTCAAGAGTAACCTTACAAAGAGTGTGGAGTCTCTCATTTAAAGTAGAGAGCATATCAAGAGTATTCCTCCGCTGAGTTCTAATTTGTATTAGGAACTACATGTGGAAACTCATACTTAAGTCTGTGAATGCATACGCTGCATCTGTTCTGGTACAATTTTTGATGATTAGACAAGCAAGCTTGTTGATTGAATGAATGGATTCACGTTTGAAATTGAAATCAGCCTTGGTCGTGTCTTTTAGATTTGA